>NW_011494612.1:3616481-3624360 GCF_000754665.1 Bison bison bison | reverse complement strand
CCAAAACTGCTGCCATGGGAAAGGCCTGGTGAATTATGCCCAACAATCCATTCTTTGTGGGAAGGAGGCATCCCTGGTTTGGCTCTCTGCTGCCTTCCTCTTTTTTATAAACCCTAAAGGTGTTAGGGACTGCTGTGGAGAGTAGTTTTATATTTGGCAGAACCACCAGATTTTTTTTTTCCGGTTTGAAAGAAATGGTTTTAAGCCCTAACCTACTCATCAACTCAGTTCCCTGCAGAGCTTCAGCTTCGGACTATTTTAAGCTGGGGGTTGGCGTGGGGAAAGGCCTTGTAAAACTCCAGGGTTGGTTTGAATTTGGGATTTGTGGCGGCACCTAAGTGTAGGTGCCCTGCCACCTGGCTTTTAGCTCCATTCTGAGAGGCTTCCTGGCTTTCATGGTACATGTAATTTTGACCACTAATAACTTCAGAAAAGTCTAATGCTGGAGCGATTATTGCATAAATCTCCAGATGTAGAAATGGAGTTTTTGAAGTTTGATTGCATATTCCTAGCTGCAGTTCTAGGATCCTGAACCACTGAATGAAAATATTGCAAAAGAAGAACGGAAGTACTGTAGAGTGTTTCTCAGGCTGGCCTTTCTCCTCGGCTTTCCAAATGAAGAAAATAATTAGTCTTTTTCCTCCATTTAAACGTTTAGCCATTGTGTCTTGGAGCTGAGCCAAAAATAATCACCTGAAATTTTGTTTATGATTTGTTCACAAAAGTGGCCATACTTTTTAAAGGAGAGCAAAAAGGACATTTAAAAAATGTGTGAGCTCATTATGAACCCAATATGTTTTAAAAACATTCAACTTGTAAACTCCTGAAATGTGGTTTATAATGGAAACACCAGCAGAGTTTCCTGGAGTGGAACTGAGTCTACTAACTTCTAACTTTTTTACGAACCGGGTTTCTCTTGGAGGGAGAAAGTTATCATGGCCTCTGGGCAACTGGTGTTTCTTGTTTTTGGACATCGAAATGATATTTAGTACATTTTAGCTATATGCATGTGTGTGAATTATTTGCAGAAATTATACCTACCTTCCTGTTATATATTTAAATCCTCTTTTTCATTTAAAAATGATAGTTGAATCATTCTTGATTTTTCTGCTATTTTTGCTTGGGTTTTAATCTTCTGGGAACATTTATAATTGCTGAGTTTATGTTAAATCTCAATTTTTATTTTATTGTAAATCAAGAGGTGGTTGTACCGAATATTATACAAGTATAAAATAAACTCTCAATGGACACTATCTTAATTATGACTGTCTTTTAGTTGGTTTCTATGTCTATAAAACAAAATCATAATGATATAGAGGCTTGGAAATTCCTGAATTCCTGTTTGAATCAGCAAGGGATGATTAAAATGCAATCAACGTATTTATTATGTTTTGGTGTTGTGTATTTGATTCTTTCTTTCCTTTTCCTTTTCTTTTTTTTATAAGTTGTTAATTTATGTGTAATATAGCATCTGATCAATTAAGCCATTTCTCCATCATTCCCTATGAAAGAAGTGATTGTTGAGATAATGGAACATCTTCATGAAGCTTCTACTGAAAGCCAGCTTACTCCTGTTTGAAAGTTAAACATATAATGACCTGTGCTTATCATATATTTCTCATAAATAGGTTCCATGAGACACACTGTAACTATGGCTTACCTGGATACATATAGGGTCCTCTACTGTTGATTATGTTTAATTGGGTAAAATTACATTTAAGGTATGAGGACCAGGTTTAACAGTTTTCTCAATACCCTTAATAATGGAAGTAGAATATGAATGCAAGCACTTGATATAGACAGTTTCTAAAGCTACATACATCATATCACAACTAACTTTATTAGGTAGTCACATACCCCATTCGCTAAGTCGTAGGCTAAGTTGTGATGTTTCCAATGTTCCTTGTTTCGATGCTTATTCCCATCCTTCCTTCTCATCTGTCTCTTTTGGGTTTATTTTTGTCTCCTATTTTCTTAAGATCTTTCTCTTTGTTAGCTGATCTGATCCATGAACTCATGATAATAATAACATCAATAGATAATTCTTAAGAATTCATTATGCATCAGCCATTGTGTGAATTGTTTTCCATATTCTGATGAAGAATATCGTTACTTCGCTTTTACGGGTGAAGAATCTGTAACTCAGGATCCTGTGCTAGTTTGAGATGGAGGTGGAATTCAAAACTGTGCTTTTGTCTTGATAGAAGGCTGTTTTCGTCTGTGCTCCAGGAAGATACTGTTTAAAACCATCCCTACTGGCCCGCCCTCCACCTGTTTCCACATTGTCTTTTTTTTTTCTTTTTAATTTTATTTTATTTTTAAACTTTACATAATTGTATTAGTTTTGCCAAATATCAAAATGAATCCGCCACAGGTATACATGTGTTCCTGTGAGACTGAAAGTTTTTCATTTGTCTTACTAGCAGGTGAATATTTTTGAGAACTTTTTGGACAGTTTTGTAACTTGCTGTTTATTTCACATGATGGGAATTGCAGCTGAAAAGATGCCATTTCAGATAAACTGGATCGCATGCTAATTTAAAATTAGCATCTAATTTTAAAGATTATTCAAGGTTGTTGTTTGTTCATTGGATATTTTTAAACACTTAAATTATTTTCAGATTGGTAGCAGGGCAATTAAAACCAGTGAAGGAGAAAAATAAGCTCTTTGTCCCCTTACCAAGAAACTTTTAATGTTTTTATCCTAGTGAAACCAACTAGGCGACCATATTGTGAAGTTCCAGAAAGGTTAATACTGGATGTTTTTCTCCTACTTATGGTTTTCTGCAAGAACAAAAAATTGGACAACTGGGGCTAAAACTGGAAACACCAATTATATGATGAGTTTGCTTGATTTCCAGTGCAAGTGTTTGTAGATATCCTGGATTTGGATAAATAGTGGACCATCATCCATGTTTAGTGGATATTTCTTTATTTAAAATTGCTAATCTCTCTCAGTGCATCTCCAGGCTTTCTTTAATTATAACAGGCTCCTATTTCATCATTCTGGGACTAGAAGTTCAGGGTGTTAAGGCTGTATGAGTAGACACAGGCTCCAGGGCTGTTTTGCCAACTATACTGAGAACTCAGAATGAGAGCTCCTGCCAGTCATGGGGATTGAGGTTTGTGGGGTGCGTTCAGCCACTTGGAGGAGTCAAATGTCTGGGGACTAGTCTAATGCTGTGGATGCAGTCTGAAATCGCAGACTGTATACTTGCTTATTCTATTTTTTTGTTTTTGAAAGAAAAAAACTCAACATGATTCTTTAAAGACATCTGGCCTGTGCCCACTTGGATATTGCCTGAAGATGGTGGTCGTGCGTTTAGCAGTACAAGCATTGTCCCTGCCATAGGCCATGTGATGCAGAGCTCTTCACGGGTCCTGTATACAAGGCTGGGCCTGTCTTCATTGGTTTTCCTGAGCAGCTCTGCTTCACCTCCCTGGAGTGGTTGCACAAAGACTCTTTTGTCAGGCAACACTGGACTCTCCTCAAAATCTAAGCACTTTCAGGAAAAGACTTGGAAGTCTATCTTCTCAGTTTCCACACCTCTCTGCCCTCTGTGCTGTCATTTAGTGTGACTGGTTGGTAAGCTCCCCACCCTGCTCCTTATCCAGTTCATTAGCGGAATAGACTACTACTATGTCTTTCTTTCTAAGCCTATGTTGAACATCTCCTAACAAGCCCCTGACTTTTATTTTTCTTAATCTTCCATTTTGATAAGATAGAGATTTTCAGGTGTATGTTTTTAATGTCAGGCTGAAGTTCAGTGAGATATGAATCTTCCTTTTATGCTAGTTTGGAGACATCCCACCCCCAACTTTCCTCCCCACCCCCACCCCCAACACACACAAAACTTTCATTTTCCTAGGAAACATTTTCTTCTTAAACCAGTGATTTGATATGCTCTATTTGAATAACAAAAAATGCTGCTGTGTTTGACTAGTCCAATTTATGCTCATAAAATGAAATCACAAAAGAAGACTCATTTCATTAAACTATTTGTAACTATAAGACATTTATATTGGAAAGCTTATATTTAATATAAGAAAATGCTGTGGTCATTTATGTTTGTTGTTAGGTAGAAACACGAATTAATTTGAACAGCCGTTTTTAGTTTTACAATTTTGGGGGTTTACTTTTTCTGTCAAATGGCATTTTAATTGCTTATGTGCTGTTGAATAATCCACCTGCGTCTGTGCTGTGCTTCATGCATAGTAACAGGCATAAGAATTCAGTGTCTGTAATCTGTACATTGTAAGGTAATTACATGTAAGTGAAGCACATTTCCTTCCTACATGTTTGGAAGATACCTTACTCATTATGAATTCTGCAGAAAATAGTTTTCAGGGTAGAGATGCAATTATATAGTGGTCTACATGGAGGAAGTAAACAGGGATTTCAATTAATAATGCACTCTCAACCCTGAGAGGTTTTACAGTCCCCCGGATCAGGGGTTATCCATCACTGCCTGGGCTGTGGTGGTCCTGCCTCCCTCCTCTCCTGTGTCCTGTGCCTGTGTTCATCAGTATGCCCAAGGATGCCAAGTTCTTGGCATACCAGTTTGCACTAAAGTGCTTTTTTCCCCCTAAGGCCAGAGATACTGGTTCTGGAGACAAAACTTGCTCAACTTTCAGAAGTATAATATTAGAGTTACATTTTAAAGAATGAAAGTAGTTCCACCTCCTAAGAAAATGGAGAAATGGCAATAATATTTTCCATCCAGTTATTAAGTTAGGATGGCCTCGAATACTCTGAATAACACAGTTACTTTCAATTAACCAGGTTATTAGTTTGCGTTGTATTATTTGCAAAACAGAAACGTAGAAACAAAGCATTATTATTCCTTTTTATTTTTAGTGCGCTAGTGTCTGATTGAAATAACTCCCTGAGTAAAAGAGATCTATTTTTGATTTTGGATTTAAAGGGTTTTTTCTTCAATGTGCCAACAGTTATTTAAAATAATGTCTACTTTAAAAAATATTCCCTCTCTGGTTTTGGTATTTGTGCTTCATATTGAAGAATGGAGTCCCCATAGTATACGTATCCAATAGCCAAGGAACTACATTTATATTGTTATACATTTTTGAGGTTGGAATCTCAAGTTTTTAAATTAAATAACTACAGTTAACTGTATTAAGTGTAAGGTTGAATTTGATCAAAAATAAGAAAAGCACTTATGACAACCCCTGTAAATGTTTAAATACTTTAGTTGTGTTTGTGAGCATTAAATTGTATTATAAGAAGTCAACATTGAGTATACCAGCTCCTCTGGGACACATCTGACTTTTGGGAGATAAAAAAAAATCTTGTATTAATGAAATTTTGCGTTTTTGATTTAGTAGACAATGTTTCTAGTATATGTGAAGCAATTTTAAAGTGTGTATATGTATAATTACTTGTAGAAACTGTTTAACTTTAATGGGGCATTTCTCGATCACATAATAGGAAACCTAACGACTTTAATTAAGATTTATGAAGCATAGAGGTAATATATTCTGCTAAATTAGGTAGCCGTTGGTGGGTAGTGTGCTTTTAGAGATGAATTTTCTACATACACTTCACTTCCACAAGCATTTTTTGGTTTAGAAATGTAACATTGGAATACCTACCTCCATTAGTAGGGAAAAAACCCCAAGCTTTGTTTTCTTTTTAAACTTTTAATTAATGTTAATAATTTAATGATGAGCAGATACTACTAAACATTTCTCAAAGACTGATTTTAGATGGTAGCCATATAAGCCTTGAGGAAAAAGAAGAAAAATTCACCATTTCGTTTAATCAACTGGTTAATTTGAAAGTTAGTGTTTAGAAACTGGTTGTAGGACTTAAATCAACCAATTCTTTTAAAATAAGAAATTTTGGAGGTAGATGGGCCCTGGTCCCTCTTGTTCAGCCTGAAATTCACCTCTTCCTCTTTCCAAGGAGGAAGATCAGGCTTGAGAAGGGCTAATAGAAGCTCGTTTTTTGCCACTGTTCCTTTAGGGCAGTGGTTCTCAAGCTTTAGCCTGGAAGGCCTGTTCAACAAGAGTGCTGAACCCCATTCTGAGAGTTTCTGATTCTGTGGGTCTGGGGTGGGCCTAGAATTTGCATTTTAAGTGAGTTCCCAGATTATGTGGGTACTACTGGTCCAAGTAGTACATTTTTAGGGAAGAGAAATGGAAGTTAAAGGGAACTGAAGAAGAGGAGGAGGAAGGTGGAAAGGAAGAAGAGGAGGAGGAGGAGAAAAAGGAGAGAGGGAGGAGGAAGGCCACTGTTCTACGTAGACACAGAGAGTTGGGACAAGCGACAAACATGGCTATATCCCCAAAAGGCACACACAATTCATTCTTTCTTCAGTTTGAGCAAAGGACCAGCTATTTTTCTAGAATAGTGTTTATTTGGTGGAGGGTCTTGAGGTATTTGGGCTTCCCTGGTGGCTCAGATGGTAAATAATCCACCTGCAGTGCAGGAAACCTGGGTTTGATCCCTGGGTTGGGCTGATCCCCTGGAGGAGGGCATGGCAACCCACTCTAGTATTCTTGCCTGTGGAATCCCATGGACAGAGGAGCCTGACGGGCTACAGTCTTTGGTCACAAAGAGTTGGACACAACTGAGCGACTTTCACTTTCTTGAGGTATTTAGGTGAGTATTTTTTTTCACACAGAATAAGTAAAGAAAACTGGATTCCTTGTTTAAAACTAATGACCAGTGACCAACTTCCAATTTTTTTCTCTTACTGGCTCCCTGAAGATGAGAATTGCAAGTCCAGTTCAGTGCTTCTCAAACCATGAGGAATCAACCGGGGACCCTGGGGGTAGTGCAGATTCTTGGGCCCAGCTCAGAGATTCAGATTAGACAGCTCTGAGGTGATGCCTAGGAATGTGAATTTTTGGCACTATCACTGAGGGAGATTTGCATGCTGACGGTGTCATAGGCCACAAGTGCTATACCAATATGTAGGCAGTCTGCACTGTGCAGATTATATTTGCCTCAGGAGCCCCCAACACATGCTCTATTGGGAAATTTTTTCCTTCAGCATTCTTGTCCAGTGGGAATCTTTTCCTGCCCCGATGAAAATCTTTATGCTGTCTTCCTGCAAAATTCATGATAAAAGTTTGATAGCTGTTTCTCAAACCTATCGTGTTTCTACTGAGACAATCTTGAAAAAATTAATTTCACTAAGTTTGATTTTCCCCATCCATAGAGTACTGGATGAGGCTAGGAACATTGCTGAGTTTTCTTCCTCTCTGTGCTGATCACTTAACAACTATTTAGTGCAAATAAACAACATATATATCCCAAGTTTTTTATACATACATGTGTATCAGGTTTCTTATATATCCACATGTACAATATCTTTCTTTCTTATTTATTTGGCTGTGCCAGGCCTTCATTGCAGCATGTGGCATCTTTTAGTTGGATCATATGAACACTTAGTTATGGCATGTAGGAGCTAGTTCCCCGACCAGGGATCTAACCTGGGCCCCCTGCATTGGGAGGGTGGAATTAGCCACTCGAACAGCAGGGAAGTCCTTGTACCATGTCTTATATACACATCATGGTTTGTGTGTGTATATAAATATCTATTATGCATATGTAGGTCCGTCTAGTCAAGGCTATGGTTTTTCCTGTGGTCATGTATGGATGTGAGAGTTGGACTGTGAAGAAGGCTGAGCACCGAAGAACTGATGCTTTTGAACTGTGGTGTTGGAAAAGACTCCTGAGAGTCCCTTGGACTGCAAGGAGATCCAACCAGTCCATTCTGAAGGAGATCAGCCCTGGGATTTCTTTGGAAGGAATGATGCTAAAGCTGAAACTCCAGTACTTTGGCCACCTCATGTGAAGAGTTGACTCATTGGGAAAGACTCTGATGCTGGGAGGGATTGGGGGCAGGAGGAG
>NW_011494612.1:3601692-3616381 GCF_000754665.1 Bison bison bison | reverse complement strand
CCATTCTGAAGGAGATCAGCCCTGGGATTTCTTTGGAAGGAATGATGCTAAAGCTGAAACTCCAGTACTTTGGCCACCTCATGTGAAGAGTTGACTCATTGGGAAAGACTCTGATGCTGGGAGGGATTGGGGGCAGGAGGAGAAGGGGACGGACAGAGGATGAGATGGGTGGATGGCATCACTGACTCGATGGACTTGAGTCTGAGTGAACTCCGGGAGTTGGTGATGGGCAGGGAGGCCTGGCGTGCTGCGATTCATGGGGTCGCAAAGAGTCGGACACGACTGAGCGACTGAACTGAACTGAATCTATCTATATATAATAGAGAGAGAACAGCTGAGTAAAAGGATGAATAAAACTTCATCTCTGCCTCCAGACAGTAGCTTCATTTTTCATTTTTACTGGTTATAGGTAACTCTGACTTTGACATAGTAAGAAGGTATGATGGTGTTCTAAGGGAGTAGCTCAGAAAGCTGTGGGAGCAAGGAGGGAAAGGGTTAAATGAGGGAGGCAAAGTGAAGGTGTAGAGACTGGTAAACCCAACAAATTTCATGCTTCAGAACATTATGGGATACTTGCATTTAAAAATTACAGTGGAATTTCCACATAGCAGATTTCTAGAATTAGTGTGCATGTAATTGTGGAAAACGTTGGCAGCTGTTTGGTTTTTAAGTATCCTGGTTGGGATGGAGGGTGTGCCAAGGAATTCTGGGACATGGACTTTTACTCCACAGTAAAAGGTAGGGCTGTCACGAATGAAACAACCAAAGAAATTGAGCTTCTTAATTCTGCGGGGCTAAGTGGTGAGGACTCTAGAATTTGGGGGTGGAAAGAAGCTAGTGTGCTTGGATGAAGTTACCTGGTAAAGATGGGACCTAGGTTGGGCATTGGGAAAGGATCTGAGGGAGCCGGACAGAAGAGGGAGACGGAGCCCAGAGGAGTGAGGAGACGATGATTGAGGTGGGCGGGAGGAGTTGGAGGGCTTCTGGGAACATGCAGGGAAGATATCATTGGCCCAAGTAGGCTGCAGCTGGTAGATGGATAATGCGAAAACCAGAGAGGAAGAGGCCTTGTGGACTTGGGCCAGCCACACCTGACTTGAGGAGTGTGGACAGCACAGTGCTGACACCCAGACCTTTACTGGTGAAATAGCAAGTTTCCATGAGTAGCTAGCACCCTGGAATTTTTTACCTTGTGTTTTGTTTAGGTTTCTTTTGGTGTGTTTGGGGTTATTTGGGTTCCTTTCTGGCTGGGTGACTCTGAAGTTTGTATTGTGAAGGATGAGAAGAGTGTGGTTGAAAGGTAACTGCCATTGACGGTAGAACAAAGGGTCTGAGTTAAGGTCACTCAGCTTTCTGTTCTCCTCTTGGAAGTGTAAACAGCCACATCACTTCAGTTGCTTGGTTTCTAGGAAAGGAAGGTGGAAATGGGCAGGGACCACGAAAAGCAACAGCATTGGTTTTACAAGAGGATTTGTTATGGAAAATTATTCTCTATGCTGTTATTATGGGTCATCTGCTAGGACGTAGAAAGTGCTTGTTTTCAATGGAATTTTCCTTTTAGGAAAGAATTGTTATCACAGTGTTGCTGGAGAACATGTTATTTGACCCATGGGTTTTAATCTTTGTAATAAGGAACCCTACATATAACAGGTTCCTCCTTTATTTTATTTGTTTTTAGTATGAGATCATCTTCTCAAATCCACATGTTGTTGTATTGGTTCATTCAAGTGAAATAGGCAATTAGCACGGGCTAATGGCTCTGTGTCATAATAGTGTGATGTTGTAGAAAGTGTGTGGGCTTTGGACTCAGCCAAATGGGGCCACTTGCTATTCACTGTCTTATAAATATGGAGGGATGGGTAACAGGGAGCATAAAACCCACAGAGAAATACGCCTTCAGCAGCATTGGTTAAGCAGTGCTCCCAAATTTCTGTCCACTTTGTGCCTTAGACCCTTGACTATACCATCGTTATGGGGATTCCTCAGCCTTCAAAGTATCTAGAGGGGTTTGGTTATTTTCAGTTTTATTAAGCCAATGTTGCCTTGAGTCTGAGAATGACTAAACTCACATTATGAACTGGAGTAATATCAGGATTACTACATGATTAATTTAAGCATAATTACATGTAACAAAGTAATAAATAATGTACCAAGTGCTTCCCCTGTTTATCTTCGGCTCCTCCCCACTACTAGGTGAGAGAACTCAGAAGAGTCCACAGTCCTGGTGGGGTCCGAGTGTTCTGTTTCTTAATGCAGTAGTGTCCTGTGCTGTACTTGTTTTCGTCATCCCATGTGAGGAAGTTGGCATCCTTGGATCAGACCACTTGTTAGCATAAAGCTAGTACTTAGATGTTTGTATGCTTTCCCTTTGATTAGAGAATCCTTATCAACCATAAGGGCTTCCCAGGTGGCACTAGTGGTAAAGAACCCACCTGCCAATGCAGGAGTTTGATCCCTGGGTTGGGCGGATCCCCTGGAGAAGGGAATGGCAATCCACTCCAGTATTCTTGCCTGGAGAATCCCATGGACAGAGGAGCCTGATGGCTACAGTCTATAGGGTCGCAAAGAGTCGGACGCGACTGAAATGATTTAGAAAGCACGCACGCACGTCAACCATAAACCAGATGGTTTTCTCTAATAACTTCTGCAAAAGTTCTCCTTGTATTCTGCCTTATACTATGTTGTAGGGGTGTGGAATTCTCCAGGCCAGAATACTTGGTGGGTAGCTTTTCCAGGGCTGTTTTCTATTTTGCCATCATTAGAAGAAATAGAATAATAACTGGCAGTTTAGTATCTTAGCTAAAAATTGATTCCATGCTGGGTAGACACATGAGTACCTGCCACTTCTGGTTTAACGCTATTAAATATTCTTTCTAACTGCAGTAGCTCAATAGTTTTAATGTACAATTATTTGATATTCATTATTGAGGGCTATGTGAGGCCTTTAAAAACCTCAGTTTTCCCTCATGGAATAGGGGCATAGTAAGACCTACACTGCTGATTTGTCGAGAAGAGATCATGAAATGATGTATGTAAAAGTACCTAGCACTGTGGGGGCTGTAAGAGCAGAGACTGAAAAACTAATCCTTCCCTGAACCTGCATGATGGGCTGGGATCTCAGAGAAAAGGAGCTTTGGTCACTTACTCTAACTCTCCATTTCTTGACTTCTTAACAAGCTGGTCTCTGAAACCACCCAGGGAAAGACTTTTTTTTAAAAAGATTTATTTATTTTTATTCATGGCTTCTCTTGGTCTTTGTTGCTGCATGTGGGCCTTCTCCAGCTGCGGTGAGCAGGGGCCACTCTCTAGTTTTGGTGTGTGGGATTCTCATTGCAGCGGCTTCTCTTGCTGTGGAGCCCAGGCTCTAGGCACATGGGCTCAGTAGTTGCAGCTGTGGGCTCTAGAGCACAGGCTCAGTAGTTGGGGTACACAGGCTTAGTTGCTTTGCAGTATGTGGGATCCTTCTGGACCAGGGTTCAAACCCGTGTCCCCTGCATTGGTAGGCAGATTCTTTACCACTGAGCCACCAGGGAAGCCTGGGAAGGACATTTTGAGCTAGCCATCCCTTGGTGGGAACAGGTTTTGCCAGGCATGCTCACTCACCAGTAAGGACACTGCAGCTCATTGTAACAGAGAACAAATAACTAGAAATATCTGCTACTGTTATGTTCTTCTTAAACTTATTTTAGCTTCTTTATTCATCTCAGTATTTATCCCACTGCTAAGAACTGGCTTCCCAACTTCTATATTTATTTATCACATAAGTAGATGTTCTTCTAGAAATATGGCACATTAGAAAGATATGTTGGTGAAACCCGATGATTACTTAGAGGTTTCTTTTTTTTGCCCTTGTTTATATAAATACAAAACAAACTCTACTTGAGTTTGTTCTTCATCTGTTGTTTATAGCCTCTGGTCCAGGAATAGAAATCAATGGAAAATGTGGGGATGAACAGTTCTGAGTCCAAAGATGCTGCAAAGGGATAGTGGTGAATAAAAGAAAAGATGAAGAGGAAATGGCTACATTTTAAACAAACAGAGCCTTGCAAGTAGGCTAAATTGGTATCTTTGGTGACAAAACAGTTGCGGTGATTTCAGTAGTAGTCATGAGAAACAGGCTCAGAAATATTAATTTTTCTTCAGAAATTTCATGTGAACACAGGCGTTAACACAGGTAGATGGCTATATTTAGACAGATAAATAGATGGATGGATAGATAGGTTTTCTTTGTCCATGAGTCAGAATTGCAGCTTAGGGATAAAGGTGGGTATTCCTTAGATGGACCAATGCAAGATAGGCCAGGTAAAGCCCAGAGCTCATTGTACTGACTAGCTATTCGGCAATAAATCAGTGGGGGTTAGAATGTAGAGAGAGTGGAAATAGTGCCATATTACATAGCATGAGATAGAATCGTAAAATGCTGGAGCTGAGGGACCATTAGAGAATGTTTTTTCCATCCATTTTACGAATGAGGAAACAGAGACTCAGAGAGGTGGCGTGAAGTTATGAGGACCAGCAGTGACTGATAAAGAAGAATGTAGTCCAGTATGATGCCTTCTTTGTCTCTAGAGAAATGTGGGGATTTGGGATAACTGAATCTGAGCTACCATCAGTTGTTGAGATTTTCAGTCACTTCTTATAGATAAGAATGGGGCTGCCTTTCATCTTTCTATGTCTAATGCAATGAGAAAGTCCTGTGTTCCTGTGGGAGGCTGACAGCCTAGGCTCATATCCTGGGGCTTCTCCTCCATCTTAATTTAATATTGAATAAAAGGAAACATAGTCAACAAGTTAATAATATGGAATTTATTAATTTTTTCCTCAAAACTTAAGAGATTTGAGGGGAAAAACAAGGAAAGTCTTTTGTATAGGCAATTTTCAGAGGTTTTCACACAACCTTTTTTTTTTTTTAAGTCTTTAATGAAGTTACAACATTGCTTCTGTTTTATGTTTTGGTTTTCTGGCCATGAGGCATATGGGATCTTAGCTCCCCGACTAGGGATTGAACCCACACCTTCTGCATTGGAAGGTGAAATCTCAACCACTGGACCACCTGGGGAAGTCCCAACACATAGCTGTTTGAGTAGTTTATTTTTTGAATGTTGATAGTTGAGAGCAAGAGATATATTAGACCTAAAGATTGAGGTATGCAATACTCATATTATACCCCTTGTCCTCTAATTGGGCATTGTGGTTCTTGAGAAAAGAAAAAAAAACTCGTGCATTTACCTACAAGATTTCAAAATTTACTTTTCTATAGGAGATGTAGTATATTTTTCTACTCTGAGAGTTCAATGTTTTAAAATTAAAAAACCTAATTCATATATAAATATCAAAGAATACCTTCTTTGACTCAGTCCTTGCTTGCCAATGTGCCCTTTTATGAGATAGGGTCATTTGTCATGCAGGAAAGCAGGATTAATTAACTGTGGAAAGGGTACCTAATATGGAAACTGTGAGTTCCAAAATGTTTCCACATAAAATACAGGAAAAGAAGTATAGATGAGCCTAGAAATCAGTGTGACTTTTTTTTTTTTCTTCAGAGGGCTTAAAAAAAAATCTCTCTATCACACAAATCAAGCAGCCTATTATACACCCAGTCTTCCCGTACGTCTGACACAGAAACAAGCAAGGAATGTGCTTCATTTCCACATAAATTGTGTGGTTTTGAAAGTCATTTCTCTTCACTCTGAACTCTGGTGAACGAGTCACTTCTGTGCCTAACAAGATGGCAGGACTTTTAATGGGAGGAATCATGGAAGCAGGGAGTTGCATAACTTTGTAGTTCATGAAAGAATCAAAATAAGACAAAATAAAATCTCCCACAAAATCTCTACTGAAAAATGAAAAAAAAAAATAAACAAAAAACCATTGGAAAAGGAATAGCCAAAGAGAGGAGTATATGAAGCCACTACAGCCTCGAGGGAGGCACCATCTATGACCCAGCAAGTCATTCTATATCTATGTTTTCATGTTGTTATTTATTCTGAGGTTTGATAAAATGAATATCTATGTGAAAAACTTTAATGTTGTATAGAAGATACAGCAACTACTTCAAAGATGAAAGATACTCTGTGTATTCAAGTATCTCTATGTATTTTATTTTGCTTAATACAAATTATAGAGATTCTTTTCTATCCGTTTATAGTTTTCTTCTGGTTCCTGCAACTAGAATATGGTCCATAGGACAAACAATCTGAATTGTTATGCCAATTGAATTAACAAATTGATTTGGAACTGCATGGAGTTTATACTTATCCTTGACTACTTCTGGAGCTGAACATTTAATTTTGGCTAAAGGGATTAATTTAAATTTGATTTTTTCCCCTTGATAGGTGAATAATAGGACTTTGTAAGCAAATAGAAAAGTGTATTTTTCAAAAGACATGAAGATGGAACCAGAGAGCCTTTGCTCCATGAAGCATTAGGCTCTGATGTTGTGCAAACTAACTCTCCAGAACCAGATTGTTGTTCTTTAGTTGCTAAGTTGTGTCTGACTCTGTGACCCCCATGGGTTGTAGCCTGCCGGGCTTCTCTGTCCATGGGATTTTCCAGGCAAGAATACTGCAGTGGGTTGCCATCTCCTCCTTCAGGGAGTCTTCCCAACTCAGGGATCAAACCCTTGTCCTTTGTACTGGTAGGTGGATTCTTTACCACTGAGCCACCAGGTAACCAGTTCAATACAGTCTCAAAGTGGCACTAGAAGCTCTGTCTGTGGTCCCTACACTTTCTTCCTCAATATTTTATAGGCTCTAGAATTAGGTTTTTGTGTGACTCCAGTAAAAAAAAGAGAACCAACACATATTTGAATCTCCTCCTCTCTTTCCCTTTTGTTCTACAAGTCATTAAATAATGCATCCGATTATCAGTTTAACTGATTTCCCCAACCTTTATTGCACTGACTAGTTGTTTGAATTGGCCAATTTAACAGGTGACTGTGGGTGTGTGTTTACACAATGAGCCACAATCCCTTTGGCAGAATCCATGCATATATAACAATGTAAAAGAAAAAAAATCCATCTTTTACTATTTTCTCAGTTTTTACTCTTCTAAGTATGAGAAGTGATCATCAGAAAAATTTGGGCAGTTCCAGTTTTTTTTTTTTTGGGTAAACATTGCTGAATTAAAGTACAGGATAATCATTTTTCTGATAGATAGAAATAGAGGAAATATTGAGCAGTCAAAGCATATGATGTGCCTGGCAAAAGACAGAGGCTCTGTGTATACTGGTCCTCAGGCTGCAGAACACTGGTTGGACCTTTTATTAGCTGCGCCACTTTGGGCAATTATCTAACCTTGTTTTGCCCCAGTTTCCATATCTATAAAGTAGGGGATAATTGCACTTATGTGTTAAGGTTATTATGAAAGCTAAATGAGTTAATACATTTAAGATGCTTAGAACAAGAACCAGCATATAGTCCTCAACAAATGCTCCTAGTTATTACCATGACGACAATTTCTTTTTCTACTTTTACTACAGCGATGCCATTATCAAGTGCTGGTTCCTAGTAAATAGGAAACTGGTTTTTAAGAGCCAGTGCACAGAGAGTGTTGTCAGTGGGTTATGCTTTACAAACTGATCAAACGGAGAAATTTCGCTTGTGTATCTGGTCAGATTGAGCTTTGTTATCACACAGAGATCTATTGAAACAGACAGATAAACAAACAAATGAAACTCGGCCTCCTACCTGGTTAAGAGAAGAATCTAAACTAGAATTACATATTCTCTGGGGAGTATGACAAGGCAAATTTTTGGGGGGAGGGTGAGCTCTAGTGATACACAGTAGATACTCATGTAACAATGAATTGACAAACAGTGAGTTAAAGTTTTCTTGCAGGCGTGTTCTTCTTCATGACAGGGCCTTAACAATATCAGTGTTCACTTATTCCTTAAGCAGGGCTGTGAAAATTAATGTTGGCAAATTTTCCAGAGGTATAATAGCCATGCAAAATAGTATTGTTATTTATATTACATGGCACATCTGTGCCCAAGGCAATAAATATATTATGCTAACCAAGTGGAAAACTAGTTTTTGGCTTTAGAAACTTAAAATATAAAGGTATGGGGAAATTAAAAAGAGAAATTAAAATTCATAGTGTGGTTTACAATGTAAAAGTTTTAAAAAATCAATATATTAGTATATTTATAAAATTCTGTGGTTTTCATGATGCCTTCCCCCTTGGAATCAAATATTCTCACTCATAGTTTACTTGAAGGGAAGTAGATTAGAGCAATGTCGCCTTAGGTCTACTTACTGATTAGGCAGATATTTGGAAATTTTGAAATGAAAATATTAAAAAAAATAGGAATTGAAATAATCTGTGTGGGACTGCAGGTGTTTTGAAACATCTTCCCTCTTTTGAAACACTGTAGTGCAACTTGCTGGGTGGAATATGATTTCACAGAAATTAAATAAAAGAGGGTGGACAAAAAAGTTAAAATTAGTATGGATTTGTATCTAAGAGTACAGAACCACCTGAAAATGGTCTTGACATTTTTTTTCCTGTCTGAGAGAATTAAAATATTGTTATTCCTAAACAGCACATAACAAACGGAAGGAAATGGCAACCCACTGCAGTGTTCATGCCTGGGAAATCCCATTGACAGAGGAGCCTGGTGGGCTATAGTCCATGGGGTTGCAAAGAGTTGGAGGTGACTTAGCAACTAAACAGCAACAACAGCAACTGAATATCAACCATTCATTTAACCAATAGCTATTATACTTGAGGGCTTCCTTGATAGCTCAGTTGGTAAAGAATCTGCTTCCCAGTTGGGGCAGTATGTAGAGTCCACTAGTCAATGCCAGAGAGGCAAGAGATGGCGCGTTCCATCCCTGGGTTGGCAGGATCCCCTGGAAGAGGAAATGGCGACCCCCTCCAGTATTCTTGCCTGGAAAATTCCATGGACAGAGGAGCCTGTCGACCTACAGTCCATGGGTTCACCAAGAGTCTGACATGATGCACACACACACACACACACACGTGCCAGAAACAATTCTAGGTGCTGTGGATTCATTAATGAACAGTGCAGATAAAACTCCCTGCTCTCCCAAAACCCTAGCTCTCAAAAAGGGCTGAGTAGGGACAATATTCAAAATAGTTTTCCTTAAACAATAACAACAAAAAATAGTTTACCTTGAGTCTAGGCATCAAACCAGTCAGACAGAACCATGAGAATTATGACTTTGTAGCCACCCATAAGTCTGATAGTAACACCTGACTCTCTGCCCTAGTGTTAGGGACTCTCAGTGGGGTAGGGGTCAGAAGGGGGAACTCAGATGAATATATAATGTCTCTTGCCCTTAAGAAGCTTATGGTTTAATAAAGGAAATGAGCTATATACACATGAGTAAAATAATAAATAGAATTTCAACAAACTTTTATTTTTATGAAATTTTCTTGGAGTTTTAGAGAAAGGAAATGCTGGACTTACATTCTGTCATTATGTGCTTCCACCCTTAAATCTTCAATCTGGCACTATTCAATTGCCTACTTCATTCCCATGCATTAAACTTCAGGGGTAATGACATCCATCTCTGGGATAATAGAATCATGCATTTGGTAATGATTCAGTATTTGGCCTCCAGGCAGGTGAAGACACAAACCATCTAAGACAAATGGTCATTGCTCCTTTTTAAAAAATATTTCTAAGCTCTCTAACCCATAACCTCTCTTGGTCAACTCTTCCAGTACTTAATAGCATTCTTGTATTTACTATTGTCAAGAGGGTTTTCTTTATTTTCAGTTCATCCACCCATGGAGGACTGTTTCATCTTATTTGATAATCTGTGGAAATGGAGGATCACCAGTCGCCCTGTTCTCATAAGATCCTTTCAACACTTTGTTCTTTATCACTTTCTTTGGGTGAATTAACTAGAATTTCTTTTATCTATTCCTCTTAGGATCTATTTTTCATTCTGTTAGTGCTTTTTCATTGTTCATTTCAGTTCATTTTCATTTGTAAGGGTGTAACTAGAATGCTGGGCTACATGGGGTATTTTGTATGGTTCTTAGCATTACTGACTTTAAGAGAAAGGATGACTTCTCAGTTGCTAAATTTTGTACCCAGTTGTTAAATCCCACCTTTTAAAGAAAGCATCAGTAGTTTAATAGTAATACACTCAAATTCAATAGGAAATGTTCTAAAATCTTCAAACTTCTTTCTTTTGAGACTTTTCAGGCTTTCTCTAACCTTTACTTCATTTTCTTCTACCTGATTCTATTCAGCTTCCTTCTGTTTCTCAAAAACCACCTCTTCAACTTTTTGTTGGTAATTTATTGTAAAGTTTATTGCTGTCTTTTAATGTTTTAGCTTGGCTTCCTGAAATGAGAATATCTCCTATAACCTTATTTCAGTAACAAAACTTGCTTATGAACTCAAGAATCTCATTAATGTTATATCAAATATATTAAATAACATTACACTGTATATGGTTTAAATTACTTTCAAAGTGCAAATTCATAGAGTAAATGCATATATGTATATCTAGAATATTTGGAGTTTGGAGTGGCCAAAATTTGGCCATTTTGAATGTACTGATTGTCATTTTGAATGTACTGGTACTGATTCAAATGTACCATGATTGACCGACTTTTTTTTTTTAAGAATTAGGCTACAATAAAATAGCTGTTAAAATTTGATTTTAAAGTATTTGCTAATCTTAAATGTTATCAAGTTGTAATTTCAGACAGTAATTTTCAGTTTGTGTATCTTTAGGAATAAACATAGGAGACTGGGCTGATAGAACTGTTTCTAGGATGTGAGTGGGGATCTGAAAAATGATGGTATATTTGAGAGAGTAAGAAGAGAGAGAGGGAGAGAGAATGTGTTGGTTGTCAGTTGTTGGTTGTTTGGATTTCAGGTTTTTAGGAGTAGAATGTGCAGCTGTACTTTGCTAAGTTTATGGAGTTGTGTGTGTGTGTTCTCCTTCCACATTTTCAGTATTATTGAAGGATATCAGTAGAATTATTATTGATTTCTTTAGTAGAAATGGAAGGTGAGAAATACCTTCTTGAAGACTAGGTACAAAAAAAGAGTATTACTACTCCCACTACATTCATTTATTCACTTTAGTTACTCACAGTGTGCCAGGCACTTTGCTAGTACTTTATGAAACATAGTCTTTTAATCCTCCACTTTGTGATTGAGGAAACTGAGGCGCAATGAGATTAAGAATGTCTCTCAGCATTATAGAGCAATCAGAGCTGGTTCCTTCCCAGGGTTGTATGTATAGTTTTGTCTGTGCCAAGCAATCTTTCTTCTGTTCATTTGCTCTTTTGCTACATGTGTGTATATCTGTAAATCACTTGCATTTCTTTTTATTTAAGTTTAGGGACATGTGCTATTTAATTTTGTTGTATATACTAGGTGAGCAAAATGAAATCCCAAATAGATGTGCTGAAACCGACAAATCATAAAGAAAATCCCCAATGTTTAAATCAAGCCACCCAAAAGGAAGGCTCTAGAGAGAACCTGTGTGATATGCTGCTTGTGGCTGCTACTTCTGAATCAGGGGTCAAATACAACCAGGGTTTGCCGAAAGCTTCCCCATCATGGAGAGCTACAGGTGAAAAGATGAACCATTGTGGACTTGGGCTGGATCACACAGAGACAGGAAGTATGTGGGCCCTTGTAGAGCCCAAAGTTTGTTTAATGGATGCTTAGCGCTCTTTGAGGATAAATAGTACACAGTTTCATAGGATAAACTAAAACAGGAATAGCAGTTTCTTCTTTTAGGGTTCCCTCCTTAAAGTTCTCTGTTAATTTCCATCCTCCCCATCACTCTAACTCCTTCCTCTTTATTCATTTTTCTATTTTTACCCCGTTTCACTTTCCCCTCACTTTGCATTTTTGGACCTTAATTCATGTTACAGTCTTCTTTTAATTTTTGATTTATTTGTTGCTCCTCTTTCCCCTCCTTTTAATCCACCTCTCTCTTGTCCCCCCCGACACCCTTATTCTTCCATTTCTTCTTCATTTCCTTTCCGTTGATATTCCCTGCAAAGAGCTGTCTGGGTCCCTTGACCTCACAAGAAGCTCTCTGACGAAACGCTTAAGAAAAACAAGGTATTATGTATTATCCTACACATTCAGCAATCGCCCTAGCAATTTAGTAACTACACTCCAATTTAAACCAGGCCTCAAGGCAACAAAAATTGCACCAAATGCCAACTAATTTACCAAACTTATAGAAGGAATATTTGGGAGCCTCTTGCCTTCAACCCATCTGATTCGTATTATTGACTCATTTAGAAAACAGAAAGTGAACAGAGACAAGTTTTTAAGGAGTTTGGTTTCATGCAAATGACTTGCAATTGCAGCCCATTATTTTTATACCACGACTTCATTAGTCATATCCCTGTCAGACCTGTGACCAGTGTCAAATGTTTTCAAAAAGCGCACCAGGACAAGCATGGAACTCATCAGCCAGTGTCAAAGGTCGTGCTCATTAAGGAGTCAAAATGAAAACTTTCAGTGTCTCTAACACATCGCATAGCTCTCCCTGGTGCTCCCACCCCCACTCCTGAAACCCAGGGCTGGCTAAGCACCTCCAGTTCCCCAGACATCCAAATAAGATCAAGATGACAGGGCAAGAAAATGAATAGGGCTCTTACTCGGCTGGACTTCATAATCTGGTCCTGATTGAAACAACCAGAAAGCTGTTTGCCAGGTCTTATAGCACCATTTCCTGAGGTTAAACATAACATCTCAAAATGAAGCAATTAGGGATTTCTCTAAAGCAGGAGTCTTCAGTAATTAAAAAAGAAAAAGGCAGAAAGAAAGAAAGAAGAGAATGAAGACTATTTTTGTAGGTGCTGATTGGGCATGACGTAGGAGTTTGATAGGGGAAGGGGAGCAAATTTTTTTTTTTTCCAACCTGGAAGGTAAATTTTTGATCATGGAAGCAGTAAGGAAGAAGAAGTTGTCTGTAACAGTGCTGTGAATTTTAAGGAATTTGAGACCCAGAGATAATTAGAATAAAACCAGCTTTCCTCATTTGTACAATATGAGCATATCGGCAACTTGGTGATGCTTTTGGGGGTTTGTTTTGTTTTGAATCATGATTGCTTTTCTGAAGAGTTCTCCACTGAGTGAGCACAGTCGCATGCTGTCATGCTGTGTGCCATTTCCAAAGGGCTCAGGTGGTGTTTTTTCCCCTTCAGCATCTTCTTCAGGCTGCACTGGTATTGGATTTGGGTTCCTTGGAGACTTAAAACATGGATTACATCCCACCCCTACCTTATTTGGCTGGTTACAGTAGCTATAAGATTGACAAACAGGTATTTCCAGCTTCACATGGGGTGAATGTCAGGGAAGGCTCTCGTCAGTATGATATTTTGCAAAAATGAAACACAATGCAATTTAACAATAGTGAATGTCAAAATGTGATGACTCTATATTGATTTCTAGAGAATGCACAATCTGCTCTCAAATTCAGAAGTCGTTCGGGGCAACTTGATCTAATTCTGTGGTTATGTCTGTGACTTTCGCTCTGCTTACTTAGTCACTAAATTAATTCATTATTCACACTTGGATGAGGCTCTTTCCTGGCCTCCATGAACTACCTTTACAGGGAAATAGGTACCTTGTGAAAGCATTTTGCTTCATACTTTTTTTCTAGACTCTTGCTTATAAATCTTCTTTGACTCATCTTCTATTATTTTGATGCAGGGATATTTTTAGGAAAATGGGAGATGAACATTTTATTTCATGTACCTATCTATCTATATATATACTTAATTTTTAATTTTATTTGTTTGTTTTTGATTGTGTAGTTTGTGGGCTTCTCATTGAGGTGGCTTTTCTTATTGCAGAGAACAGGCTCAGTAGTTGTGGTACACAGGTTTAGTTGCTCCGCAGCATGTGGGATCTTCCCAGACCAGGGATCAAACCCATGTTCCCTGCTTTGTCAGGTGGATTCTTACCCACTGGACCATCTGGGAAGTCCCTCTATATTTATATTTTATATGTGACATTCAGATATCTTCATGATGAGCTGAAGAAGAAAGGAGCAAGTTTGTGAGCAGTCTACAAAATACACCTCTGGCTATTGTTATGTGACAGCAACAGTCTCATGATTGCAACCCAAGTAAAAATCTGTATGTCCTAACCAGGAAGCATGGTTTTAAGCCTCTGCATTCACTCTGAAATTCATTCATAAATTTATGTGCCACATGCAAAGATTCTATTAAAAAAGTGGTACGCCTCCCACACTAAGGATAGTGCCAGATATTGCCTGTAAAATGGGACTCTGATGCTGGATTCCAGTGTACCATCCTGTGGGTCACTAGCACTCTGTATGGTGTTCACAGAGGGCTCTGTGCTCAGCGCTTGGCAGAGAGGGACACTTCACATTAATAATTGGGGCATGGGGATTTTTGTGGAAGCCTTTATTGAGCTGTAGAAGATGGATCTAAAAGGTGAGTTGAAAAAAGAGGTGAGATGAAGTGGTTGTATTTAAAAAGAGTTTTTTATTGGCATATAACTGCTTTACAGTGTTGTGTTTCTGCTACCCAACAGCATGAATCAGTCATATGTATACATGTATCCTTTCCTTCTTGAGCCTGCCTCCCACCCCCCACCCCTAGGTCACCATAGAGCAATGAGCTGGGCTCCCTGTGCTTTACCGCGGTTTTCCACTAGCTGTGTGTTTTACACTTGGTGGTGCGTATATGTCAGTGCTACCCT
>NW_011494612.1:3594878-3601592 GCF_000754665.1 Bison bison bison | reverse complement strand
CGGCTTTCCACTAGCTATCTGTTTTACACAGGGTAGTGTGTATATGTCAATACTACTCTTCCAGTTCATCTCCCCACCACCCCCACGCCCCACATCCACAAGTCCGTTCTCAACATCTGCGTCTCTATTTCTGCCCTGCAAGCGAAATGGTTGTGTTGTGTGAACATTTTGTATGGTCTTGTGTGTGTTGAACAGAACCTCTGCCTCCTTTGTACCACTGTTTGCAGGCCAGCTAATTTGGGACTTACTGATCCTTACCTGTGGATAGTGGTGGAATATCTTTTGAAGTCAAAAGATTCCTGACATTTTTGTCTGGGCCCCTGAAGGACTCAAAGTCTTTCACTGCGAAGCGGGTATTTTGTGTTTTCTTTCTTTGGGAGATTAACAATGGTGGTATACTCTTTGGGTTCTGGGGCTCACCCCTTTACCTGCAGCCTATTGGTTTCCCAAAGGGGAAGCATCATATCCTTGCTGTGAATCTGTGATTGATGCCCTTGGCCTGGGGGCTCCCCTCTTTCCCCCTTCAGGAAACAGGAGGGCTAGAGAGATAGCGCTCCAAGTTTTCTTTCACAGTCCCCGTTTCCTAACTTTAATCACCTTCTGCTGTGGGAAAGAGATGAGATGAGGCCTAAAAAACAGATCATTGTCCGCCTCCTAGATTAATGCAGAGAAAGCGGTATTGTCTGTTGAATGGATAAATCTTCCTGCTGTCACTCAAAACCTAAATTCAACGCTACTTCATTTCTAAGAGGCTTATCTTCCTTGAATAGACCCTTGCAGCTCAAGTAAGAGGCGATGTAATGAAGCGTGTTTTTTTCTTAAGTGAGAAACCTGCGGCAAAGAAGAGGGGAAGACTGTGCAGCTGTTCCAAAGGGGCTCTGCAGACTCTCGAAAGACTGGTCATTTATCTGGTCTTGCATGACATCAAATGATAGAAGATCAAGTTCAAAATCTGCCAGCGCAGCTCAAAAGGGCTTCTTCATCTGTTAATTACATAATGGTTATTAACATACAATGTTGTGCAGCTGGGAATCGTATCAAACGTTATAGGAAAAATATTGCTGTGGCTTTCAGCACTTCCCCTTTGGTCTGTGTTTATTAGGAGGCAAAGATCTTGGGAAATGGCAATGGTTCTCCTTGAATCTGAAAGTTAATATTGATGCCATAATATGTGGTTAAATGAGAGGGCCACGAGACAGGTGGGTATTAGGCAGATGGATGCTGAGATCATCGAAGAGTATACCCCTTTGTGTACGCTTGTATTTAATTCAGCAGTCCCGACAATGTGGGTTCGCTGACTTTTTCTGGAAAGTTAAATACATGCAGTATGCACACATACAATTACTATAAATAATTGCTTGTTTACTTTGGTCTAGTTCAGGCTACTGTATGACGCTGAAGCTTAATTTGAACTTTGGAATAGATGTCAAGATTTTCATCACTGCAATAAATTTTACTGGATAAGGATAATTTTAGCAACATTTCATCATCCACTGGCTTGAGTTTGTGTGTACAAGTTACAAAATTACCTTTAAATAAGTCTTGCTTTATTAGTCTGTGTGTAATTAAAAGGCACCACTTTTAAGCTTAGAACTACCAAAAGGAGGCCCTATCCCTCTGGAAAAACAGTAGTTTAGAAAGATCTGAAAGCCTAAAAAATTTCTATGCTTCCTGGTAATTTCCCCCTAAGAATGATATCTTGAATTGTATCACCTAAGTAGTCCTGATGGAGTTTTAATCCCTTGGGTAACTGAGCTTCAAGGAAATATTGGCAATAAAATTATTTTTAAAACCTGTACTTTGTGATTTCCAGTCTCAATCATACACTTCTATGTTTTTTAAAGACAATTACTTTATAACTTAGTGGGCAAATCTTATAATTTAGACTACTTCTAACATAGCAATTAATCATCTAATCCCTTGATGTTTATGACTATAAAAGCAAAATTAACCATGAACAACTAATAAAAACAATAATCCTCCTTTCTTTGTACCAAGTATCAGCTCTGATATTTTTTCACGTACTGCAACTTTGATTGTTTATCCTAATTTGGCTGAGGAATGCATATCTGTTGATGTTAACTGATAATCCCCCAATTTTAATTTAGTCATTAACTGACATTTTCTCCAACTAAAACGATCCTTTGGGTAGTGAACACTGTGCCCTATTAACAGATTTGAAGTTTAAGCCTCCAGTCTTCTGTAAGTCCTCTGTCACAATAACAAGCAGAGAAAATTTGAGAAGGTGTACAATGGGGAGGAAGTGGAAAGTACATGGAAAATAGACAAATTATTCTACATATTTTTGAGAGTTGCATGATTTCAAAGAAGATTCTATATCTATAAAATTGAACCCTCGATTGGATTCTGTGAGCTTCTGACCACTATCTGCTCACTCACTCATTCAGAATACCTCCAACGGGGCCCCACACTATGGGTCTGCGCTTTGGTGAGCCCTTCACCCATATGTGTGCTGTTTAGTGAAGGTGACCCATGGAAAAGCCAACTTTGTGGGGTCTTAGCCAGTTGTATATTCACTAAGTTCAAGAAGGGCTGAAGGGAAGAGATTTAGCTGGATGTTTAGTGTAAATCTTTTTACTGATAGAAAAGCAACTTGTAGAGTGTGAGGCTCATGGAATCTCAGTAATATTATCTTTTTATCCAAAAAGCAGCATATTGTCTGCTTCTCAGTGCTAGGACTCTGTCAGAATAATAGCTTTTGAAGGACTTACTATGTGCTGGGCATTTACGAAGCTTTTTCTACATATTAACTCATTTTATCCTCACACTAGTCTGTGAAATATGCTACTATTATTTTTCTTATATCTGTTGAACAGAGGAGGAACCAGAGGCAGGGACATATTAATCAATGTACTTAGAGGCACACAGAACTAGGATTCAAACTCATAAAGTCTGGCTTCAGAGTTCATACTCTTAACATTACTCTAAGCCATGACAAAGGAAGTTTTAGCAAGGGAAGAAATTGATACTGTTAGCAGATACCTTGGCCAGGTTAATGCTGTGCTTACATGGATCTACACTGGTTATTTGATATTAGATTAACTTCAAATCCTCGATGTTGTGGATGACATTTATTATTCTTCATCTGTGTGTGTGTGTATTTGTGTGTTAGATGAAAACTTTATGAAAATTGATGGTGATTTCTGAGCATGAACCATGGGTGATTCATGTAAACTTCCCAAATTTCAGTAAAATAAATAATCGCATACTCCAATGTTATACAGAGAAATACATTTTAAATGTCTACCATGGTGCTTGGTACACCTGTATGATCGGAGGTGAAGCAGAAGGCTGAGGTTTAACTCAATAGTTAAGTAATTAATGCTCTGCCATTAGAAAATTCATTATTTGTTGCAGAATGTCATGAAGTTGAGGGAGACCGTGTCTCATTGTAAGGTATGCACAACCTTCGAACTCTGGCTGAGTGAAAATTCTAATACCTTTTTTGAAATGCCACGCTGTACCAAGGCTGCTCTGGGACCTGGGGTGCATTTCATCTTGAACTATGAATTGCAAAGATTTTTATTGTCTTCTGTCACAAACACAGCGTCCTTTTATTGTGGTTTTTGATGCGTTAAATATGTTTTTATGGCCCCCTATGTCTATTGTGCCTAGCATACTGTTGGTACTTAATAAACGTTAAATAATAATAATATATGTGCATATGAGATTTGTGGAAAGAAATGACATACTGTTTTAGGGATCTAAGATTGTTCTTCTGGTGCCTGGGGAAAACATACAGATGAGCATATTACTGGTAATAGATGAGAGGGAGCCATCAATAGCAATGTCATCTTCCTAAAATATGATGTGGCTTCGTCAGCACAAATCATAAACCCCATCTCCTCCCTTACCTCACTGTAGAACTCTAATGTGGGAAGTTGAATTCCTGGATTAATAGAAATAGGTATCCAGGCACTTTCGAATTTGGCAAATCAACAAATGACGCTGTCTTTTCTTGCACATCAGTAAATTTGTACAGTTTATGGTGAAATGCCGGGGTAAGCTCTGGATTGTTTCTTTTTAACTGTTCTGGGAACCCATCTAAGAAGGTTTTGCGGGTGTTCTGCTTTATCCCCTGGGGTGAAGAGGAGGGGCCCCAGACACTGGCTTTTTAGGGACCATTTCCCCCTTGGCTGATATCTTTGTCAGTAAGGAGCCACCTGTATCCGCATGCTTCCACCAAGCTGAGCCTCACACCACTTCACCAGATCCCTTCCTTTACGAGCTGGATGTAGCCCAGAATATCAGCTCTCCATGTTGTGCCAAAAGTCCTTCCAAGTCCAGCTCAGAGGTGTTTGTATAAGATAAAAACGGGACAATGTGGCATCTCCAGACGGCTCATCTGTTTACATGTGTCATTTGGCTCAGCCCCGATGTTAGCTCACCAGCAAAGAAGGCAGGAAGACGTGCAATCAAGACTCTGTGATTCATCAGGTCTGTTCCTCTTTTGGGATACAATGTTGGTATTCTCTGCCAGTCCTCCAAGAGTCTGTTTTTTTTTTTCAGTCTCTCAGGAAAATGTTTAAATATATTCAATATATTCCTCCTGCAGCCCTAGCCAGAACATACCTTTCCTGCTGAAAGATGGATGGGTTAGATTCTGAAAGGGAGTCACTGCTTTCAGTTGTTCTTTAACAAAAAAACCAAAAAACTTTTTTTTTCCTTTTTGCTTTCGGAGAACATATTTTGGTGGAGTCAGTACTAAGGTAGAGCTTTCTTATGGACTGTGGAGAATGAGGGTCTTTAATGCCTTTATGTTCAAAGGTTCTTTTTGAGGGGCTTTTGTGAGGATATAAATTACGGTAGCAACAGGTATATTTTCCCCTCAGTACAAAGGGTAAATTTTTTGCAACTTAAAAAGGATCTGTTCTTTTATTGTTGACCTTGATTTTTTTGCAATATTCTGCGTTGCCCCTGCTTTGGTTGTATTATTCTCTGACCCATCCAATTACCATTTCTATCAGCGCTTCGGAAAGATTATGCTTTTTGGGTGTTCTGTAGATGTCTTTCCAGTGGCTTCACTTGATGAATGTGACAAGTTTTGTGTTTTCACCCTCCCCTCATTGAATTGAAAAGTTTTTTTGATAAATACAGGCCAATAAGTGCCCAAAGGCAGTGTTTCAATGGCTGCTAAGTCTTTCAAGGTTAGGACTTAACCTCCGTTCTCCCTAATTCAACTCCAACCTTCAGTCTGAAGCCAATCAAGAATATCAGATGATACTTAAACAATGAAGGATTTCTGATATTCAGGTACTGCCTCTGTTCAATAGGATTGCAAATGCTTTGTGTGAAGAAAGTCGGTTTTGCTCTAAAGTACTGTCACAAAAAGTGAAATTACCATTTGCTTGGAATGATGCCATTCATCATTGTCAGAACACTAAGCATTGTAAGTAGCTAGGCCTCTCCAAATTAATGCCTTGTTTTGCATCAGCTAAATTTCCCAAATCCTCGAGGATGGGTCATACAAAACTCATCTCAGTGTTTTAATTTATCAATCCAATATGAGTTCTGTGAGAGGGAGCTTCATTTGGTCTTAGCCCTTTTATTTACAGTCTAATTCTAAAAGAAAAGGAAATAAGATATGAAAATAAGTTGGAAAATAAGATAAATCTCTCAGTGAAATCACCAGATCTACTCAGTCCTGTAGCAAAACCTCCATAATTCATTTGTAGGTCAGCTCAAGGGATTAGCCATGACGTATTTGGAAATTCATTTATTTTTATTTTATTTTGCTGTTTCTTATGCATAAGGGTAATACTGTCCCTAAGGCTTTTCAGGTAGCCCTCAAATCTTGACAACATTTGCTGTCTCTGAGGCCTAAGCCAAAATTAATTTTCAAATAAACAGCATAAAAATGTATGGAGTTGTATAAATTTGAATACAAAATGCATTTGTTTTGTTTGCTTACATACATACATACATACTGTCTGTTCAGCCAAAAACCATAATATGACATTGAAATTAACGGCCAAACGCACATCATGAAAGTCAAAAAAGTTTTTCTTTGAGTTAAAAAAAAATACAGAAACATGCAGCATTTTATTTCATTTCCATCTCAATGTGGTCTTTAACATATTTTCAGAGGATGTTTTTAATTGTTAGCTTTTCCTAGAAGGAAATTAGAAATCCTCTGTAGGAAAAACAGATAGTTTGGGACCTGTATAGCTTTTATTAGTTCAAAAGATTCTGTTGTCTTGGGAGATGCAAAGGTATTTTCTTTCAGAGAGTTAAAAAAAAAAAAAGAGGAGAAGAAAAAGGTAAACCAAGTTAGGCTGCTTGATTTCCTTTCTCTGATAAAAGACAGATAAAAGCAATGTAGAGTTAAAATGGGATGAAATCTGCTAAGATTTATGTTGGGCTTTTTTTTGGTGGTTACCAGGAAAAGAAAAAAGGATTCTGTAGTTATACAAAGATGATCCAGGAGGCAGGTCCTTTGGCAGAGGGCAGGGAGGTGTGTGTGTGTGGGGTCTTTGCTGGAGCCCCTGATGTCAGATACCTGCGTGTATGCTTCTCATCAGGACTGGTCCACAGGGGACCTAAAAGATCCTGAAAGCCATGGTCTTTCCCCTTCAACCCTCAAAATGGTTTTTAAGTGTACTTCCACAAGGGGGCTTCATGGACATTTGCAAATGTTTTTTGTTTGTTTGTTTGTTTACATGTTTCTTAAAAGTATTAAGAAATGAGCTCCTG
>NW_011494612.1:3593552-3594778 GCF_000754665.1 Bison bison bison | reverse complement strand
TAGAAGTTCCATTTCTTGGCCTTTTGAAAGCTTTATTATACAGAAAACAAAACTAGCCCCTCTCCTGCCCCCTGGCCTCTGATTGGGAAGAGGTCTGTGAAAGCAGAGGGCATGGGGGAGAAGGCTTCGAGGCTGGAACTGGTGTCTGGCGGCCTGGGTCTTGTCCTGGGCCATGGCCTTTCAGCTCCATTTCAGCATGTGGCATGAAAGCGCCCACGTTGTCCAGTTTTGATTGCCTGGCTGAAAATGGCTATATCTGTGGTTGCTTTCTTTCTTTCTTTTTTTTTTTTTAATTTAATCCACATTCTACGTGTTTCCTCTGAGTATGGTGGAGTGGTCCTTATATGTTTCTGTAGTCTCTGAATATAGAACTTTTCATAGCTGTGGATGGTTTAACTGTCTGAAGTATGTAAAATATGAAATACTATGGCAAAGAATAACTTCTGAAAACAAGACCAGTTGGTCCATTTTCATCTGCGCATCTTGAAACGAGCCCTGGGCTGAGAGTCTGCAGACTAGAACTGGAGCCTCTGCTCTGACATCAGCTAGTTGGACTTTACTAGGAAAGCATTTTCATATTTATGTGTCTTGATTTTTTTATGAATGATGATTTTCAAGGGCCTTCCTGTATCTGGCATTCCATGAAGACTGGGTTGCTTTATTTCCCCCTTTCTGCTAGTCAGGCCAGTATTACCAGATATAAATATTTCAATGGCTAAAATAACAAAATCAAAGGAGACAGTACGTGTAATGTGACATGTGAACTCTGGATTAAGAGAATCTTCGGTTTGAATCCAAGTCATGTCCTATGCTTCCCTGGTAGCTCAGACAGTAAAGAGTCTGCCTCCAATGCAGGAGACCTGGTTTGAATCCCTGGGTCAGGAAGATCCCCTGGAGGAGGGAATGGCAACCCACTCCAGTATTCTTGCTGGGAAAATTTTGTGGACAGAGGAGCCTGGTGGGCTGCAAGTCCATGTGGTCGCGAAGAGACAGACACCACTGAGCGACTGGCACTATTTCACTTTCCTGTCCTATACTACCTGAGAGAGTAGGGCCATGTGGAGGGAAACAGCCAGGTGTTCTCTGAGCCTCAGTTTATATAAAATGAGGGTTGATTAGAACTGTTTCTGAGGTTCTTTTCAGAAGTATGTTTCTAGGATTTGTCAAGTATTTGAGCTCCGGAATGGTCCTAGTAGTGTGTATATATGTATATATATATATATATA
>NW_011494612.1:3555628-3593452 GCF_000754665.1 Bison bison bison | reverse complement strand
TTTTTTTTTTTTTTTTTAAGTGTCTGTATCTCTGAAAAGTGGTCGCATCTTGGTTGGGATTTTGATTCTCCTGATTGTCCAGTTCTAATTCACATTGTATTATTCATTGTCACGGCCAGATGAACGTGAAAGCTGAGCAGAGACACGAGACACAATTTGCATCCTAGAAGATGACAGGCTCATTCTGACCTGTGTCAAATATGTGGAAACTAAGTCCCGAGAAGTTTAGCTGATTTGGGGGCAGGCCAGGATGAGAAGGCAGAGCCAGATTCTAATATGACTTAGAGTTTAAGCCCTTTTTCTTTACCTTGTTGGGTGAAAACCCAAGAAACTCATGATAAAGAAGTTGAACCTAGGAAGAATGATTGGCCAGGTTTTCAGGTATTCATTCCTGCCTAGGAGACCAAGAGATGGGGATGTAGGAGGATTTGGAGTCCGAGTAACTCTCAGTTGAGATAAAAGCTGGTTAGAAAGTGGACCATGGTAGGGACCTGGGTCCATCTCCTGAGCAACCAGGTGACCTGTGGGCTGGCACTTGATAGAGTAGAATCCAGATTCATTCCTTCTGCTGGCTGAGGCTCAGACCCTTATTCTCATCTGCAAAATGGGAGAAATAACATTGCTACTGATGGGGGTTGGAAGAGGTAAAGAACTTTGTATGCTACCTGGCTATTAGTAGCTATCAGCAAACTGTAGTTATAGTAATAGTTTTTGCTATTGTTATTTTAAAACTGGACTGATACTCAGAAGGGGCACATGAGAAAGTGCCTGAAGCTCCCAGCAGGAGAAGGGTGCCTGCAGAACCTTGTGGTAGAGGTTGGATGGTGTTTAGTCTCTGATACTAGGTACATGCCCAGAGTCCTCTTTCCACAATCTTGGTGTCTTTCCCCTTTAAAACCCTTCCCCAGGCCTCCTGTGACGCACAGGTCAGGGACTACCAAGTCTCCCTGAGTCCTTCCTTCCCATGTTAGAGAACACAACACCTTACTGATTTTTCTAATAACTAGATTCCTTCTAGATCTAACTAGATTCCTTCCTCCTTCTAAAACCCATCTATGAAAGCAGTGCAAGAGTCCCTGACTCATGGGACCCATCTGAAGCTCCATTCTCAATGTTCACCTGCAAATTGCTGGGATTTTGGAACAAAATTGTTGGGCTGAGGGGGCTAAGATTCCTTATGGCCTGCTGCTGCTGCTGCTGCTAAGTCGCTTCAGTCATGTCCGACTCTGTGCGACCCCATAGACGGCAGCCCACCAGGCTCCTCTGTCCCTGGGATTCTCCAGGCAAGAACACTGGAGTGGGTTGCCATTTCCTTCTCCAATGCATGAAAGTGAAAAGCGAAAGTGAAGTCATTCAGTCGTGCCCAACTCTTAGCGACCCCATGGACTGCAGCCTACCAGGCTCCTCTGTCCATGGGATTTTCCAGGCAAGAGTACTGGAGTGGGGTGCCATTGCCTTCTCCCCTTATGGCCTAGGTGATCCCAAATAGGAGGAAGAAAGAAGCCATGTCTGGTCCATAACTCTGATGTTGGGCCAGTGTTTTCATGGCTACCAGCTCCCTCAGAAAGTGGGGTGAGGAGCAAGTAGCCTTAGGTCCTGTCAAGGTTGGCAGCTATGTTGGGAGAGCAGACCCCTGGTGGATAGATGGCTGGAGCTGGGGAGAGATAATGGTGAGAAGAGGACAGCATGGAGGAGAAGGGGCAAACGGAGCTCTAGAAGACCTGACTGATGAAATTACTCAGTTCACCCTAGATCAGTCTGACCCTTTGTCCTTGCCACCCCCCAGACTGCATATTGACCTTCTGATGCCAGTCTCCACATGCTCCTACGTGGGCAAGCCTCATGGTCAGATTCAGTTCGACAAATATTTACCAAATGCCTACCCTGCTCCTGGTGTTGTGGTAGGTGTTCAGAAGTGAAGGGTGGTCCTATCCATCAAGAGTCCTGGGCCTCACTGTGTAACCTCTGGGTCCCCTTAGCCCTGCGGAGTTCCACTTCTTCCTCTGTTCAATAAGGACAATGGTATGTGCCTCCTGGGGTCATTGTAAGGACTCTGTGACATGAAACTTAAAAAGAGAGACACATAAAAGATTCCAATACTTGTTTCCTTTACTCCACCCATTCTCTTGTTCCAACCTGTTTCAAAGTTCTCTTTAATATTCCTTTCTAGCAGAGTCCACCTGCCTGCACAGAGAAGACTTTAAGTGACATTTCTCCTGAGGGGTGGGTTGTGTGTGTATGTGTGTGTGCCCATGGTTGGTTTGGACATGTGAGGTGCTAAGGTTGTTCAATGAAGTGAAATTCAGGTGTAGTGAAGAGAGTTCTTTACACTAAACCTAATTATTTCAAACCTTTTAGTCTTCAGAGGAAAAAATGAAATATTTGGCAATTAATCTCATAATTCAAATAGAAAACTTGCTTTGTTTGACTTACTTGGGCAATACTCTTTTTAATGTAAGTAGTTCTTACTAAAGTATTTTTTTGAGGCAACTGAGTCATTGTTATCTCCATTTGGCTTGTGCTATGCTGTGTGTAGTTGCTTGGTCATGTCTGATGCTTTGTGACCCCATGGACTGTAGCCCAGCAGGCTCTTCTGTCCATGGGGATTCTTCAAACAAGAACACTGGAGTGTTGGCTTACCTAAGATATACTGGGTAGCTTCCAGTGGCTCAGACAGTAAAGAATCTTCCTGCAATGCAGGAGACTCAGGTTCGATCCCTGGGTTGGGAAGATCCCCTAGAGAAGGGAATGGCTACCCACTTCACTGTTCTTGCATGGAAAATTCCAGGGACAGAGGAACATGGTGGGCTACAGTCCATGTGGTCGCAAACAGTCAGACACAACTGAGACACCTTCTGTGGAAACTTGAATTATGGAATTTATATCTATAAACAGAGTTTTGGAATATATTTCTCAAATATATACATTTTTAGTTTTCTATCCCAATATGAATATGCTTATTGGGATAACTTTATACCCCAGTAAATGTATGTGCATTGTTTTCCTTTAATATAATTTTATGTTTTCTCCTACATTCTGATTCTTAACTATATTAATTTTAGGCAAGCATAGACTAGGAAATTAAGCTCAAGAATTTTGTTCTCTTAATGTTTAGCTCTCAAATATTGGTGAGTCCTTGCTGTTTTATGTATGTAACACTCTGTTTCATGCCCACAAGTAGATTTCTTGACATTTGGGCCACATTAGTAATTTAAATAAGCTTTTTCTTTCTTAAAAATATTAAGTATCTCATGGCCAGCATCACTGTCCTTTACTTCACAACTTTTCTTCAATTTTTCTAGTGCTGTTACTTTCTTTTATTAGAAGAACTGCATTTCTTTTTCTTTGAAATAATTAAACAGCTCAGTCCAGATAAGACACTTTAATGCATTATGGTAACCAATTTTAAGTGAACAACTTTGATTTTGGGGCCCCTGGCCAGGCTGTTGTTTTTCTGGGCCATTCTAAAGAGAGAGGGAGATTGAATGTCCAGAAGAGTGTCTGTGCTTGACATTTCTAAGAATAACTATGATAACTTCGAGTGATTCTGGTTAATCTTATGACAGGAGGACAGATTTGAGAACTGATTAAGCCTCCCTTTCTATCATTCTGTCCTAAAAACACCTGGGACTCTCAGCAGAGGAATCTATGAATCACTGTCTGTTGTCCACTCATCCTGTCCGGTCCTCTCCACGCTGGAACTAATCAACTGCCTTGAATGAAGCATGACTTGCAAGCTGAATTCTGAAACCTCCTGGAATATTCAGGAAGGAGCAGGCACAATCTTTCAGGGTGATTTGGCCCACACTCCAAATGAGCCTCCAGATGTAGACAAGATGGTCAAGAGGTCAGACAACACACATTTTGAATGAATTCCCCTTGACCATTTTTGGGTTACTTGTTCTCGAAAGATATTTTCAAGGGAGTAGTAGATCAAAACATGGGATATGTCAATATGTCAATACCTCCGTCTTCTATTTTTCAGATTGTTGGTTTGAACAGATCACCTGCTGCTTTGATGTTTGTAGACAGAGCGGCTGGTTGATCGTGTACACGTCGGTAGCGTTGTCCTGAGCGGGTGGGGTTGGCACTGTGAACCTGCTCACCGGCCAGACCTGCTCACCTGACTGCCAGAGCCATCTGGCAGGTCAGAGCTGGTGTGCAGTGATGACGCCTGCGCTGGTTACCTTCAAATACTGGTTTATCTTCTTGGGTGCCCCCTCTGCTGGAACAAAAGAATAATCATTGTCTCTAAGAACAGGCAGGGGCTTAGAATTTGGCCCCCAAAGCAATCACCTCTTCTTTCCTAACTGCAGGCCAGCGGGATAAACACAGTTCCAGGGTGGAGAAGGAGGACTTTCTGGGACAGGAAAGCATTTGGTCCTTCCAAGTGAGGCTTCTTTCTGGAGAACTTTGGGCAAGCCTCTTTGAGTTGGACTAGCCAGTGTCTTCCGGGAAGTGGAGAGATTAAAGCACCAGATTAGTGATGCTACACAGCTGAATAGCAACACATGTGGCCAAAACACTTACAGCATCATTGTTTTTGAAAATGAACTCCCAGCACAGTTCAGTACAATTTTTTCTAGTGTGTCATTTCCCACTCTACTTCCCCAGCCACATACAAAGACAGAAGCAGCATTTCTTTTTATAAAGTTTTAATTTATTTTTATTTTTAATTTTTGTTGAAATAGAGTTAATTTGCAATATTGTATTCATTTCAGGTGTACAGTAAAGTGATTCCATTTTATAAATATATATATTCTTTTTTTTACATTTTTTTTTTTTTGCATTATAGGTTACTACAAGACATTCAGTATAGTTCCCTATGCTATATAGTAGGTTCTTGTTGGTTATATATTTTGTATATAGTAATGTGTATATTTCAACCCCAAACTCTTAATTTATCCCCCTCTTCCTCTCCCGTTTGGTAACCATAAGTTTGTTTTCTGTGTCTGTGAGTCTATTTCTATTTTTTATAAAAGTTCATTTGTATCCTTTTCTTAGATCCATATATAAGTGATCCCATATGATATTTGTCTTTTTCTCTCTGGTTTACTACACTTAGAATGATAATCTCTAGGTTCATGCATGTTGCTGTAGCATTAGTTCATTTTTTATGGCTGAGTAATATTCCATTGATTACATGTACCACATCTGCTTTATCCACTTCTGTGTCAATGGACATTTAGGTTGCTTTCGTGCCATGCTTGAGACCACAGAGCAGGCAGAAGCAGCACTACAGAGCCTGCCAATGGCTTTCCTTAGCTGGATCATCCTCTGAATATAGGTCAGTTCCAAGCCCTGCTTACTTTCTTCAGAACTAAGAGTTTGGAGCCTTGTGAGGCAGTCCTCAGTCTTTCAAATCAAGAGTCAAATTTAGGGGCTTGTTGCTTCTTTAAACTGTTTTATGTTAAATATTAAGCAAAAAAAAAGAGAGAGAGACAGTAATGGATACCTCAGATATGCTGATACGCATCCAGTTGTCTCTAATAATGCTTTGCTAGTCTTGCATCAAGTGCTTATTTTTTCTTAAATTATTGTGGGTTAGAAGGAGGTCTTTTGGAGTACTGACCCCCAATCCCATTCTTTTCTCTTTCTTTCCACGGCTGTCATTGTCCTGAATTTGGTGTTTAGCTATCCCACGCATGTTTTCATACTGTTACCACCCGCCCTGTATGTGGCCATAATATACCATGGTTTTGCATGTTTTAAAGTTTATTTAAGTGGAACCAACTATTTATACTATCCTGAACTCCTTTCCTTACCCACTATTATGCTTTTGTGATTTATCTATGATGTTCCAGATAGGTCAAATCCATTCATTTTTATTGCTTTGTAATATCCTGGTATAGGAAAAGAGCATAATTTATTTACTCACTGATGGAAATATAAGTTCTTTTTAATTTTTCACTATTATGAACAATGCCAGAGTGAACATTATTGCAATTTTTATATGCCTGCATGTAGTTTAAGTGCATACCACATTTTCAGTTTTATTAGATGTTTTCAAGTTGCTTTTTAAAGTCATTTTGCCAATTTTTTACTTTTACCAGTTGTGTATGAAAATTCTAGCATTCATACATCCTCACAACAAAATGTATAAAACTTATATTTTGTTATTCTTATGACATAGAATTATGTTTGGTTATTTTAATTTTATGTGATTACTAGAGAAGATTGAATATTTTTTTCATTTTATGCTATTTGGGTTTCTTTTTCTGAATTATCTGTACATATTATTTTCCTTTTCAAAAATTTAAGTCATTTGTATTTTTAAAATTTATTTGTGTGGATTCTTTATAAATTATTTGATGTTTTTTCTAAAACCCCCTTTTTATTAAAAAAAAAAATAATATACCCACACCAGGGAATATAGAAAATAAAGAAGTCACCAATAATTTCACTGCCCTAACCAAAATATTGATTAATTTTGTCCTATTTATTGCTAGTCTGTTTTTTCTCTTATGATATTTTTGTGTAGTTATAATTACAAGGTATATGTAACTCATATTCTGAATTTTGCAGTTAATTATCATAAGCTTTTTTGGACACAGCTGTATGGCTTTTATAGCCAGCGTTCTAAGTAGATGCATGATATATTAATATCATTGAGTAGGTCTGTCATTTCCTTTTTGTTGGACATTCAGGTTGCTTTTTATTTTTCCATTTTATAAATAACCTTATGATGAATACTTATACCTAAAAAGCTTTTGATATTTTAAATTATTTTCTTAGAACAGAGCCACAGGAGTCAGGTTACTGGGTCAAAGAGGATATACATTTTTAAAAAGTAAAATGCATTGCAAAAATAGTTTAATCAGTGATGACAATCTAAAGAAAACAGGGTTTAAGAAGACTCAAGGGAGCCCGGCAGAGGTCTAAGTGTCTGACTCACCTTCCTTGGCAGTGAGAAAACTTACAAGACTATGGTTTCTCCAGCCACTTTCCTGACCCAAAGCACTACTCATTACAGACATTTTCTATCCTGCTTTTGCAACCATTTGACTCTGGGGTAAAAAAAGAGAATTTTCCAGGGCTAAAGCTTAATGCTTACAAGGTTAAAACTTATAAATGAGTTTTACTGATTTTTAAACACTGGTAAAGGAAAGCAGTCTGTTTATTTTAGGACCTGAAATTGGATATGCAAGAAGAGGGAGTATCTAAAGGCAGAAATGATGCTCCGACTAGCTGACAGTCTTATAGAACATGGGCATCTCTTCACTACTTGGAAGGGCTTTTATGTTCATATGATTTACTCTGGCATTGGGCAGAATAGAAGGATCAGGTTATCCTGTATGAAAAAGCATGTATTTGGAAATATGTAATACATGTGATCCTTAATTTATGATCAGGTTCTATTCCAAAAGTTCCTTTACAAGTCAGCTAATTAGAACTCAGAAAACATTTTCCCTTAGAAGCATTATTGTGAGTGGTGGTATGGTTTCCAGACTGGTGCATAAAAGCCCATTTAATCTGTCATAGATTTCTAGTGTAGCCCCGGTTTCAAATCTAGCTTAGCTAGAATCTATTTGTGTGATCTTGGGGTACTCATGTTACTTACATTTCTAGCCTGTAGTTGAGGAAAGGGTTTTGTGAGGATTACCTGAGATAATATATATATAAATGTTTTATGAACTGTGAAATGCTGTATGAAAGTAGCAGATATATTGTTTTTGCCCACTAGATAAATAATTATTAAAAGACAGGACAATAGTATTAACACTTGGCCTTCAAACTGGGGAATGTAAACCCCAAGACCTGTGCAGGTGATCAATTGGGGTGTAGCAGGCATATATTAGAATTCCTATGTATAAACTTCTTCTCCTACTTTTATTTTTGTAAGTACACATCACAGTAGAATATTTTTATTGATATTTTTATCTATATATAAATGATGAATATTGTAACCGTGATCATAAGGGACTTGATTGTAATTGTAATCAGTCGTTCAATCATGTCCAACTCTTTGACACCATGGACTGTAGCCTGCCAGTCTTCTCTGTCCATGGGATTATCCTGGCAAGAATACTGGAGTGGGTTGCCGTTTCCTACACTAGGGGATCTTCCTGAACCACGATGGAACTCCATGTGGCTCCTGCATTTGCAGGTGGACTCTTTACCACCAAGCAATCTGGGAAGCCAATGATGTATATGCTCATGATTGAAAACAATTTATTATTTGTCTAAAGCAGTTTGAAACCCACTAGTCTATTGAATCTGTGGAGGGTTGAGTTCCATTCTCTCTTTTTTTTAATTTCCATTTGTTTTTCCTGTTAACCAAAACTCTTGGAATTCTCTAATCTTTTTTGTGATATGGAAAAAAAAAAACTGAAACCACAATACAAAATGCCTTTCAAAAAAGAGAAAGAAAGAAGGAAGGAAGGAAAAGGTTCACCCAATTCTTGCCTCTGCTGTGGGGTCAGGTCAACTGGTGGCTGTGTTTGGGGCAGCAGATTGGTTCCGGTTCCTTCTGCTGTGGCTTCCAAGCTTGGGCTCTGGCAAAGTGCCTTGAACCTTTGGCATCTGACAATGTCTTCGCTGGGGCTTCCCAGGTGGCAAAGTGGTAAAGAATCCACCTGCCAATGTAGGAGACTCAGGTTCGATCTCTGGGTCAGGAAGAACCCTGGAGAAGGAAATGGCAACCTACTCCAGTATTCTTGCCTGGGAAATCCGATGGACAGAGGACCCTGATGTGCTGCAGTTCATGGGGTCGCAAAAGAGCCAGACATGACTTAGCGACTAAACAACAAGTTTATTCATATCTTTATGCTATGGAACAGAGGATATATGGAAGATGATGCCAGTTAAATAAATGAAGTGATAATCTTCATTTATAATGTTATTTCTATGTAAAAAGTACCTTATGTAGTTCCAGCTTAGACAAAATAGTGTCTTCTTGTTTCTTGGTTCCTGTGGGTAGAATATTGGTATTCCCAGCTTTGGAAGCTCTAGGCAATGTGTGTGTGTGTGTGTGTGTGTGTGTGTGTGTGTGTGTGTATGTGTGTGTATGTGTGTCTGTTTGTGGAGAGAGAGAGAGAGATGATTTGGAAAGAGAAGTTTGTAGGATATCAATGCCTATCTAACCCACTCCAGTACTCTTGCCTAGAAAATCCCATGGACGGAAGAGCCTGGTAGGCTGCAATCCATGGGATCGCTAAGAGTCGGACACGACTGAGCGACTTCACTTTCACTTTTCACTTTCATGCATTGGAGAAGGAAATGGCAGCCCACTCCAGTGTTCTTGCCTGGAGAATCCCAGGGACAGAGGAGCCTGGTGGGCTGCCGTCTATGGGGTCGCACAGAGTCGGACATGACTGAAGCGACTTAGCAGCAGCAGCAGCAGCAGCAGCAATGCCTATCTGTGTTGGCATGAAAAGTGACCGGATCTGTCATTTGCTATTTTCTTTTTCTGAAAGTTAGGGTTGGGAGGGACACTGGATGCTTTCCCCCCTAGGTTTAAAGCATTGACAAGTTAAATCCTTCTTATGGATGATTCCTAGAGTCCTAAGGATGAGAGTAGAAGGAGAAAGGGATTGTAGCAGCTGTTTCTTGGTAGTTAATAACTTTAGACTACTGAATTAGGAAAAGCATACAATTAAAAATTCTGTTAATCAAAGCAGTATGTTGAAAACTGTCAAAGGGCCTCATTGTTATTTCATGTAAGTCAACTTTCTGGGCTGGGACCCAGAATGGCTAAGTGGGTGTTGAGATACTTACTGGATAGATTTAATGCTACAAAATTAATGCAACAAAGGAGATTTCTGCCAATTATTTCCAGAATAAAAAGCCAATGAAATCCTTTTAGCTTTTTTCACATGCATCCATTTTAGCAGTGGGCATTTAGAGTTTTATGTTAAAAGGTAAACCGTGCCTTGAGATTCAGAAGAGAATGGATGTCTGTCTAGTGGTGAGAGTTCCATGATATGGAAAACCCATCAGAGAAACAGGAGAATGGAAGTGAATTATAACACGGTCCACATAATTGAGCAAGGCTAAATAAGTTTTGAAAGCAGTGGCCCATTCAGTTATTTCTTTTATTTTTCATATTTTTCTCGACTCTGCAAAATAATAAGAAAGAAAAGAAAAATCTGCTGAATGCCTAGTCATAGTTTATTGGAGCAAGAAAATAAGCCATTCTGAACCATTCTCTGATTTGCTGTGAGTGGCAGAACCGTTCACCGTGGTGAATCATAGCAGGGAGAACCATTTGGAGTGATTATTTTCTGATGTTAAATTGCAAATGGCACATGTGGAATCAACAAAGGTATGAATTATTTTTAAAAAATCTTTAAAAATTTCTGTTATTGAAAATGTGTATTTGTATGACCAGCTTATGACTTCATTTCACAGTAGCCAAGCTAAGCCTAAAGTATATGTCTCTTTGTTTTTACGTTTGACTAATTGGAAGCTTTCCTGGTTAATATTTTTATGTCAAAAATAGTATATTGTCCTAGAAGCTGCATGATGGGAATAATGGTGGGAAAAATATATATATATAAACATTTGGCTCGGCCGAATGGATGAAGGAAAACATTTCCTGCCTTTTACTTCAGTAGGAACCTGTTGGCTCTTAAATAAAATGAGGGATTAGCCCTACCTGGGTGAAATGTTAATAACATGCAAATGGTTTATCATCAATATAATAATAGGCACTATTCACTGCTAATCCTGCCAGAATCCCTGATGGTAAGGACAATATACTTGACGTTTAACTTGAAATATCATCTGCCTTCAGTAATCTGGTGCCTTGTTTTGGTCGAAAAGTTTCAGATTGCCTGGCCCTTTAAGGCAAATCTCTGGTATTCAAATTGATGAAGTAAAAAGGTATTTTATGCTCCAGTGTCTGCTTTGTAAGAGCACTTAATTTTAAGAGGGCAGAGTGGAATGCTTCTATTTAAACTTTGGGGGAACTGGAGGGAGGGTGGCCACATTCCATGAAGTTCCACTTCGGCCCCTGTTTTTCCTTCATAAGGGGAGACATCAAGCTCCTAGCTGGGATTGGGGTCCAAGGGTTGGCTTCCATTTTTAGTGACCTTGAAAACTGTTCTTGACAAGAAAACAGGCTGGTTCCGAAGGGGAAGGAAAATAAGGTTTTCAGAAGGGAAACCCTTGGCATCCTGACTGCACACAGAGGACACTCAATCTGTGCTGTGAGTGACTGCATACACATTTAAGATAGCACTTCAAGCATTTCAGGCTGGAGAGACATAGTGGTTGAGGTAGCTGCACAGGTGTGGGGGACATATTCTTAGCACTGTGAACGCCGTTTTCTGTAGGTGGACATGTTTTAGCCCCTGTACTAATTATTGCTAATTAATACTATTATATTAATTATTGCAACAGCATTCCCCCACATTTAGCAGCTTAAAACAACAAACAGCTGTTATTTCTTCTAGTTGCTGTGGGACACAGCAGGGTAGTTCTGACTCAGGGTCTCTCGGGAGGTTGTAGTCAGAAGTTGCCCTGGGCTGCAGGCATCCAAAGGCCGGGGAATGTCTGTTTGCAAGCTCATCATGGACAGTGTGCAGGAGCCCTCAGGTCCTTGCCACTTGGTCCTCTTCTTGGGGTTGTTCACACCACTGCAGCTGGTTTCCCCCAGAGGGAGTGATGGAGGTGGCCCACTCTGCCTATCATGGCCATGTCTCTGACTTACACACTGTCACCTTTCCTTATTCTGTTGGTTAGAAGCGAGTCCCGGAGTTTAGCCTGCATTCATAAAAAGCGCATTAGCCAAGTGCATGAATGCCGGGAAGCAAGGATCACTGAGGCTACCTTAGATTCTGGCTATAACTGTCCCTTTCATGACACTAATTTTGTTCAGTTATCCCATGACTCAAGAGATTCTGAGGATCTACTTGAACTATTTGCATTATATAAGCTTTAACTCACCTTTGGTTCACCTCCAACAGTCATTTGAGGAGCCTGAATCCAGTAGACCAGTGGAGGGTCTTATTGAAAACATCATCATCACTGCCACCATCCACTGACTGTGAGCCTCGAGTCAGCCTTGAGAGGAAATAAAATCATTCAGCTGAATTACATGAAATTAATGTGTTGGCTTCAGTCCAGTTCCCACTGGATATGTGTCCTTGTCATAGGAAAAAGTACTGGTAGCTTTAATTGACCATCTGAGGAAGGTGACAAGGAGAAAAGACATTTGTGAACATGACATTCTCAATCTGGGACAGGGTCATTCCTCTGAAGGGAGTTTGAAGAATTTGTCATTTCACTAACACAAAAGAATTACACCTATAATCCACATTTTCCCAATTGTAAAAGATACTTTCTTTGAGTAAGTCTAGTTAAAAGATTAAAAAAATCAAAAACATATATGATTTAGGCCATTGATGTTCATGACTTAGTCTTCCATTTGATTTCCTTTAAAAAAAAAAGCTCAATGCATTCAGAGGTCATTCAAACAGCACTGAAATTGGAAATGCCAACCAGCCAGGGTGAAGATGCTGGCTGTGTAGTTTAGAGAAGATAAGCAATGGATTGTTTCCATACAATGTGATCCAGCATATTGAAGTCTAATCATGGAGCCTGGGATCAGATATCCTAGAAGAGGGGCCACATGAAGGGATTTGTGTTTTTGTGCTTCATTGAGAATCTGGGGACCAGCTTCAGCTGGGAAAAGCTAGAAAAAAATGGTGCCCCAGAAACTTGGGTGACAATTTCTTAGGAAATAAAACTGGTCAGAAGCCAAAATAATTCATCATTTTTAGGTTTCCTCCATGATCAGCAGCAGTGTTCCCTCTAATTTTGCTCCCATAATGTCCCCCAGGTGTGATACATGGCAACAAGCTGGGCAGAGGCTTGACTTCATTCTCTAGTCAGAATTAGGGACACAGGCAGGAGAACAGGTAGGGAGGGGCAGTGAGCCTCTCAGGACTTCCTCCGGCAACTCTGAGCCTTGTTTTGCCTTTTGACTTTGGAGTCTGCCGTGCAGTTAGTTTATGTTCTCACACCCCCATTTGGATCAAAAGCTTCTTCCTTTTCAAACAAAGTGCAGATGAATTCTATGCAGTAGACACTTACTTAGGGGTCTTGCCAGTGTTTTCATTTGCACTCTATTTTCCACTGCTCATTTCCTTCTCTGCATTTCTAAAGTCACTTGCTATGACACTAATATGATCATATTTTTATTTGTGCTTTCTTCCCAGTTCTTCCCCCAAATACAAGACTGTGAAGTCCTTGAAGGAAAAGATTGGATTTTAGTAGTTCATTTCTCTCTAGGCCTTAGAAGAATGCCTGGCCCCTATTTAGATATGAATAATGATATTGAATGAATGAAGGAAGGAAGGGATGAAGGAGGGAATAGGCAGGCTGAGGCTTGTATTTCATCACTCAAGCTCTGAGTTATATTTCTGGGCTCTTAAAAGAAAACCTAGACATTGCAGAATTGGTCAGATGCATGTGTTACTGATATAAATGTTATAAAATCATCATATTTCTTCTGGTAAATTTATTTAGAAGTTAAAGTTCTGGCCACCTGCATTAGCAGCTCAGATGGAGAAGTTTAGATTGGCATTTAGATTAGCTGGCTCTGTTACTCAGTGACTTTGCATACTTGTTCAAGGGCACTGGAGTCAACCAATGTTTATTTTTGGATTCCCCATTGCTCTTGGGATCAGTGCAGTGGAGAATGGTCCCTCCCCCCATTACCTCCTTCACCTTGTTAGCTGTTCCTGGTCCAGGGAGCACTGTAGCCCAGCTTTGGCCTGGCAGGCTGCTACTTGGTGCCCTGTTATTTTTAGCATATGAACCACAGCAGCAGTTGGCAATTCTGAGCTGGCCCATAAAGGCTAATTCTTTTTTGTGAGATAGAACCATGGGAATCTCCAGTTTTTATGTCTCTGTATTACCTCATGATCCATAATATGTTTAAGACCTCAGTCTGTGATGTGCCAATGTGTTACCAGAAAACTTGTTTTAAGAGGCATCATCTGATTTAAGGCTCCATATTTTAGGATGAGAGTCAAGAAATTAGGAAGAGAGAGAGGAGTAACAAAAAATAATGATTGAAGTCAAAATCCTGTCAGAATTTCCAAAGAAAGACACTTTTGCTTGAATAACAGAAAGTTACGAGGGAACACTGAAGAGACCTGAAGGTGTAATGGAGGTTGTATTGGTTAACATAGGCTGTAATGTTATGTGCTATAATAAACACATCTCAGCATGTGTTTATTTTTCTCTCATATAGTATTCAGGTGCATGCCTCTATCAATGGTACGGGGGAAATTCTTCTTTATCATTTGGAGGAAGGTACCTACTGGAGGAACTACCTCCAGTAGCTCCGGGCTACTGGAGACTTTGTCATCTTTACCTTGTAGCTTCCAACGTCCCCTCAGAGGTCAATATCCTCCCAAAAGATGGGGACACAGCATGGAGGATTATGTGTGGAAGTCTTTATGGATCAGGTCAGGAAGTGAAACTTCTCTTCTGCTCAGATTCTGTTGACTGTAGCCGTGTGACTGGTTTCTACCTATCTGCGATAAAGGCTGGGACATGTAGCATTACGGATAGAATTGTGACTTCCCAAATTCATATGTTGAACACCTAACCCTCAGTACCTCAGAATGTGACTCTATCTGGAGTCAGGGCCTTTAATGAGGTTGAAATGAGTCTGTTATGGTGGACCCTAATTCAGTGTGTTTGTGTCTTTATAAGAAAAGATTAGGACACACAAAGAGACAACAGAGATGTGCATGCACACAGAGGAAAGGCCAAGTAAGGGCACAGCAAGAAGGTGTCTGTCTGCAAGCCGAGAAGAGAGGCCTCAGGGAAATCACGCCTGTAGACACCTCCATCTTGGATGTCAAGCCTCCAGAACTGTGAGAAAACAAATTTCTGTTGTTTAGGCCACTCAGTCTGAGTTATTTTGTTGTAGTAGGCCTAGCAAGCTATTAGTTTAGTCCAGGAGCACAGAAAAAAGTAGACACTGGCTTAGTGGTTAACTAGCAATCTCTGTCACAATGTGGAGAGTACCATTTAGTCATTTGTCCATTAGTTTGTTCATTTACTCATTAATTCAGTCAATATTTATTGACTGGTTTTCTAGGCACATGGATTAAAGTGGATAAAATAGATAAAAATTTCTGCTTTATGATAGCTAAGGTTTTGTTGGATATTAAAGAACCCAATTAATTCCCATTAACAAATGAATGGGTAAAGAATATATAGCATATATATGAGCGTGTGTGTTGAGTCGCTCAGTTGTGTTCAGTTCTTTGCAACCTATTTCGACTGTAGCCCACCAGGCTCCTCTGCTCCTGGGAATTTTCAGGCAAGAATACTGGAGTGAGTTGCCATTTCCTTATCCAGGAGATCTTCCTGACCCAGGGATTGAACCTGTGTCTCCTGCATTGTTGGCAGATTCTTTATCCATTGAGCCATTTAGAAAGCCCCTATGTGGTATATCTGTATACAGTCAAGTATTATTCAACTATAACGAATAAGGAAATCCTGCCATTTGGGGAAATATGAATGGACCTTGAGGGTGTTATACTAAATGAGATAACTCAGGCAGAGGAAACAACTACTGTATGATATCACTTATTTGTGGAATCTAAAAAAAAACTGAACTCATAGAAGCAGAATATACTGATAACAATCAGGGGCAGGGAAGTATGGGAATTGGAGAGATACTGGCCAAAGGGTACAAACTTGTGCTTAGAAGATATGTAAGTTCTGGAGACCTAATGCACAGCATAGTGATTATAGTCAAATAATGCTGCACTATATACTTCAAAGTTGCTAAGAGATTGGATTTTAAATTAAAAAAAATAAATTAAATAAAGCAACCAATTACCATCACATCACCATGCTTTTATTTCCTTCATAGGACATACCAAGTTCTGAAATGATCTTGTTTATGGATCTGTGGGCTTGCTTATTATCTCCACCCTGCCCTTTAAAAATGAGCTGGAACTGTTTTTTGGCCTTATTTCTTATTGTGTCCTTACTACCTCAAAAACACCTGGCACTCAGGAGGCTTTCAGTATTTTATTTGTTAAGGATTGAATGAGATATCATGGAATTAGATTTCAGGAAGAAAAAAATGTAATGAATGATTTCTCAATTATAAGGGAGAGTGAACAGAATTTCCATTTTTTTTTTTGCATTAAAAAAGTGCCTGGTAGCCAACCTTGTCCCTTAGCCCCTGAAGTCTTTTCAGGAGTTTAATTTTAAAGTTCCTAGTTGTTTTCTGTAGAACAGTATGAGTTTAGATTCCTGATGTGCACAATATACTAAATGATGGAATATCTACATCTCAATATATCTTGATTTGCCACTGACTTCGTTTTAGAGTCTCAGGGATTGGAGACTTGGAGATGGTGCTGCCCCAGACTCTTGCTTTAGAGGTCAGGAGAAGTAGGCCAAGGGGACCCCCCACTTGCAGAGCTTGCCAGTGGCACAGTTGAGACCAAATCTCCAGATTAGGCCCCGCAGTGACACATCTAGTGCTCTTTCTACAACGCTAATCCTTTTCCTTTTCATTAAAGGTGGGATTGAATGGTGGTTACAGGTGCCAGGTCTGGACTAGGCTGCCTGGGCTTGGATCCTGGCTCCACCATCAGCTGACTGTGTGACCCTGGATAATGTCTCTGTGCCTCACTTTCCTGTGTAAGATGGAGATACGAATAACATTCACCTTATAAAGTTGTTCTTTTAACTCTTTTAGGAGTTAATATGTGTACAGTACCTAGACTAATGATTGGTACATAGTAAACATTCAGTGAATGTTCATCATTATTATTAGTATGATTGTTATTTTAATGTAATATGACCAATGTTTAAAGAACTTTCAGGTTTCTTTTGTAACTATATGAAGAATTCCGGTATGTTTTCTAATATTTATCGACAAAGAAATAATACAAGGGATATTAATAGTTTTCATCACACCTGAAGAACTAAACATAAATCCTAACTATAGTTTTTTCACCAAGAGATTTTCCAAACATTTTTTTATTGAGATATAATTGACATCTCATAAAATTCACCCTTTTAAAGTATACAATTTAGTGATTTTTAGTATAGTCACAAGATTGTACAACCATCACCACTATCTGATTTCAGAACATTTCATCTCCCAAAATAAACCCCATAACTATTAGCAGTCACTTCCTGTTCTCTCTTCCGCTAGCTCCTAGTAACCACTTTTCTACTTTCCATTTATGGATCCTTCTATTCTGGACATTTCAGACAAAATGGAATGATATTGTATGTGGCCTTTTGAGTCTAGCTTCTTTTACATATCATGGTGCTCTCAAGGTTCATTCATATTGTGGCATGTATCAAAACTTCATTCATTTTATGGCTGAGTAATTTTCCATTGCATGGATACACTGCATTTTGTTTATCCATTGATCAGTTGATGGACATTTAGGTTGTTTCCATTTTGGGGGGGATATTATAAATAATGACGTTATGAATATTTGTGAATTAGTTTTGTGTGCATATCTGGTTTCAATTCTCTTGGCTATGTACCTAGGAGAGGAATTGTTGGGTCACATAGAACTCTAGGTTTAATGTTTAGAAAAACTGCCAAACTCTTTTCAAAGGGGCTGAACCGTTCCCAGATACTTAAGATACAGTATTTGATGATTAACTTGATTTTTATAAGTTAAAAGTGAAAGAGGAATCATTTGTACTCAATATTCACAGTAAAGACTTACCATTATTTAAACCTTTTGAGAGCTTGTGTCTCAGCTACTGTGATGAACACTGCATAAACCAAGACAGAGGAGTCATAATTTCTGATTTGTGGCATTTCAAAGTTGACCCACCCCCACCTTTTAAAAAAAGTATAGATTGTTATTTTTCTTCTCATTTGTTCACTACCATGAAGATTTTAGGGAAGAGTCTTATAGGGCAATTATATGTATCAAGACCAGAGGGCAGTAGGGACCATGATGAAATAGACATTGGGTAGGAAGCCAAGATGTACAAGACCAAGAAAATCCCCAGTCAGTAGATGATTTGAGTGTAACCAATTGTCAACTATTTCCATGATGGACAGTGGCCTTCTACCCCATCATAGACATAATTTAAAAAAGAAAAAAAAAGCTCTCTCATTTATAGAGACTACATTTGTTTTTCATGTCAAGAATCTGGTAGAAACTTTCATTTTCACAGAATTACCTCCTTGTTTTGGTTTGGGGTCTATGTAGTCGTAAAATTTTGTGAGCTGTGGCGAAGTAGATGAATGATTGTATCCACAGATCTCTGGTTTAAGAAGCAAGCTCCCAAGCATTTTGTTCAGTTATTGCCTACTGAAATGTATATTTCTTAAGGACAAGCAGATGACACTTTCCCAGGTAGAATGCAGAAATTTACCAGGACCCATCCTGAACTTCTTGTCTTGGGGCAGCCTGGTGCTGTCCCTTCAGTGGAGGTCTAATAGTCAGACTGCCAGCAGCTTTCAATTGCTGTGTCATGTCACTGAAGTGGGTGACAACTACATTTCATCTTCATGCAAAGAGTTGTTTACCCTCTGTGTAAATAGCTGTGAAAGCAGGCACATGTATTTGTGGAAAGTAAAGTGAGATTTTAATGGTCCATGTCACGGATTTTCTTCTCAGGAGCCTGTCAAGGTGGAGGTGAGTTAAGTACAGGATATAAACAGGGCATTCTGACCTGGGCAAGAACCAAGAGCAACAACTCTGTGAATTTGCTGATTTTGTTTGATATTTCCCTTGTCTGCCCAGCACATCAACTATACTGATTTTATGCTCTTTCTTCAGTACAGGTTGTCCTTCCTCAAGCTATTTCTCTGCATCCTGGATGCCCTTCCTTCTTTGCCCCTCCTTCCTAATTCTCCCAGTCTTCACCCTATACCAACTTCTCTTCTCTACACAGACTTCAGAATGGTGGGCGTTAAATTGTAATTGCTTATTTATGGATTGCTGTGTCTGCCCACTAGATTGCAAGCTCTCTAAAGGCAAAAGTTTTTTCTTATGCTGGTTTTGAATCCGCTTTAAGACTCTGTCTCACCCAGAACTTCCTCAGTCAGTAGCCACCAGTTGGGTGAATAAACGTATAAGGGCTGGAATAGAAGGTAATGATTCTCATGACAATGCTTAGTTTCAGAAAACCATGCTGGAAAACTTCTAGGCTTTTCTGATCTTAAAAACGACATGTGATCTTTTCTGTGTTCTCCCTTCCCCCACCTAGGTGGGCCTCCAGCTGATGAAGAATAGAGAGCACAGAAAATCTGGGGCTGGCAGTGCACTGAGGGAGTGTGGTTATGCTCCAGAATGACTGAATGGAGCCCACACCTGCTGCTTCATGACTAGGGTTTCAAAGCTTTCAGAACCTGTGTATGCAAAGCTTGTCTTTTGATATCAGGATAAGTTTCAGTGGATTTAAATGGTGTTGTAATCAGATTTAAGCACAGGAAGCTTTTTTTCCCCACCCTGTATTTACAATGAAGCTATCTCTCTTAAAGGCTGTTTGGTCACCTAAATCTAAACAACCATGTCAAATTTTTTTTGGTTGCTCTGGAGTCCTTTCTTCTAGAATACAGCTGCAAGTGGGTGGGGGAAGTTATAAGGAGGCGCATGTCAGATATACTTATTTATCTCTCACTTATGGATGCCCTGTACTGTTTAAGCTTTCTAAACCTCAGTTACCGCATTTGTAAAATGGAGATAATAACATCCACCTCTTAACAGCTACTGTGAGGATCAAATGCTGTAATGCATGTAAAGCACCTATAACAGAGCATGTAATAAAATAGTGTCTAATTAATAATGCTTCCTCTCTTTTCTCCTTTCCTTTGGTCTGAATGCTGAAGGTTGACTCTGCTCATGCTGAAGAGAGCAAAGCAGGGAGCAAGACATAGACCTGGTCTCCTCTTGTATCTCCATGTTTGCATTCAAAGGGGATGCTTCTCTGTTGTCCTTTTCATATAACCGCAGGGTGGCTCTCAAGTTATCAGACTATCTACCTGAGTCAAGGAAAAGGCAGGAAAAGAGTAGAGGTGGTTTATTCCTTTCTGCAAAGGGGAGAATGAAACTTTTAATACTATCTTAATTTTTAATGCTTGTGTTCCAAGGAACTAAAGAATATTTTGCTTTTTCTGTATCCATTAATTGCATTCCAATGAATTAAACAGAGGTATAAATATATAGGCTACCTAGGTGGCAGAATGGTAGAGAATCTGTCTGCCAATGCAGGAGATGCAAGAGATGTGGGTTTGATTCCTGGGTTGGGAAGATTCCTTGGAGTAAGGAACCCAGGGAACTCAAATGGCAACTTATTCCAGTATTCTTGCCTGGAAAATTCCATGGACAGAGGAGTGTGGTGGGCTATAGTCCGTGAAGTTGTAGAGAGTTGGACATGAATCACCATGTATACATGCATATATATATGCCATGTATGAAGCATGTATATGAGATACATGAAACATGTATACTATGTATATGGTATATAATGTCTTTATTTATTTATATATCTTCCGCTTCTGCTTGATTTTGCAGATGGATTTAGGAAATGGGAGGAAATAGATCACTGCTCAACAATGTGGCTGTCTACTTTTATGTGAATTCTTACTCAATTAATTAGAGAAAAAAATAGAATTCTAGAAAAAAAATGATTTCAAATTATATTTTCCATTTCCAAAGTCAATTTCACAATATTTAAAAGTTTTTTTTTTTCTTTTTATAGATTTTGTGTCTCGCTTTGGTGTGTAGTCACATTGTTAATAGGTGATCTAGGGCTTGAATCGCTGGAGGAGGGAATGGCAACCCACTCCAATATTTTTGCCTGGAGAATCCCTATGGACAGAGGAGCCTGGTGGCCTTCCCGTGGTGTTGCAGAGTCGGACACAACTGAGTGACTAAGCACAGCACAGGGCTTGAATGGGGCTTCCCAGGTGGCGCTAGTGGTAAAGAACCTGCCTGCCAGTGCAGGAGACATAAGAGACGCGGGTTCAGTCCCTTGGCTGGGAAGATTCCCTGGAGAATGGCATGGCAACCCACTCCAGTATTCTTGTCTGGAGAATCCTATGGACAGAGGAGCCTGGCGGTCAACAGACCACAGGGTTGCAAAGAGGCAGACACGACTGAAGCGACTTGGCATGCATGTGTGCAGGGCTTGAGTGAGGTCTGGTTTTTACTTTTCTCTACATTAGATGATGCGTCTTCTGGAGGAAATTTAAAAAAAAAAGTGTTAAAAATAAGTGATATGTCTTCTCTAAGAGGACAAACAAGATAATGAAATTGAGTTGGAAAGGCTCTAAGACCTTGGTATTGACTTCTCAGTCAAAGAAAACAGTCAGTAAAGAGTATATAAGCCCAAAGAGAAAAGGATGCTGAACCTGTGGGATCATTGGTGCTATGTGTCAAGCCACAGAGAGGACTGTAGCGGTCATCCAGAGAGACAGCCATGAGCTGGACCATGAGAAGATGGGTCCTGCCATCCAGCCCAGAGCTGTAGAATTTATTTCTGAATTGTCAGCTTAGTAAGGCCCTTGTTTGTCCTTACAAGGACAGAGCCCTACTCGAAGGCAGAGACAGGCAGTGAGGCATACAGGATGAAAAGCCCACACCAAACAGACTGGCACTGACATAGTATTCTCAGAGAGAAGCCCTGGTGCTTCCCAGCAAGAGGAATGAGGTAGGAGACTCAGAGACTGCCTTCTGGAGCCCCCACCCCACACAGATCAGTAGCCAACCTGAATCCTCGGCAGCAGATAACCTGCCCCATTCCACTTCTCACTGCCCAGGAGGAGAAAGGAGCAGCCTCCCCATCGTCTTCTCTAGCTTCACAGGAACCCTGAGGTAAAGCCTGAGTATGAGTGTATTAGTTTCCTAAAATGGTCCTAACAAATAACCACACCCTTAGTAGCTTTCAACAACGGTAACTTCCTCTCTTGTCTTCTAGTTTGTGAGGCTGAAGTCCAGGTGTCTGCAGGGTTGGTCTCCTCTGGACGCCCTGAGAGGGGAGGCTGTTCCATGCCTCTCTCTCAGCTTCTGTTGGCTGCAGGCAAGCCTTGGTACCCGTCCTTGGCCTGCAACTGTGTGACCGCTGTCTCTGCCTCTGTCATTCACGCTGGGTCTCTCTCAGTCTCAAATCTTTCTCTTACAAGGACATCAGTCTTAATATGGAATCACTCAAAATGCAGAAGAGTGTTTCTTGAGCTATAACTAGATTCTTACATATAACATTTTAACATTATACATAAAAGCATGATAGCAATGACATGCAGAAATTAGTATGGCTCTTATTTTGGTAGGAAAACAAGTTTAATTCAACTAGAAAATAAATGACTCAAGTCAATAATGCATTTTTCTTTGAAATCATAGCTTCATTTAATTCACCCACAGTAATCTGTCCTCAGCCTAGAGCTTCCTTGACATGCCACTTTACTTTGAGCCCATTTGCACTATGGTGAGAATTTTGATCGCCATATATTTCAAAGAATTTCTAGGATAACTTAAGAAAGAAAAATAGGAGATTGAGGAAAAAAAAAAACCTAAAATCAAGTGGTTTGTTGAGCTGAAGGTGGGGTTTGTGATGAAACCCTGGGTGAGATTTCCTTGAGTTAGGTGGGTGGTTGGTGATTGGTTGGTTGGTTGGTTTTGGAGGGGGGAAAAGAAAGGAGACATTTTCAGGCTGTGTCTCTCACACAGACTTGGGAGCTGGTACTGAGCCTCAGTCAGACGGCACTCTTGTTAGATGGAGGACTGGAACAAGGAAAAACGTTGTCTTTTCCTTATGATCTTTGTAACAATGCAAAGTGAATTTTTAAATGTCTAGTTGAGATTGTGGAGAAGAAAGGGCTTGAATAGTTTTGCAGCAAGGAAAGAGAAATTATTTAATGACTACAAATTTAGGGTAGAAAGATATTGTTGATTATCTTAGGTTTGTGCACTGATTCAGTTTTTTTTGTTTAGCAAAGGCAAAACTTTATAAGAATTTGCATATGTCTTTTCCGAGATTTCCCTCTTATTTTTGGCCTTTCTAACCTCATTTTTTCATAATCTAAGGGTTCTACTCCTGGGGCATTCAAATCAGGAGAGACTACTTGAATTTTAAAATTCAGCTCATTTTGTGCATGTAGACAAAGTCCTACTGTTAGCTGTATAACAGAGTGCCTACTGTGTAATAAAAGTTCAGTAAAGTGTTGTCTTGTCATGTGCTACTCCCCAAAATTTCATAGCTACTGCTCATAATACTTCCTTTCCTGTGCGATGCTGTGTTGCATCTTGCTTAAACTGGAAACATCTACACCATTTTCTATAAGTGAAAGTCTGACTATTTGGTTAGTTACTTGTCACTTTGATGATGATGATGGTGGCTAACATTTATTAGGTGCTTACTATGTGCCAAGCACTGCTTTAGCCACATTAAATTATTATCACGTTTAATCTTATAAACAACTCTAACTGGGTTAACCAGTTAGTAACCAGTTAAGTCACTAAAAATTGTCAAATTATATACAAACAAAATAAAGTGTGATTTGTTTAAAATTAATACATATAGTTTTCTTAAGAATGAAGATACTTAAAGTTTAAAATGAATATCACCATAGGAAGAAATCATAAATATATGGAGTAAGATGGGTTGTAAATAGGATTATGTAATTTAGGGAAAATTACAAACAAGGGTAATTTAAGGAGATTGTATTTTCTCCATTTGTTGGCAAATAAAATAATTTTTGTGGCGTTTTAAAATTTTTAATTCAATTTGCTTAAGCTAAAAAAAGCACAGCAGTTCACACCTCCCCCTTCCCCTCCACCTGCTGTTTTTGTAACCACCAATCTGCTCTCTGAATCTATGAGCTTGGTTTGGATTTTAGTTTTGCTTTAGATTCCATATATACCAGAAGTTATACAGTGCTTGTCTTTGTTGGACTCACTTCACTTAGCATAATCCCCTCAAAGTCCATTCATGTTGCTGCAAATGGCAAATTTCGATCTTTTTTAATGACTGAATAATCCCTGGTGGCTCAGAGGGTAAAGAATCTGCCTGAAATGTGGGTGAAGTGAAGTGAAGTCGCTCAGTCGTGTCCGACTCTTTGTGACCTCATGGACTGTAGCCTACCACGCTCCTCTGTCCATGGGATTTTCCAGGCAAGAGTACTGGAGTGGGTTGCCATTTCCTTCTCCAAGGGATCTTCCTGACCTGGGTTCAATCCCTGGGACAGGAAGATCCCTTGGAGAAGGAAATGGCTACCCAATCCAGTACTCTTGCCTGGAGAGTTCCATGGACAGAGGAGCCTGGCAAGCTACAGTCCATGGGGTTGCAAAGAGTTGGACATGACTGACACGAACATCGATCTATCTATCTGTATCATGTCTTCTTTATTCATTTATCCATCCAGGACATGTAGGTTGTTTCTATATCTTGGCTATTGTAAACACTGCTGCAGTGAACACTGGAGTGCATGTATCCTGTTGAATTAGTGTTTTCATTTACTTCTGACAAATACCCAGATGTGGAATTCCTGGATCATATGGTAGTTCTAGTTTTAATTTTCTGAGGAAACTCCACACTGTTTTCCTTAGTGGCTGCACCAATTTACATTTTCACCAACAGTGCACAAGTGTTCCCTTTTCTCCTCATCCTTACCAACACTTGTTATCTTTTGTCTTTTTGATGATAACCATTCTGACAGGTATGAGTGATATCTCATTGTGATTTTTATTTGCATTTTTCTCATGATTAGTGATGCTGAGATTCTTTTCATGTGCCTGTTGGCCATCTATATGGCTTCTTTGGAAAATAACTATTCAGATTTTCTTCTTCTTTTTTTTACATTTTATCATTATACAATTGTGCATTGATCTTAAGATGTGTTTGAATTTTTAAAAATTGAAATTGAGTCAAATAATATTTTTATATGAGGCCAGGTTATTCGTATAGCAAATAGTAACTATTTGGCTGCATTTTCCAGAAATCTGGATGAGGCATGGCATAATGGCTCATTCTGTGGCCAGAGTCAAGAATTGAACCCTGCAATTTGGTTTCTTGCTACTTTCTCTACTTGATTTCTTCTCTCTCCTTTTCTCTAAATATTAAAGAACACATACATTTTAGTATTCCTGCCTAGTTGTTTTTCTAAGTGAGCTAGAGCCGAGAATGGTCCCAATTTCAAACAGCCCATGTTGATTTTTAGAAAACGGAGAAACATCTAAGTCTGGTACCTTACAGGTTCACATTATTGTGGATTCCAAGCCGCCTCAATTGTCAGTAGACCATTACAGCTTGCGTGTGGTTTATTTGGTTTGGAATTACTTCAACTTTCCAAAGACACAGTGAATTTGTAAAAACAGATCATTAATGATAACCCAGAGCACTTATGTTTGAAATATTGGGTGGATGCAGCAGTTAGGATATTTTTTTTTCCTGATGGTTGTCTATTCTTTAAAGGCAGGGCTGTCTAGAGGCCACCGGATTGAATGCTTCTGAAGATTAGCCTCTCATTGTTTGAATGTTTTCATAGTATTGTTGTAATAAAGCATCTTCATACTTCACAGCTGAGATCTTGACTTTGCGAATTAAAAAAAAAGTCAGAGGCTAATCATAACAATTAGCTAATGTGTCAACAATTAGCACTTTCCATCAACCTGCTCTAAAAGGAGACTCTTCTTATCCACTTGCAGACAAAAATGCAATGATGTAGTTAAGAAAAGCACTGAAATTGGCTCTTAGAGTCCCCTGCTGTAGCCAACTAAATCCCCAGGGCATTGTTTACAGTGATTATTCTGCCATTATGATGTTATTGCTTAGGCGGAGAGGGGGTTGTAGAATGCTCAAAATAAGTTGATTCTTTTTTTCTAAAAGACAAAACAAAGCATTAAAAGAAAACAATCCCTTTTTGGCTGCTTTTGGAAAAGTAGAACAAAAACTGCTGTGAAAGGTCAGCCAGTTACAGTACTTTAGTGTTTAACTGGTAAATACTAAAAAAAAAAAGTATATTTTATATTTTACCATTTGGAAAATTTTCAATGGTTTCAAGTCCGGCACGACTCAATCAATGTGAGATTTCAGAGGTCCCCAGTGGGGATTTCTTGACAATGGATACATTATATTCTGTGGCTGTCTATACCACTGCTCGGTCAAAACATGTTTTAACATCTTTTATATAATCCTTCTAGTAATACAAGAACATTTATACTGCACCTTTTATAAAGAACCACACAGCGCTTACACAGGCCCATATATCTATGTAAATACCATAGGTTTGTCTTTAAAACAGCCTTAAAACAACTTGTAAATCCCAGTAGCATCTCAGAATTCTGAGGGTAGGAAAATTTTACACTAAAACTGGGATCACCTTTCAGGCAGCCCCCGTGAGTCTGTGCAGGCTCCTGGTAGAGTGCGGAGGAAGCTGGGCTGAGGAGCAGCGTGTTGGCTGGTAGAGCGGCTTGCCAGCGCCAGGATTCTGTCAATGAGGCCGGACGGCTTGAAAAGTGACGCCCTGAATGGCAGCCAGGGCTGTCGCCTTAGAACAGGGAGAATGCACGAGGGGCTGCACCGTCCTGTGCCATCGTCTTTGGCAGGGAAGTACGGCAGCCCGTGTCCACACTAGAGGTGACAGGGGAACACACGGGAGCCATCTGTAGAGTTGGAGACAAAAACCAGCAGTGGATTTTTGCAACCAGCGCAAGCTGGTGAACCAGCTCTGTGAGGGCTTCTCATTCTCAGCGGATCTGGAGAGCATTGAGTAGGGTGTCCAACTAGGTTAGGGCGCAGCTATAAGGCAACAATGCTGTCTTCTTCCAGTATTTCAGGAGACGGAGTGCTGTCAAGATGCCATGCAGATTTGATTGACAAAATGTGGAGCAGAACTATCATGTGTTTGTGGTTTAATTTTTACAGAATGGTTCTCAATCAGCTTCACCTTCTGGGTTTATGATCACTAAGTTCTAAAGCCTTGCTCCTCAAAGTGTGGTCCTTAGTCTGGCTGCATCAGCATCCTCTGGGAATGTGTTAGAAATGCAGAGTCTTAGAAAATTATGAAAGAGAGGAGGGGCTTAAAATGTGCAGGACTACTGTTAGTCGTTGTTTATTCTACTGAAATGGAAAAATGTACTTATTTCCTAGAGGGAAAAAAATGCAGTGATTTCAAACACTTAAGTTAAGTAATTATATTGGGTTGGCCAAAGGGTTCGTTTGAGTTTTTCCATAAGATGTTATGGAAAGGCCCAAATGAACTCTTTAGACAACCCAATATAAATGATACGTTCCTTTTTCAAAATCCTAGTTTATTTTATAAGTCAATGAATAATCTTTCTCTGAAGGTAAAGCGGAAAGAATATGTAGATTTACACAGAGATAACTAAAGGTTAATGGTCTTATTATAAGTTATGGTTAGAAAAATGGTTGAAAAACATTTAATTTAAATATTTAATACCATAATAAAAGTGTGCGTCATTAAAAAAAGAAATGCAGAGTTTCAGGCCCCACCACAGACCTACTGAATCTGAATCGGCATTTAAACAAGATGTCCAGTGAATTCGAGTGTCTGGCACAGTTTGTAGACTGCTCCTCTAAAAGATATAGTTGAACATATTTGCTTATTTATTGTTCAATTTCTATGATCAGAAAAAAATTTGTTGAAGATATATACTGAAGGAGATTGGACCCTACTCTCAAAGGACTCAGTGTTTAATGATGGAGACACACATGTACAAAAGATGTCCATGTGAAAGATATGTGTTCAAAGTGGTGTGTCTTGGAGAGAAGGGAGTATGTCTAAGTCTGCGTGGGGAATTCCTACAGGCCTTGGAGGTTAAATCTGAGTGTTGAGTCTATAGGGAGTGCAAATATGTCTGAGAGGAAGGAAAAGATTCTTTCAGCCAGTGGAGGTATTATATGAAAGCTTGAAAGAATATGGGTCATGTAGAAAATGTTGAGATTTCAAGTTGCTGGAAATCAGGTGTGTTTATGTGTGTCAGTGTGTGTATTTGTGAGAGTGTGTGTGAGATGTGTGTGCTGTGTATTGTAGCACGTGGGTGTGGGGCTTGATGAAGACATAGCAGTGTTTTCTGCTTTACCTCTAGTGTCTAAAATAGTGCCTGATACATACTAGATGCTCAATGCTTATTTGTGGGATGAATGAATGAAAAAAGAATAAGACAGGAGAGGGAGGCAGGATCTGATTATGAAGCTAATCAATGTGGACTATATCTTAAAGGCACTGGAGACTTTTACACATGGCAGTGACATGACCACAATAAATGAATGATCAGAGTAGGGGGAGCTTGGAGGCACAGGTCCAGAGAGGAGGCCACGGCAGTAATACAGGGGAAAGATGATGAATGTCTGACCAAAAGTAGTGGTGCTGGGTATGGAGAACAGGTGAAATTACAAGATGCTTAGAAGGCAAAATTGTGACAACTCCCTGATTGCTGTGGGGGTGAGGGAAATGGAGAGAAAAATCTCAGGGGTGTTTATTTTCTAGATTAAGTGACTTGTGAGAGAGGGAACAGCAAAAGAAGGACTGGGGAAAGACATTGAATTCACTTGTGAATGCATCACTTTAGGTGCCTAGGGAACATCCAGGAGATGTCCAAGAGGTGCTTGGAAGATTCAACCTGAAGATACAGATGTGGGAGTTCTTGGCCCTGAATGCAGGAGGAGGATGTGCATGGGAAAGGCAGTGTGATGGGATGGAATCCTGGCATGCAGGTGTTATGGGACAAGTGGAGGAGAACTCAGCCATGGAAATGAAAGGAAAATGGAGAGCAATTTCAGAGTCTATGCCTTTTACAATCTTCTGGCCCTTTGTTTTTTCTTTGTAGTACTTACAGAGATGTAGCTGCGTGTTTGTGATCATTGATTTGACTCTCTCACTGGTTTCAATGTGAGAAGGGACCCTGTTTTAATCACAGAGGAGCTACTCATTACATTTTCTGTATGAAGGAAACAGGAAGGAATTGTCCGTGGTGTCACATTTCATAGGAATGTTGAGTAGGAGTCCATCTAGAAAAAGCTCATCACCTTTCACTGGTGAAATTCAGTACTGACAATTTTACTGGAGTAATACCTGAGGACCCCAAATTTTAGTGGGTTGATAAGTGAATGGGGAGCAGTTAGTAAGTCCGGTCTTTAAGAAAAATTTGGCAGTGAAGGGAGAGGGGGAAATGAATGGAGGGGATAAGCTAATTTATGATAAGAGAAGTCAACTATTTACTAGAATGTTATTAAAACATAAAATGCTTACTATGTACAAGTCACTCAGTGGCAGAGCAGTGAACAAGGCAGATATAGTCTTCAGATATGAAATATGAACAAATAATTATAAGCATGCCTGCCAAGAGTTCTGGTATGTGAAATGCAAGACAAGTGCAAGGTGAGTGCTGGGTGAAGGTGTGATGTAGACAGTACAGTCTGGGGGGAGGAAGGTGAGCTCTGAAGGATATGGGGGTGGTGGAGAGCATTCCCAGCAGAGATGATAGTATGTGCAAAGGGCTAAAGTAAGAAGGAAGCTGAAGAATGAAGAAGGAGCTGAAGGTGAGGAAGATAGCAGCTCAGTATGTGACTGGTGAGGCTGGTGGGGGAGAGGGCCTGGTCATGCAGGATCTTAAAGGCCTTACTGAAGACATACATCTTTCTGAGACACCTGAGGAAAGTACTATGATCTGATGTTTTTGAGAGCTCACTCTGGCTGCTGTATACCAAATGGATCTGGGGAGGAGACCCACTGGGTCTCTTCCAGTATCTAGAAGAGAAAAAATGGCTCATTGAACTGGGAATAATGGAGATAGAAGTAGCTGAATTCACAACACTTTTCTAGAACAAAGTCTTGGTGATTATTTGATTATTGGGGGTATAGAGTTTATTTTCTGGTTCAGTTCAGTTCAGTCACTCAGTCGTGTCTGACTCTTTGCGACCCCATGAACCACAGTGTGCCAGGCCTCCCTGTCCATCACCAACTCCCAGAGTCCACCTAAACCCATGTCCATTGAGTCTGTGATGCCATCCAACCATCTCATCCTCTGTTGTCCCCTTCTCCTCCCACCCTCAATCTTTCCCAGCATGAGGGTCTTTTCAAATGAGTCAGCTCTTCGCATCAGGTGGCCAAAGTATTGGAGTTTCAGCTTCAACATCAGTCCTTCCAATGAACACCCAGGACTGATCTCCTTTAGGATGAACTAGTTGGATCTCCTTGCAGTCCAAGGGACTCTTAAGAGTCTTCTCCAACACCACAGTTCAAAAGTATTTTCTGGTTAGGGTTGATGAATGGATGTTGGTGGTATTTATGAATATATATATTTAAAAAATTACTGGAAGAGGACCAACATGGTGGGACTATGTTTAATTTGTAATCCAGAAGGAAATATCTAACAGGCAGTTGATCTGATGCTCAGAGCATAACGCATGTATTGAGGATTTGTAAAACATGATCGGAAGTTCAATGGGAATTTTAGAAGTTGAGATCCTATGTGTGTGAAGTCATTTCAGTTGTGTCCAACTCTCTGTGACCCAATGGGTTGTAGCCCACCAGTCTCCTCTATCCACAAGATTCTCCAGTGAAAAATACTGAAGTGGGTTGACTGGGGAAAAGCAAAAGGAATCAGGGCTATATAGTATCAAGGAATCTTTTGAATATATACAGGCAAAAGAATCACAGACATCTGCTAAAGGAGACTAGCACAATCAGAATTTGATAGATTTAAGTTAAGATTACTCAACAATGGATCTTGGATCAAAAGGAATTGTTAAAATTCTTCTATTAATAGATTTAAAGAACAGAGAGCTATGAACACTAGCATATATGAAATAGATAAACAACGAGGATTTGCTGTATAGCACAGGGAACTGTATTCAATATCTTGTGATAAACTATAATGGAAAAGAATAGAAAAAAAGAGTATATGTACATATATAACTGAATCATTTTGCTGTATACCTGAAACTAACATAATATTGTCAGTCAACTATACTTCAATAAAAAAAAAATAACAGCGAGCTATACTATACTTCTTTCCTGAGCCGTATAGGTTTCTGTGTATATAGAGGAATGTATAGAATAAATGAAGTAGTTATAGAGGAATAAATGAAGTGGTTCTTAAAGGTGTCCTCCATTTCCGGGGTTTTGTGAATCTACAATAAAGTATTTCCTTTAGTGAAAATGTAAATTCTGAGATAAATATCTGATTTATCAGACTTGCATTTTCTCCACAGTGTAAGTACACTTATAGGGTGTGTTTGCCTGTTTCATAGGAGTCGCCATAGCTACTCTTTCCTGGTTATCAAATGTAGCTCCATGTTAATAGGAACTCTATTCTTTTGCTGTGGCCAAAAACTGAACAGAGCTCTTTTGGTGAGGTAGCAAGAAACATAACACTTGATCTTTAAATGCCCTTAATTAATTAGTGTCACTGTGCCTACCAGCAGTTAGTTGCTCACCCGTCTGACACTGGAGAACTTCTTCAACACTGGGAGAGAAGCCTGGATGCAACGATGTCTCCCATTGTTCTACAGTTGAGTGAGTGTAGGTTCAGAGATGGATCATGATTTACTAAAAGTTGCACAGCCAGTTGACAGCAGAATTGTGATTCCCATCCAGATTGTGTTATACTATAGTCTTTCTGAGGACTTCAATGATATTAAATATTACAACCTGTCTGTTCTACAGATTGAGGGTGGAAAATATATAGTATCTTGCCTTCACTTAGTCATCACAATAGAAGTGATTCTCATGTCTCCCTAACCTCCTATTTTTGAACAAAAAAAGACTGGTGTGATGTTTTAAGGGATTATTCATTGAATTAATGTGTCAGAGTGTTGAGAGAATTTTGGGTTGTTGTAAAAAACTACGCTTGGAGTTGAATCAGAAGAGATTAAGTGAATAATTAGACAAGGATTGAATACAGCAGTTAGAATAAATGAGAAACAAATTTGGCAGTAAGTGATTCATCTGAGGTTTTATTCAGCCAGAGGCAGTTACAACTATGAGTTAGGGAGAGAGGAATTACTGCATCTCAGTGGGGAATTGTCTGGAATGGTAGTTCCCAGCACTGGTCTGCATAAGAAAATCATCTAGGGTGTTTGAAACTGGTACTGATGCCTAGACCCCACTTTAAACCAATTAAATTGGAACTTTTTGGGGAACTCCAGGTATCCTTATTTTAAAAAAAAGCTCCCTCAGTAATACAAATGTGCAGCCACAGTTGAAAACCTCTAGGAGGATATACTTGTATAAGTACAGAGTTTGGGACAATCATTCTAGGACTACAGAACTGATGGAATGACAATATTTAAGGACAATTTAAGGACAATAGGTCATGTCCTTAAATATTATTATTAGACCCATCAACCATGTCTAGGACATCTTTGCACTCAAGTTTTACTTCTGAGTTTCTTTTTAATGTGAAAAAAGCATCTGTGACAAGACTGGAATCTGTTAAATCCTTGCTTAGGTTTTTTGAAAAAATATTCCACCAAATATACTACATCAGAATAGCTACGATGCCCATTTGGGGGCCTGTTTTCTAGCACTCTGTGTTAAACCAGGGTTAGGGGATGAGGCTCAAAATTGTCCAGACCTAGAATAGACTAGCTTTCATCCGTCAATAGTAGCATATTGACAGGCTCTATGAGGGGAAACCTCACTTAGCCAAAACTCTTTTGTCAACAGAAAGTACTTATGAGATTAGGGAGCCTCAAGTTGCATCTGCTTATCTCCCTGATTTCATCAGTTCAGGTCTGGGAATCATCAGAAGACATGTATATGGAAGGTCAAAGGGAGGCACAATGTTTGCTTTTGACTGTTCTAAAATATCCATCCCATAGATGAGGAAATACAAAGAGAAACTCACTATTAAGTCTAACACTATTGCCTAATTAGAGGTGCAGGCTGGACTCATGCAATTATCCCAGAGGATAGCCCATGGGAAATAATTCTCCTGGTTAGGGTAAAGTTACAGAAAAGTTTTATGTGTATATATATGTACATGTGTATGTGCTCAATGGCTTCAGTTGAGTCTGACTCTTTGTGGCCCTATGGATGTAGCCTGCCAGACTCCTCTGTCCATAGGATTCTCCAGGCAAGAATACTGCTCCTTCAGGGGATCTGACCCATGGATCGAACCCATGTCTGGTGTGTCTCCTGCATTGCAGGTGGATTCTTTACCACTGAGCTACCGGGGAAGCCTATATATATGATAAAATAGGGCAGGGAGAAGGGGATGTCTGAGGACCAGTAGAGGATGCTGTTCTATACAGAGGTAGAGGAAGGCCAGGATGATGAGTCCTCTGCTTCTGGAATGACTTTGGATGGAGCTGAGAGTAACGAATGCATATTTCTAGCTACATTCTCTTTCACATATGTCTTCCATGGAAATTTTCTGTGTTCTAAGATTTAAAATAGAACTGGAGTGAAACTCTGCTGGATAACAGTGTGGGAGCAGCCATCAGAGTAGACAGAAATCTTGCGGCCATTTGGAGGAAATATTTGGATCTGATCAAGGAGATCCATCTTGATACTGGGATGAAATCTTCACACATACCTTCATGTATGACATCTGCATAAAGTGGGTCTTTGTGGGGTAGGGATGTGGATAGGAATTATCTTGGGTACAGACAGGTTTCCCTCACACACTTATCCCCAGGTATCACGCAGTCAATGGGAGGAAGGTACTTTGCTCTGTGAGGCTGACCAGGGATCCACGTTCTTTTATTTACTGGCTCCTCCAACTTCCGGAATGTTGTCTCCAGCTGTATGTTCACCAGCATCAAGTCCTATCTGAGGGTAAGAGAGGGGGACGAGATTCCTTTTTCCTGGCCAGGTTATCTGCATCACTTCCTCCCACATTTCATTGGCCAACACATGGTCACACTTGGAGGTGGCAGGTTAAGGGCACAGACTCTGGAATCAGCCTGTTGGGATTCACATCCCAGCTCTGCTACTTGTGCAAGTTTCTTAACCTCTCGGTTTCAGCACTGGTAAAATGGAAGCAAGGAAATAGCACCTAGTTCCTGCGATGATGATTAAATGTTTTAATTCATAGAGTTCCTAGGACAGTGCCTGGCAAACAGTAAGCACAATATACTTGTTTATTATATAAATAATTGACCATGCCAGGCTGCAAAGAAAATGGACAGCCAAATATCCTGTTAAAAAAAAAAACTCAGCAGGGGTTTTGTTACTAAAAGGAAGAAGTTGGGGATAAGTACAGGATGTTGTTGCTCAGTTGATCAGTTGTGTCTGACTCTTTGCAACACCACAGACTGTAGCCTGCCAGCCTCCTCTGTCCATGAGGTGTTCCTGCAAGAATACTGGAGTGGGTTGCCATTTCCTTCTTCAAGGGATTTTCCCCACTCAGGGATAGAACCCGAATCTCTTGCATTGGCAGGCAGATTCTTTACCACTGAGCCACCTGGGAAGCCCACATACGGGATGGCACGAGTATATAGTTTTTACCTAAAATAGGATAGTTTGGATTACTTTTAATGAAAGTTATTAACTACTGTTAACAATTACACTGAAGTAACAGGCTTAAGCAGGAATTATCCTAGAAAACCACTATGTCTGGGTACCTAATCCTGGGAGGTGATTAGCTTTCACCACCAGAGCATGTCTGATTGATCTCAATTTTTAATTGAAAAATGACAATTCAAGAAGCTGACTTCTGTTTTCGGGAATGAGTAGAGGGACAGGTGGAGGGAGCGTTAAGTATTTATCCCATTTCAGGGACACCCTGAACTACTTGACCTCTTGGAAAAGTATATAAATTAACATAAGGAGCCCTGATTAAAAGTGGCAATAGAAATCAGTATAGACAAGCCTTTCTCGGTGCCCAGCCCTTTTCTGGGTACTTTAGGGGAGGCAAAAAAGGGGGAAATCACTGTAGATATTTTCAGTTTCTGGCAGAAAAATAGTCTTGATTGGTTTGTGACTTGCCTTGGAGAGGAGAAGTCCTACTTGTCAGCCTTTAAAATCAAACATTTCTCAGGTGTGAACATCTTTGTTTTTTTCATCCCACTTTTTAAAGTTATCTTCAGCATTGGCAAACAGATTCCTAACAGACTTCAAAAGCTCTACCTTTTGCCAAGTTATTCTGAAGTGTTCTTAGACTGAAGAAAAATTAGCGTTGCTCTGGGCCTTTGAGAGAGAGGAGCCTTCACTAAGTAATAAATAACATATCCAGGTTGGAAAAAGAAGCGACCACCTACAGTGTGAGTCACAGAGAATTAAAAAATCTCCATGAGGAACCTACCCAGCCTGGGTTTTCTTTTTTTCTGAAAGAACTAATATGTCATGGCAGATAAGGAAAAAGCAGTGAGAAATGAATATGAACTCCAGGTTCCTAACAATATATAAAAATATTAAAAAAAAATTCAGCATTGGGTTGATAAGAGGGAAAATCATAGCCAACTGTAAAAAATCCATCCTCTTACACATCCCCACCAAATAAACTGATGTATTTCAGCAAATGGTAAATAATGCTTAAAATGGCAGAAGCTAGAGTTGGGAAAATAAGAACCAGGTGTTGAGAAGAAGAAAAATCAAAAAGAGCATACATTTTCCGTCAACAATCCCTACCATAAATCGTAGCAATGCCACCATCACGACCCAGAGCCCGCAGGGAAGAGACTGTTGTAAAAATGATAAATCAGAATCACTACACACCAGGTCTTGATAAAACAAAGAAAGTTGATTCCAAGCTCTGATGTATATATATAATCACAGAGAAACAAAGCTTGATCAGGGAAGGGCCCAGTGTGAGGAAATGCAAAGTTCAGAATCTAATGGCTGCTTAATATTCCAGCTGGGCCCAACATTGGATAATACGGTGGAAATTGATGACTCAGTGGAATAGCGATATATGACAAATTTCTCCACAAGAGCAGAGCGATATATATGCCAGTGCCTGTTCATCACATTTTTATGTATTCTCCGTATCTGGAAACAAAAGAGAATATACTGTCTATACCACCTTCATAAAACAGGGTTCATGTATTTTCTGAGGTTTTGTTGTAGTCATTTCAAGAAGCAAAAGCTGCCTCTCCCTTTAAGAACATTTTGGTTAAAAATGAACGATTGCTGGTGTCTTTCTTAAATGATTGCCCTAACTGCACTCTCGAATGACCCCCAGATTCTGCAAATTGTGTGTGTGTGTGTGTATGAGATAGGGTTTGGAGAGACCAAGGCGCTGGTGATGCAGAAATCTTACTGTGGGGGTGACTGGGTATTTAGCTGAGCAGCCTCAGTCAGACTGTAAGACTGGATCTCATAAGCACTGCTCCAGGGGCTTTCCAGGTGGTGCTAGTGGTAAAGAACCAACCTGCCCATGCAGGAGACCTAAGAGACGTGGGTTCAATCCCTGGGTTGGGAGGATCCCCTAGAGAAGGAAATGGCAACCCACTCCAGTACTCTTGCCAGGAAAATTCCAAGGATAGAGGAGCCTGGTGGGTTACAGTCCATGGGGTTACAAAGAGTTGGCCATGACTGAAGCGACTTGGCACTAGCAAGCACTGGTCTGGTTGCTTGCAGGACTTTCAGGGACTGTTTTGTGTTCTAGAAGTAGAGATGGGAGATCTTTAGGTAAGAGTTTCTGAAGGTCTTACGTGGAAGCACAGACATCACATGTGTGTGATGGTGTCACAATGAGTTGGACACGATTTAGCGACTGAGCACACGTGCACACACACATCCGTGAACATTCGATTTTAGAGCGCCTGTCTGGGGAAAGTGGGCTAACAATTGTTACTGTTACAAGGGCCTCTATGGTTACTGAACTAGGCTTGTGGCATTTATTGTTATACAGTCATGCCTGGGTTTAGAGGTGGTCACCCATTTTAAGGATGAAAAAAACTAGACTCAGAATTTCAAGAGCTTGCTCAGGATCATACAGAGTTAGATTGTGAACCCAGAACCTTCTGACCCAAAACCCTGCTCTTTCTCCTCTCCCTGATGACAGCTGTGGCTACAGATCTCCCAGTTACAGGTACAGAAAGGAATTCAGCCGGTTTTCAGCGTCTTGAAAATTAATGGACTCTTCTCAAGTAGATTATTACAGCTATTTATTAGGTTGTGTGAACTTTATTTCCATGTGATTCAAAACTAGTCATCTTTTATATGGATGGGTCAGAACCATGAGTTAGCTCTCTTGCTGAAGGCCAAATAAGCAGAAAATGAGAAGTGGCAGGTGTAGAGTAATGGGGAGCATGTGCACCAGGAGTCGGGGGCCTGGGGTCAAGTCTTTGTGGTTTAGTGGCCGTATGACTAAGTCCTCTAATTTCTCTGAAGCTCTATATTTTCCCATCTGTAAAATGGGTTGAATGTCTTGCCTCTTTCCTGGGGTTGAGGAAAGAGTTAAATGACAAAACATAGGGGAAAATGTCCTGAAACACCAGCGTGCATGCGTGCTTAATCATTTCAGTCGTGTCCAACCCTTTGTGACACATGGACTGTAGCCCTCCAGGCTCCTCTGTCCATGGGATTTTCCAGGTAAGAATACTGGAGTGGTTTTCCATTTCCTATTCCAGGGATCTTCCCTTCCCAGGCATCGAAACCACATCTCTTAAGTCTCCTGCATTGGCAGGTGGGTTCTTTACCAACTGCACCATCTGAACCACCAGAGTGTCCTTTAAATTTAGAGTTATGCTACTGTTAACAAGGAGAAAACACAACAAAGATTCAAGATGCATTTATTCATTATCTTGGCGTCAGGATGTTCTTCCTTTGCTTTGGTTTGTTTAAGCCATAGACATCAGGAGCCTTGTGGCACAGTTAGTTAAGTGCATCTTTGGCAAATAATTGCCTTCAGGTACAGCACCCACCCTCAGAAACAAAGACTGTGGCGCTGGGAGAGGGTTGAGATTACATGTGATCACAAGAAGCAGATCCAGTGAAAAATG
>NW_011494612.1:3545244-3555528 GCF_000754665.1 Bison bison bison | reverse complement strand
AAATGGTTACGCAGGCTGGTGATAATGGTGGGCAGGTAAACTATGTCAGACCAGGTACCATCCAAATTGAGAGACAGGCTGAAGATCTGGGATGGGACCCAGAAAATGGGAGAATAGCCTAGCGTATCTACAGTGCTGACAGATGGTCTGATATCTGCAGGGGAGACTCAGTCATGGGGAAATTCTATATCTTCATGCAGGCAAACCATCTAAAAATTTTTCTTTTTTTTTTTTTCCCTGTTTACCTGAATTTTCAATAAATATTGAAAATTTTTCAATATTTTCAATTAAATAGATATTTAATTTTTATTAAAAAACTAAATGTAAGGTACTGAGATAGGCATTACATATATATTATACCATTTAATCTTTAGAATGATCTTGACATGTTGGTATTTATTTTCTTACATGTAAGTATAGGTATCATATTTATGTATAATTTTGTACAATGAAATGAACAACTCCTAAGTATACAGCTTGATGATTACATGTGAATTTTTATATATGTATAGTATGTAACAACCAACCAAATGAAGACAGAGCAGTTTTTTTATTGCAGAATATTAGACACATTGGTATTATTATTCTCATCTTGCAGAGGAAAAACTGAGGCCCAAGATGGTAAATCAGTTGCCAAGGGGACAGTTGCCAACTTAGGCCAGTCTCCTTCCTATCTCCCTGCCTTTGTGCTGTGAACACTCAAGAAGTTGCAGCTGTAGAGACTAGACCCTCATGCAGCTCTGAGAGGGACTCTTGGTATCTGAAGCTTCCCAGGATCTCATTTTCAGGGCTTTCCCAGGTTCCTGGAAGACTTGGCAGTCTCTCTCAGATCTGGTTGACCAGCTTCGTTTCCCAGTTCACCTCCCCACCCCTCATTCTGAATCCTCTGATTCAATCTGAATCAATCTGAATTCACCCTTCAATATGAACCCTCTGTTCATACTGAATTTCTTCTCATCCCTAAAACGTCATGTACTATTATGACCCTCCTCAGGTGTTTCTTAAAGTGACCTGGGCAGAGCCCCTGGGCAGAGCCTACTTGTTAAAAAATGTAAATCCACATCCCTGTGTTTCATCAAAAGAACTGGAATCCGAGAGTGAGACCCAGTGATTTGCATTTTAAGAAGCACCCCAGAAATGACGTGCCTGAAATGCGTGTTTGAGAACCACAGCCTCATTCATGCTATGCTCCCTTCTTAGAGCACCCTCTTTGCATTTCTCATTTTCTGTCCATCTGCTTTTTCTACCACATGCATACCTTAAAGCCTTACCTCCGACGTCACCTCTTTCATGAAATTTTCTTGGTTCTTTCCCAGCATCCCAGCAATCCCCACCTTTGGTCCCCCTACCAACTTGTTTCTACCTCTCTTAGAAAACTTCTCACCTTGTAGTGTCCTTCAGATGCATCTCTTGCTTTCTCTCTACTGTGAGGTTTTTGAGAGCAGGGTCTGTGCCCTGTTCATTCTCATTCTTCTCTCCAGTGCCCAGCGCTGTGCTTGATATGGAGTGTGGGCATGCTGCATGCCCAGTTGCTCAGTCGTGTCTGACTCTTTTGTGACCCCATGGACTGTAGCCCGCCAGGCTCCTCTGTCCATGGGATTTCCCAGGCAAGAACACTGAAGTGGGTTGCCATTTCCTGCTCCAGGGGATCTTCCCTACCCAGCGATAGAAACTGTGTTTCCTGTATCTCCTGCATTGGCGGGTGAGTTCTTTACCGTTAGTGCCACCTGGGAAGCTGATATGGAGTAGCACCCACCGAATGTTTTCATGTAGGAAGACAGGATAAGGCAGGCCTCAGTCCTGGAGGAACTTGGGTAAGTGGGCAAGTACAAAAGCAGGGATCTTGTTAGTTACTTGCCCTGGAGCATGAGACTGAGGCTTTGCTCAAGCTACTTCTCAGCAACTAAAACTGAAGAAGTTACTGCAGATCAGACTCTGCTATCTACCAACTTGAAAGTAAAAGTAAAAGTCGCTCAGTTGTGTCCAACTACTTTGCGACCCCTTGGACTATACAGTTCATGGAATTCTCCAGGCCAGAATACTGGAGTGGGTAGCCTGTTCCTTCTCCAGGGGATCTTCCCAACCCAGGGATAGAACCCAGGTCTCCTGCATTGCAGGCAGATTCTTTGCCAGCTGAGCCACAAGGGAAGCCCAAGAATACTGGAGTGGGTAGCCTATCCCTTCTCCAGGGGATCTTCCTGACCCAGGAGTTGAACCAGGGTCTCCTGCATTGCAGGCAGATTCTTTACCAACTGAGCTATCAGGGAAGCCCACCTAATAACTTAGGACCCTTATAATTCCTCATCATTTGGGTACAGGATTGTTCTCAGACCTACAAGTGGGGATCATCTGTACCAACTGGCTCTCACTTCATCCTCTGTGGATTGAGTTTGTGATGAGAAATGCTCTGAGGTCTGAATGTGGGAAGCTTGGCATGGCTATCAAGTCAGGAGAAGGTTGTCTCAAACATGGAGATAACACCAAACTATTTTTATATATGCTGTTTTCTCTAGAAGGATAAGGAAGGTCCTGCAATCAAATTTTAGATCAAAGTTCAGAAGTGGCCATTGTCCTACCAATGATGTTCATGACTCAAAACCTTTTAAGAAAAATGTCTTCTGGGTTTTAACCAAGGTTGCATAGCTGTGTGGGTGCCCGATGTGACAGTTTCTACTGGGTCATGAGTTTGTTAGACCCTGTGGCTTTGGTTCTCTAGCAGCTTCTTCTTTTGACCAGGACTCAGAGATCAGCTACTGAAACAGTGTCTGGACAAGGAGGAAAGTCAACTGAGTGTTTTTTTTAAACCTTACTTTAAATTTTTACCCACTTCATTTCTGGAAACTTTTTAAAAATTATATTTACTTTGTTATAAATTCACTTACAGCAATTTATGGGGTAGAAAAAGGAAGATTTGGGCATTTTTTGAAAAAAAAATTTTTTGTTTACTGGAAACCATTCAAAAGAGTGGTTTTATTTACTTCCAATAAATGTTAGAAGTGTCACTGAAAACCATAGCAATCTCATTCCTGGATAATCTGTTTCTGTCCTTATTTTCCTGTGTATGTTTTAAGACTTTCCAGAGTGGTTGTTTCTATTTAAGGCACGTCATCTGTAGGATTCTGAAATACATACCAGTGCTTTGAAATTTTTGATAAAGCCCAGTTCTTAATAACAGGAAAGTTTCAAATGCCCTTAGTCACTTGGCCATCTGTAAATAAATGAAGTTCAATGGGAAAAATAGCATAAGGAAGCCGTTTTGGTTACTGTTTCCATTTTGTTCATTCACATCATCAGATTTCAAGATGACAAATATAGAAAGAGTGTGAGAACACGTTTAAAAAATACTATGTTTTGAAACTTGGATCTGAGTTCAAACACTCAATCTAAAGAAGACTTATGATTCAAATGTGAGTTATTTATTGTCTTTGTCAATTTCCAGAATTTAAATTTATGTAGGGATAAAGCAAATGCAAAGCTACATTTGAACAACAATGGGGCACATTCTTCTTTTTGATTTACTTATTCTTCCAGCAGAGGCCCTTGCATTCTCTGAAACCATGGGCCCTAGTCCTGAGTAGACATTGATATTAGAATCTCACATTATTATCGTATCCTGATGTCCCCTTCTGGATGTTGGCTTGATCACTGGGTCACCTGAAATGGAGGTGATTCTGATTTATAGCTCCAAATGTGGCTGACTAAGCCAAATGGTGAACATTTCATTATTTCAGTTTTATGGGTTGTGTCTGAAGGGGTTTGGTTCAGAAAATGGACCACTGCTTAAAAGGAGAAAGTCTGTTCCCATGAGGCAGTAGGTATTGAGTCAGCAAATTCTGGTTTGTCCAGCCTCAGAATGTCAGACAAACCATATGTTGCAGCTGCCAAAATGATCCCACCCTGTGGGCATGCAAACACCTACATACACTCACCAAACCTTCATAGACAGACAGACGGACAGACAGACACATGACATGAGTCAGCAAAGTCTTAGTACAGAAGAGAGAGGGATCACATAGAACAATGAGGTTGTGACTCAGAGCTCTGTCTTCTTCCCTTGCCTTCTCTTTCTCACTCATTTTTCCCCAGTGCCAACAGTAATACAGATTGCAAGTGAATAGAGAGGAGAAAGCAGAGTATGAGCTTGTGTGAGTCTCTGTGTGTGTCTTCCTCAATGATGGGGCTCTCAGGCCTTTATTCAGTCTCTGGCACAATGCTGCCTCTGTAGAAAAGATATTAGGAACAAAAAGCAAACTTGAAGATTCAGGAGAAGGCTGCCAGAATTATTAAGAAAAACATTCAGATGATGCCATTAAAAACATATGGGGATTCTATAAAGCCCTGAAAAGAAAATGTTTAATTATGCGCCGTATGCAAAAGCCATCACGTTGAGATTAATACTAAGGACTGAACTGTGTGGGGCGTAAGTAGTCCACAGTGATACATCAATCTTTTTACTCTTTTAAAAATAATGTTTTTCTTTCGCTGATGACAAATACCTTTCAAACTGTTGAGATCATGCTGCTAGAGTGATACATGGAGTTTAATGAAGTCCAAAGTCACTAACAAAAGTTTCCAAATTAACTTTTCAAGGTCTTTGAGTTAGATTTCTTTCCTTTCCTTTTCTCCCCTAGGTTCCCACTGACTTCCAGCTCCCATAGGGGAGCCCCCCTTTCCCCTCCAATACACAAAGGTTGCCTACGCCGGTGGAAATACCGTTTTGAGGTTTCCCATTTGAAGGCCCTGTAATGATTCATTGCCCAACATTGAAGTGTTAATAGTTACAGTGATTTTGATTTCCATTCTCAATAGCTCACATTAGGAAACCTGAAGAAGTCTAGAACTCTTGGCCATTTTTGAGGAACACAGAAACTGTTTTCTTTCACCTGAATCTGATGTGTTTGAGGATTCCTATCATTTCCTTTGGTTCTTGGTAATGTGTGCAATCATTATTCTATTTAGCTCTGTATGTGTGAGAGGAGAGCCACAATGAGAAGAAGAAAATCAAACTTTGTAGCTAATAGGGCTTCCAAACAAGAGTACTGGATATGAACTACATACGTAGAAGTAAGTCACAATTGCAAAAAGTCTCTGGGCTTTAATGACCTGAGTACTGCTATCTTTTTTTTTTTTTAATATTTCATTCATTTATCCACTTCTTTTTGGTTGCGCTTGGTCTTTGTTGCTATGTGGGCTTTTCTCTGGTTGTGACGAGAGGCGGCTCGTCTCTTGTTGAGGGGCACGGGCTTCTTACTGTGGTGGCTTCTCTTGTGGAGCAGAAGCTCTAGGCATGTGGGCTTCAGTAGTTGTGGCCTCTGGGCTCCAGGGCACAGACTGAATAGTTGTGGCACATGGGCTTAGTGGCTCAGAGACATGTGGGATCTTCCCGGATCAGGGATCTTCCTGGACCAGGCTTGGAGCCCGTATCTCTTGTTTTGGCAGGCAGATTCTTTACCACTTGGTTGCCAGGTAGCCCCTGCCTTTATTTTTATATTCATAGAAGTTTAAATATTGCAAAGGCAAATACATAGCTTCTCAAAATTAAAAAAAAAATGATAGTGTACAGATGCAAAAGAAGAAAGCAACTTATGTATTTTTGAAAATCTGTATTCATTTTAAGAAGGCCAAATATATTCTGTTGGTGCTAGTTTGCCTCTGGGAATTTTATGGACTTAAGCACTTGGGATTTTGATCCCTATTTATTGGGCCAGGCTTCTTTAAGTAAACATGTAGCTTATGAATCAGTGGACAGATTTGTTGCTCACACTTGAATGTGTCATAACGTTTTCTTAAGCATCAGTCAGGCTTGCTGTAGTAAAAATATAAAACTTTTCCTACCCCGTTATGTCTTTCATTTTCTATATTACATTTATGATTGAAACTTACACACTGCCCAGCCTGCAGTGATTTTTGGTAAATGTGGCAGACTCTAGGAATCTCACTGGCTTCCTCAAATTCCTGTTTAGAAACAGGCTTCCCCAGTGCCCAGTATGGAGACTTTTGGATTCAGGTACGCTGAACAGGCAGGACTGATTTCAAATTCAATCTGCTTCTTGATTATGAGATCCTGAGTCAACCATTGTTTCAGCGTTTTCCTCCTGTGTATTTGTTTCTGTGTGAGAAAACTTTACTTCCATTGGTTAACAGCCAGCTACTTTTCCACAAAGAGCCACCTGTTTCTGAGTTTACACAGGATATGTTGGATTTATGTAATACAATAGGATCAATTTAATTATGCTTTTCCTTAAGTACAATGCTACCTGGAATTACTTCACTACCTGATACATGCTCGCTCTTTGGAGACCAAAAAAAAAAAAAAACCAAACCACACCAGCCCTGACTTAAGTTAGCTTTAAGATATTTCATTACCCCAATTTCTCCTAATATGCATTAAAGGCTATATACTTTCCTTATGAAAAAATGGCTGTCCTGAACTCCCCATAGTCCTTGTTATTTACAATGTTTCAAAGCTTTAGAATTACTACAAAAGATTTACTCACATAGGAGAGCATGTAAAATTTAAAATCAATAAAGTATATAAATTTTGCATGTCTCCTTGAATTGATTCCCTACTCTAATAGCTCAATACTGTAATACTATATACTTTTTTATTTCCAATGTCATTAGCCAATAATAATCTCTGGACTTTCTGGCTACATCTCTGGGATGGTTCAGACTTTCTGACAACAATATTCTTTACAGACAGTTGTCACAGGCAATTGTTACTCCTTGCATGGCTTCTAAAAATGAATATGCACATGAGAAATATTAGTTTGGTTCTGTGCTATTAGGAACTCAACTAATTTCTTTTGATGTGGTAAATACAGTTGAGAATTTAATTTTGTGGTGGAACAGAGAAAGATTTGAATTTGGAATGTCTTAGCGTTAGATTAATCCCACACTATATCTTTTTTTTTTTTTTTTTAACAAGAAGTATGAGGTTGAGTTTTCTGTAGTTCTCTAACAGAAAAGTTCTTCTGACCATAGCTTTCTTTGAGTTAGAGAATAAAGAGACATGCTTCCTAACATTGGGAAGGTTAACTTTTATTGATGATACTCAGTTTTTATTTCCTAAGCATGTGCACAAGGATAAATTCTAACTCATTTTAGAATGCTAGTAATATTTGCAGAGTGAAACAGAGCTCTCACTAATAGATTTACAAGGAAAGAGGGTCTTGGCAAATGAAAGCATGGAGGACGTGAACAATTATATCATCACTTACTCTTGAATTTGACGGGGGAGTTGTTTGCTTAAATCATGGTGGTATCTGGGTCCCAGCGCTAAAAGGGTTGAGCCAACTTTGGTTTCTTGAAATGCAAAATGTTGTCAAATCCAAACAGGCTGGTGAAAATCTAAACTCGCTTTCATTTCTTAATGGCCACTCTTAGACTGTAAAGAACACAGACAGATGATTGCTTACATAGGCGTGAAAACAGAAGAGAGTGTCCATGCTTGTGCCAGCTATTTTTGCTTGCTAAAGCAGTGCTTTCCAACCAATCTCTTAAATTCTTCCTTCTCTGATGTTTGCTTAGGGTAGTGATTGGCAGAGCCCCCTACAAAATGTCAGAGAATCTTAATTTGAATCCTGGTTCTACTCTGCTTTGTAACCTTGTGCAATTCTTTAACTCAGAGTCTACACTCATAAAGTGGGGATTAAGGACTTTGGTCCTCCCTCACAAAGAAGCTGTAAAGTAAGCAGAGTACAATCTGCATTAAAAAGCTCAGAACCCACTTTCTCCATATTCTTTTCCACCTGGGCTAATATTTAGCTCCAAGAGAAATTCCTCATTGATAGCTTTAGGGAGACGATGCCAAATGAAATACAATATGCCTAGTTAAATTTGAATTTTAGATCAACTATGTATTTATCATATCATCATATAATATCTGGGACATACTTGTACTCAAAATATATTTGTTATTTGAGATGCAAGTTAAACGGGGTGGGGGGAGGTTCTACATGTTTATTTGCTAATCCAACAATTCTCCTTAAGGATTCTGGCTGGACTGTTTTCTTACATTGTACAGACAGCAAACAAAGGGTGCCGGGACATGGGCATTTAGGGGCCCTCCGTGCTTTCAAATTAATGCCTAAGTACTTAGCCCAATGCAGTATCTGCAAGTGTCTGGTCTTCCATTCCACAAATTTGTGATACAGAAGTTAGTTTCTGACCTGCAAAAGGGCAAATTAAGCCCGTTTGCCCTTCTTTCTAGAGAGAGATTGTCTCCCTCCCAAGAAACAAATGACAAGCAAAAAAAATCAAACAAACCTACAATGGTGAGTTTTGATGGTGAATTTTCTTTGGAATGCTGTTGCTATACATTGAGACTTCTTGAGGATTATCTTTTCCCCTCTCCAGGAGAACCAGGTTGTAAAATCTGGAGAAGGGTGAGGCCTGTCTTTAGGGGATGGCACCCAGGTGTCTGTGTGGTCTGGGCTTGTCTGGAAGGGCCAATTGCTTTTGGCTGCCTTTTGACTTAGTACATTCATCATCAAATTTTGTTTGTTCATTTTCTATTAAAAAAAAAAAAAAGATAAAAGAGCTCAGCTTGGTTGATCTTAATTTCAATTTTTCAAAGTGATGGCCATTAAAAAGTTATCATTAATATGATGTCGTACTTGTCTCCTGACATCTGTCATGTTAGGAAAGACTTGTGAATACAACTAATCAAGATTTTCTCCTTTTAAATCTTCAAGTGCTGGATCTGGCACGAAATACTGGGTTTTTGCAAGTGTGTAAAGGTGTGGGGTCATTTGTGTACTTTAATTACTAAAAACGTGTGCTATTTCAGAGCATTACTTATAAAATCTGGCCAAACGCTAGTCAGTTGTCACATACGTCAGAAGAAGATTGATTACATAACCTACATTTACTTTCTTTTTATATTTTTTTCTGCCATAATGGTTTATACCAACCACATGCATACTTTATATCTAATACCATTCTTTTTGCTCCTACATTTACATCTAAATGGTCACATGTAATCTCTGCATGTCCAAGACAAAGATGCCTGGAGATTGAGAAAGATTTGATTTACTTTTCTGGGTGAATTTATCAGACTTTGACTGCAGTGCTTTGACGCAGTATGTTTGGCTGCATGGTGGATGGGTGCTCAATCTATTGTAATATCATAATGGGCTTAACATAGAATAAAATTCTTATGAAATTCCCGTACATCTGGAGGGCAGTCTAGGGTCCTACCTGACTTGTAACAGGTGGTGTCTCAACCTGTAGGTGACCCTTTGGAGCTGTAAGGAAAGAAACTAGAACTTCTTAATGTCAGCAATGCCAAGCTTATTCATCTTTGCATAGTATGTATTTCACAAATATCCTTGAAAAAGTTTGCTACAGGAAGCATAATGATGGCAAAGTTCATGTGGCTCTGATATGTACTATCTTTAATGTCTCAAGAATTAAATTACTGAGGCCCTCATAAATCCATAGACCTTATCATTTCCTGCATTTGTAAAATGAAAGGTTGGATGAGGCACATTCTAAGATTTATTCAAAGTCCAACCTAATATGATTCTATGATTTTAAGGTTTAGGCTAGATCATAGTAATTGTTTCTAAAAGTAGACTAAGATGTGCCTTGATTCTACACTGAGAGAAATGTTCCTGTTTATTTAATTGAAAAAATTAGCTGTAGAAAGGAAACAAAAGAAGTCAAGACTTTGTAACTCTGGCTGTCAAGTTTAAGATGGAGCCATTCCTGGAGTCCCTATGATAATGTCTATAAAATGTGAAGCTGGCAAAGAAAAAAAATGAGCAGAGAATAAAATATATAGTACATATGTATCAATATATCCAGGCATTTTAACTAATGGGGGCTGGTTGCATTGCAGCTTGATAACCAGAATCAACAATGAGTACGGTTGCCAGGAAAAATGTTTCTAAGCTTTGTTTTAAAAAATATTCTCTTAGGAATGCTTTTGAATAATGACATCTTCTTGCTTCCCTCCCCTCACTCAACCACCCTTTCGGGGATCTGGGCTGCTTTCAGGGGGTGCCATGGCTATATTTGTCGGCTGTCTCCTTTTATTTTTAGTTAGATAGTCATGTATGATTTGATGTTCAGGGTCTTACTTCTCTGTTGGAATGTAAACTCCTTGAGGGCAAGGATTATTTCTGTATTTTGCCTATTGAATCCTTAGTACTTAGCATACAGCCGGCCTGAGTCCATGGATGGAAAGCTTCGGGCTCACATTGGGCTTTCGTTATTTTAGGGATGTCCTTATAAGAAACAGCTGCCATCAACTTGGACTTACGGTCTTTTCTACTGTGC
>NW_011494612.1:3499579-3545144 GCF_000754665.1 Bison bison bison | reverse complement strand
TTCATGCATTGGAGAAGGAAATGGCAACACACTCCAGTGTTCTTGCCTGGAGAATCCCAGGGACGGGGGAGCCTGGTGGGCTGCCATCTATGGGGTCGCACAGAGTCAGACATGACTGAAGTGACTTAGCAGCATAGAGTTTTCATCTAATAAATTATTAACAAACTTTGGAGTTCAGAGTGTTTTAGGCTGATTTGAAGAGAAGGAAATGGTCTATTTGTATAAGCCCTAAAGGACACTCCATCTCCTGGATAACTGTCCTAGACAAACTAGCAGTATCTTTTATTTCCCATCTTATAACTTAAAATGCCCACATGCTTCACCACACATTGGGTAAGTCTTCACAAAATTCAAAGACACACTCTGCTTAAAAGTAGTAGCAAAATTACCATGTTGGGAAAAATCCATTGTCTTATAAATGAAAAGGATCAGGAACCCAACTATTGATAATTTCTAGGTGAAAATGCAACATCTGGGCAAGATTTCAGAGCTCCATTTCCTCACTATGCCATATGGCTCATCTGGAAACAGTTGGCCCAAGATTTAAGAGGTGATAGTGGTCCCTTTACTCATTTAGTCCTTGGTCTCCCCGGAGCTTCCTGCCAGGGTAACGATGAGTGATAATTGCTTCTAGGTTTTCGTAGTGTGGTCCATGGTGTTTTAGGTGTTTGCTTTGACCACTAACTGATTTCTTCTAGAACCTTATCCATGATGACAATTGGTTACTTTTAACCAACTTTGAGTTGATTGGTGACCTGAAGAGAAAGCTCCTATTGCCTGTTCTATGAAGTATGTAACTTCCTACCATCCATATAGACCCTGTTCATTTCCCCACATATTGCAGTATTTATTATCTGTTGTTGCTGAGGTTTAAGAATAAATTTGGGTTATGGTTTCAAATTCTTCACTTGATCAAAAGCAACTAGCATCTAGATTTTCTCTGTAAGCCTGCCCTTAAAGAATGACCTAAAGAAAATACAATTTCCCCAGGAAAATGTTATCTACCTGACTTTGAAATATAGATAAAAATATTGCACACCCACCCTTATGGTAAACAGAATAGAATTTGTAGTATGATGATTCAGAGCTTGGTTCTGGAATTAGGAAAACCGTGGCTGGAACTCCTGGGGCCTGCCTCGTGTGGTTCAGACACTGAGGGTGGATCTTCAATGGCTCAGAGTCTCTGAGTCAAGAGAATGTGTGCCTTGCACAGGGCTGAGTTAAACACAAAATGGTCCATATGTTACTTAAAAAAAAAGATGGATTTTCTTTTGCTAAGAATGTACAGACAACCAAAAAGTCTTGAAAAAGAGGTGAAAGGAATCAAGTGTACTATTCATTGGTGTAAAACTAAACTATGACCTCTGGAGAAGAGAAATAGAGTTGCATCTGAAACAAATTAGTTTTCTTAAAAATGATTCTCCTTGGGCTTCTGTTGAGGGTCAATTTAAGTAAGGTCACATGGAGAGTATCTGTGTAGTTTTTTGTAACATAGTGGTAGATGATATCAAATGTCCTTTTCAGAGTTTCCTAAACAACAATCCATAGGAAGCTCTTTTATTGGACAATGAGATTTATATATAAACCATTTTTTTTTCACCTTGTTTTTCCAGAAGCTGAACACTAAATTCAGTGCTCAAATGAGTAGTAGCTATGTGCTCAGTCAGTCATGTCTGACTCTTTGTGACCCCATGGAATGTAGCCCCTCCAGGCTCTGTCCATGGGAGTCTCCAGGCAAGAATACTGGACAGAGTGGCCATTTCTTCCTCTGGGTAATCTTCCCAACCATAGTGTCAATATATGTTTTATCTTGAGATGCTTATGTTTAATGTGTAGAAGGAAGATAAATTTTATTCAAGAGATACCTCCTAGAGTTTATCTATAATATTTCAGCTTTTATTTTCTAAGCAAATACCAAATTGGCATTTGAAAAATCCTTTGAACTCTTCCAGCAGAAAAGGCTACATAATGCTAATATATTTATTTTCACAAGTATAAATAAAACTTGCAAAATATTCTGTAGTATACAGTGGAATGAGAGACTTCTATGATGTTTGTTACTTTGTGATATTTCAGATTTTTTTTTTCAAATTTGGTCTTAAATTATTAGGCCCATACATGTAAAGGATTTTATCTAAAAATGATGCCTAGTTTAAATATGGAAGAGAGTGCCTCTTTATATAACCACATTCTCACTGGGAATATGAGCTTACACAGGGATCAGATCCAGGAGGCAGAATGATGTGTTGGAAAAAACCTCATGTTTTAGAGTCAGGCAAACTGAGGTTCCTATCCAAACTTCATCACCTGCTAAACAGATTAACCTTACTTTTCTCTTCTGTAAAATGGTGATAATAATATTTACTTTATATGGTTGTACTGAATATTTACTTTGTATCAATCAATGACGACTGTTATTTGCCTAGGCTGCCCGCCCTATGGGAGTTGGCCAGCTCCCAGCTGCTCAGAAACTTGGGTAGATATAATGGAGTGAGTGAATTGGGATTGTTACAGGAGCATAAAATAATATTGTTCCTCAGGGTCTGGCCCATGGCACCATCCCCTAGCAGATCCCTCCTTCTATGTCCTCCCACACTCTCCACCCTCCCACAGGAGAGCTGAAATAAAAGGGGAGGTTGGATCTTTTGGGCAGAAGCTTTGCTTGGCACTCCCTCCATCCTTCTCAGGAGGCAACTGCTTCCAGTTGTGGGATGTGGGTGATACTGCTATGGACAACTCTGTTCTCCTTTTTTAAGGCAAAATTGCCCATCATTGTGTCTACTGAGATTAAAAAAGTTTCTGATTGTTCAGCAGACAGGCAGAAAATTATATCCCTTATTTCTATATATTTCCAGAGTTGAATCATATATAGGGGAACAGTTGATTTAAAAATATACTGGCTCTAAGATAAAATTCTAAGACTGCTTTAAAGTAGGATGCCTCGAAGGCACCAAGACCACGTCCAAGCCCCTGTTGCAGCCTCTCACTGACTCGCACGTCCCAAGTACAGCTTCGGGTGTTTGCTGTGTGCTGGGTATTAGATATCTGCTCGAGGGGCTGGGGAGAGGAGACTGAGCACAGCACCTGGACCTACCCCACGCACAGCACAGTTTGACAATCAAATCTAGCATTATTGTAAATGAAAAATTGTCCTTTGGATTCAGATAGCTGAATGAAAGGAAAGATTTGATACTCAAGGCTTCAGGACCAGTTTGGGCATAATTGCTGCTTCAACCACCATGATTCCTTTTTTAGTGGGTGCTGAGGAGTCCTGTTCAATTTTGCACCCCTGAAGCCTTTGTCTTCATAGGCTCCAGGCTCCTTGCACACCAATCCTTTTAGTCACTCTCCATGATTGCCACTATCCACCACTAAAGAAGGCAGAATCAGCTAGGCAAACTGAGTTATTTTGTAAAATGATATCTGTTCTTGACTCTGTGCTTCAGAGCTGTAGAATTTTTGTGTCAGTGTCTTTTTTTTTTTTTTGGAGAAATTGCATCTTATGAAATCCTGTGGTGAGATTCCTTGCACTTGAATTAAACAGCTTATTGTGAGCGTACTAGGAATTTGGAAGTTCGTTTAAGCACTGAACTTTCGCATACCCCCAAATATAAAGGTATGTACTAGATTACTGACATGGTTTCCTTCTGACCCTCTCAACTCCTCTCCCACTAAAATTAGATTTTCTTGTTTGGGTTAGTAAAGCATGTGGTTGCAGACCCTTGTAGAGCTATTGTGAAATATTAGGTCTGTATTTCCGGAGGTGCTAGCCACTGGCTGTAACCCAATTCTGATGGGAGAGTGAGTTGTGCATATGACTGACGTGGCAAATGCAATGAAAATAAAACAACCATCTGAAAAAAGAGCAAGCAGTTATTTTTCAGTTGTGAAAAGAAGTTGCAGGTGTGCCTGATGTTTTTAAAGCTCTCAATTATTGATCATGTCTTAAGACTTGCAAATAGAACCATTAACATGTCAGTGTTACCCGGATAACAGATGATTATTGTCCATCTTTAAACTGTACTTAGCACTAAAATGTATATGTAATGCATGCCAAAAGGCCAGCTTTATCACACTTCCTCAAGGTTTTACAGGAAAGAATTCAGTTTTTCATTCATCTTTCCCTTGGCCCTCCTCCTTCCCTGCTGCCCCCAACACGCCTTTATTTCCTTTGCTAATTGAGAGAAATTCCTACTGGACATTCCAGCCACTAGCTGGCAGACATAACAAACACAAACTTTACAGCTCCATTGTGGAAATATCTTAGGACACAACTCTTTAACCTGCATTAACTACTGCCTTCTGAGCTATGTAGCTCATCACAGTGAGTGAAGCAAGTTAAAGTGGACTAACACCTAGGGATTTTAGTTCAATTTCACTGTAACCTCAATTTTACTACCATAAGTCAAGTTTGTCATCAGAGAGTTCTGTGTTACACTTGATGGGCAGATTCATCTGCCTTCACATGCATGTGGTGGATGCATGAGCAGCAAGGCAGTAATACATCTTTATTTAAGCCAAGTCTTGGATTCAGTCCCAAATGACATAATCTCTCATAAGCTAGGAACTCTAGTCTAGACCACAGAATGTTATGGGGCGCACACCTGTTCAGAGAAGTGGAGTCAAATGATAGTTAACAGCATTTCATCGTCATCCTGGGGTAATAGAATAAGTCACACTTGTCAGGAATTGGACTGGGGCCTAGGGCTACTTGACATTTTTATGTAACAAATTAGAATATTTGATAGGATTGTTGTAAGGGGTCTGTATTTTAGGTAAGAGTCAAGCACCAGTTTTGGTACAGCGCTACTATCTGTGCCCAGTCATAATTGGGGGCGGGGCAGTATTTAGATGGAGAGATTAAGGCAGATGAACCAAGTATGGTTTGTAGTAATTCAGATTCCTGGTGAAGACAGCCTTGAAAATCAAGATGGTTGGAATGGATGAAGTGGAAAAGGAATGCTGGGATATTATGGAAAAAGAATTATCAAAGACTCAGTGACTTCACGAAGTTTGTCCATTGCTTCACTTATCCTTCCATTGTTTTTGCTCATTTATCCACGCATTAATAAGTGCGGACTATGATTGAGGTACTGTGGCAGGTACTTTGGACAAAGCAATGAACAAGACGTGGTTCTTCACTATAAGGAAGTAGGTAGGGATAAGAAAGGACTCTCAAAGTTTAAAAATTAGAGATCAGGAGAATGATGTTTCTTTTTTCAAGATGGGAGGATTGGGATAGGGACCCTGGAAATGATCTGTTCTTAGGCTTATTGTATAGAGATCTCTCACAGGGATGAGGAAGAAAAGAAGTGAAGAGTTAGGATTAAGCCTAAAAAATTCAGAGTTACCCTCTGGTGGCAAGAAATTGAAACTGTAGGGCTAGAGTTCTGGGATCTTTTGGGAGGGAGAGCTAAACTGTAGGCCTGAAGGTGAGTCTTTGTGTGTTGAGCATGAGGTGTGGCAGGCAGTGTTGCTGATGAGGGAAGAACTAGACCCCCAAAGAGGCCATTTCTATGAAACGATGACCTGAAAAACCTACATGATAGGGACTGCCCTGGATGTCCAGTGGTTAAACTTTTGTCTTCCAAAAGACAGGTTCCATCTTGATCCCTGGTTGAGGCATATGGACTAAGATCTCATATGCCTCACAGCCAAAAAACCAAAACATATAACAGAAGAACTATTGTAACAAATTCAATAAAGACTTTAAAAATGGCCCACATCAAAAAAAAGAAAAAAGACTAAAAAAACCCCCAATTATGTCAAAGTTGTTAGAGATACACCTGAACTCACTTCTACAAGATGTACATATAGGAAGCAAGCCTGTTGAACAGACTGCAGCTCACTGGACTCGGTAAGAAAATGACATGGAGCTAGCACAGCAGAAGTCTTGATAATGGGGAAGAACCAAGGTGTGCTCAAGCAGTTATATAAATTATCTACTGAGTGCTTTTGTGGGCACTATGGGAATTACAAGACTTAAGGAAATGCATTTGAAAGAAGAACATTGAAAACATTTATATGTTAGGACCTATAAGATGAAAAGAATCTAAATTCTTTAGATCTTTAGGAAAGAAGGCTGAGAAGGCAAAATGAGAAAGTTGTTAAATAAGTCTAGTACCTAGATGCCAGACTCCTTAAGAATTCTTAAAAAAATTAAGTGTTTACTTCCAAAGAACCCCAGACTAGGTATGAGAGATTTTGGTTCCAGCCTGGCCTTGCCACCAGTGTCCTGTAAGATCTAGTTTTGTTAAATGATTCAACCCACTGTCTTCCTATTTGTAAAATATAGAGATTGGCAGATGACCACTGAAGGCCAAAATTTAAAAGAAAAAAAGATAGGCTATACTATTAATTACTGCTATAACCTATTAAAATTCATAGGTAACTAAATTTGATTGCTTTGAATGAAAGTCTCATGTGACACCTACAAGTCTAGCATGTAAAATGAATCTAAGAAAAAAAATCTGCCACTTGACTTTAACATAAAAGCATTTCAAAAATAATGAATGAAAAAAAATCAGGTTATGTATACTAGTTAAAATTTGCTTGTTATCTTTGACACAGTCTCTGTTTTAACTGGGGTTCCTTATTAATACTTGAATTTGTTTTTCTTGAATCAGTAGCAAAGGGTGACTACTGCCTTCCTGTCGAAGGTTTTTCCCAACACCTTTGCCGTGTCTGCCCTCAGGGGATTTCAGATAACAAGTAGCACCAAGTTGGCCCTCTAAATCTGGGCCCCTCTGCCTGCCACAGTGCTTAGCAGATTGGATGAAAATGTGTCCACAGAGATTAGATATTCCAGTGACCACAGTGCATTTTTCTGCCCTGAATGCTATCTCCCGAATCAGCCCTCTACCTCTGGTTTATCGGGAGGAGAGTACAGACAGATAACATCCTTGCGATGTGACCCTGACCTTTGTCAACCTTTGTTAAGGCTTCATCTGAAGTCAGGCCTAATGTTTGTAAACAGGATGTAATTAAGGCTGGGAACTGACAGGGTCTGACATTAAGACAATGCAGAGCTGGCAGGGAATGGTCTGTCAGATGTCAGCTCGCATTGTGTTCTAAGTGCCTTCATAATAATTAGTGTCCTCTGTCTGAAGGAAGTTCACTCAACTTGGATTAATCTGTCACAGCGTGGAGGCCATCCTTGGGAGGGCAAGTGTTTCCTCTGATAAACCTTAGAACAAGTATGGGAAAAAAAAGCCAAGAGACTCAAAAGAAAACTGTGAAAGTCAAGACTGCTGGTGACAGGTGCTGCCTGAAAATTAGAAACAGGAAGTAGGAAAACAAAGCTCCCCCTCCACATCCCAATCATGAAGTGAACCCAAGAGTTCACTGTGATCGGAATTGGCTACAGTCATCCCGGACCTGCTGGTTCTGCGTGTCGTGAGCAGACACAGGAAGCTGAGTGTTCAGAGAAGCCCGTGCATAAACATATTGTTTCGCTTTTGCCCTTAACTAGCACAGTGCGTGGGCAGGAGGTTGCCCACACCCTATAAGAGGATTTAAGCTTAACGTGTAATTGATCCAAAGAGGCCAAGTGTGCTTTCTGTTATTATAAGACCTTTGTTGAGCAGCTTCTGGTGGTCGGTATGGTACAAAGTGAGTCAAGCAATGCTGTACCTGTCTTCTTGACTTTCTAAGCAGGACACATGAGCCCAGTCCCGACAGGCCACTACCAATAGCCTTTTACTTCTGCTTGCGCTCTTCCTGAATCTCAACAGTTGTCATCGAAACTAGGCACTTTGATACTTGTACATCAAGGTTCACAGTAGCATTATTGTGAAGTCTCTTAGTCGTGTCTGACTCTTTGTGACCCCATGGACTGTAACTTATCAGGCTACTCTGACCATGGGATTTTCCAGGCAAGAATGCTGGAGTGGGTTGCCATTTCCTTCTCCAGGGGATCTTCCTGACCTAGGGATCGAACCCAGGTCTCCTGCATTGCAGGCAGATGCTTTACCATCTGAGCCACCAGGGAAGCCCAAGCAATAGCTAAAAAGGTAGAAACTAAATGCTCACCAACAGATTAATGGATACACAGAATGTGTTCTACCTGTATAGTGGAATAGTATTCAGCCTTAAAAAGGTAAAATTTTCATATGTAACTATGGCTGATTCATGTTGATGTTTGGCAGAAACCAACACAATTCTGTAAAGCAATTATCCTACAATGAAATAAAGTAGTAAAAAAAAAGGTGAAAATTTGACATATGCTACAGCATGGGTGAACCTTGAAACAATATGCTAAATGAAATAAGCCAGACATCAAAGGACAAATAAGGTTTGATTCCATTTATATGGGGTACCTAGAATAGGCAAATGCATAGAGAGAGAAAGTAGAATAGCGGTTACAGGGAACTGGGGGGGAGAAGAAAATGATGAGTTACTGTTTAATGGGTATAGAGTTTCAGTTTGGAATGATGAAAACATTCTGGAGATGCATGGTAGTGATGATTGCACATATGAATGTATAGAAGTGTATACATTAAAATGAATACTTGTACAATGTGTGATGTACACTTAAAATGTTTATGATTAAATTGTACACATAAGAATGGTTAAAAGGGTAAATTTTATCTTATGTATATTTTACCATGAAATTGAAAAAAAAAAAAGTAGTTCTAGAAAGGACTTTCCTGGTAGCTCAGATGGTAAAGAATCTGTCTGCAATGTGGGAGACCAGGATTTGATCCCTGGGTTGAGAAGATCCCCTGGAGGAGGGCTTGGCAACTCACTCCAGTATTCTTGCCTGGGTAGAATCCCCATGAGCAGAGGAGCCTTGCAAGCTACAGTTCATGGGGTCACAAAGAATCAAACATGACTGAGTGACTAAGCATACAACACAGTTATAGAAAAATAGACTCCTTATGCTGAATTGGCTGTCAGGGTTTCTCTACATCAGTCATCACATCAGGGAAGTGACAGGATCCATCCAGATTCAAGCCAGGAGCTGGTAGTAGAGCCTGCTCCTGATAACTGGGTCATTCACTTTCTAATGCCAAATTCTGTTCTTACATAGGGGACCATTTGCTACTCAGCCTTTGGGGGGAAGATGAAGTCCTGCGGCACAGTAACAGTTCTCTTTGACTTCTATCTAAGTATAGAATTTAGTGACTATTTGTACTTGTTCTGTAACTTTTAAAGGCCTAGCCTATATTTGCAAAAGACTTTTCTAAATCTCTTTCAACTACATCACTTGATGTTTCCATGATCGTATACAGAAAGGATGACTATAGTTTCCAGTTTATTTTGTAACTGAAAATAAAACTAATATTCTTCATCTAATTCATTTAATTTTTTGTTGGCTTCAATATTAGTTTTAAAAGCTTCTTAACTATCAGTGAGAAAGAAAAGAAGCTACATAATAGTTCCCAGTAGAAGAAGGGACAAAAAGGAATATTATATCAAGAGGCAACAATTTTTCAATATATATTTTAGGAGAAAATAATTTCATTATTTTTCATGTTGCATGGCTTTCTTAAATTAAAAGATGGTGCTGCTCATATGAATAGTTTCCTCTCAGGTTTATCGTAAATAAGGTCACTAAGCTTATTTGTAGGATTGATAGATGTGGTAAGGGATGTCAGGAAAAATGTGTGTGTGTGTGTGTGTGTGTGTGTGTGTATGCATGGTGTGCTCTTCTTTTGCTCAACATCCTGGGGAAAATTTTCTGAAACTTAAATTTCAGAGAACAATTCTCTGTCTTCTTTTTTGCCTTCCCACCTTTTTATTAGAGTGAATCTACTATCAAATTTCTCTTGGGGGCATTCATTGATTCACTGTGTCCTACCCCCTCATGCCAGATTTTACTGTAAATTAATTAATGGCATGTATATCGGAGAAGGCAATGGCAACCCACTCCAGTACTCTTGCCTGGAAAATCCCATGGACAGAGGAGCCTGGTAGGCTGCAGTCCATGGGGTCACTAGAAGTCGGACACGACTGAACGACTTCACTTTGACTTTTCACTTTCATGCATTGGAGAAGGAAATGGCAACCCACTCCAGTGTTCTTGCCTGGAGAATCCCAGGGACGGGGGAGCCTGGTGGGCTTCCATCTCTGGGGTTGCACAGAGTCAGACTTAGCAGCAGCAGCAGCGTGCAATAATGAAGTGTAGAGGTGGAAGGAAATGGAGAATACTCAACAAAACAATTCTGGGGTTTTCTTCTCCAGTTCCCCCTGCTATGTTTGAGAGTAAACAGAGGATTCCATGGGGAGGAACCCTTCTTGTCTTAGTATGCATATACTATTACCAGTATCCAACATTTCCTAGGAATAGCTATCATTTACCAAACAGCTACTATCTTCAAAATATTATTTCATTTACTTTTGGCAACAGTTTCTTAAAAGAGTTATTTTCTCCATGCACTGAATTGAGATTTAAGAGGCCGAGTATGTTTCCCATGGTACTCATTAAGAAATAATAAAGTTGGGATTTAAACTAAGATTGGACTCTACTCTTTCCGCAGTGGTAGACTGTTGATTCTTGGATATAAATGAAAAGAAGAGTAAAAGAAAACTCAGTAAAACTTCTCTTTTCCTTCCTTCCTTTCTGAAAACAGACACCTTAATTAAGGAAAGCCAGTTTAGGACTCAATTGATGAATTCCCTAGCAGGAGGGAGGCCTACGTGACTTTGGCATGGAAGCAAGTAGGGGGTACCAGTCTCCAACAGCCTGATGTCAGCAGTGTTTTCTAAGAGAAGATAAGGACTATGAAATTAAGCTAACAATTGGTTAGTTTTTCATTATCCTGAATTAATTTACTCATTTATTTGTAGGCTCTATCTTAAGATTATCAGTTTAGGAGAAAGAGAAGTGTGGTTTAGTGGCTGGCGAGGAACGGATGCTTTTAGAAGCACCATTTGAGCTGAAGTGATAAACCATTTTGTGCAGGATGACTATTTGCTAATGCTTCCCCAATTCGTATGGTAGATATTTGACCAACAGTTTGTATCACTGGCATTGTGATTGAGGCACATTCTTAATATAATCCAGACAACAAAGAGATGCATTTCTTATGATTAGTAAAGACAGCAGTTATTTCCTCCCTGATGAAAGACTAGACTTAAACATAGCTTGAGACTCATACAGGAACAGTTAAGTGGAAGCACATGCAAATTTAAAAACAAATGGCTTTCCAGCTACCACAACCTAGAAGAAGGGGGAGAAGAAAGATGCATGGAGTGGACATGCACTTCACAATTGGAGAAATACGAGCCAAGCTAGGGCCAAGTAACCCCACTTAACCTAGGAAACCTTCTTAACTAAATGTAGTAGTATTTTTCCAGGGAGTATCCCCCCACCCCTCCTAAGGATAGCTGTCATTTGTGGCTATTAGATGAAAGGGGAAAAGATAGAGAAGCATCTTACAGAATTAACTCTGATGCCCTAAATACATTTGGGGGGGGGGCATGTAAATGTATAACCCCTGGAAGAAAAAAACAAAGCAGAGCATATATGGCCTCTTTAAGATAGGTAAATCATTTTCTTTTTAAATGAAATTCAGTTTGACTGCATGAAATATGAACAGTAATTAAATGCACAGTCTGTGGGCCTTCCATACTTTAAAGCGCTTTCTTAAAAAAAAAAAAAAGCCTCACCTCAGACAGGCCAATTACCCAAGAATGATGAAGTCAAGAGGAAAGTCGCTAAATTTCTTTACTTGAGTGATCACAACCCCAGTCCGTGATTAGTCCCCATGGCACCAGCGGGGATGTGGCGGAGACACTCACATTGGAAGACTTCAAATAGTCATTTTCTTGGTTAAAATAAAATCTGACTGCACTAAATAGACAGTTTTTAATCTCAATTGGACATCTGAAGATTTCTCAAGCAGTTGTTGGCCACGGCAGAAACAAATTTTTCTGCTTTGTTGATTAAACCGCTGGTCTCCACCATTGCTTATCGGCCTGCAACGAGCTGTTCTTTTTAATTAAAAGTGAGCCACCACGAGAGAGCAATTAACAGCTAGTAATTACTGTGCTCTTCAGAACGGCAACATTTTGCCTTTCATTCCAATTATATAATGGACAAGTGGCTTTTTGATCTTCAAATTAGTGAGCTCTTGTCCTCCTTGTTTGGAGGCAGAATTGGCAGGTTAATGATGGCCTGTGGGGGCACTCTTTCCTCTGACTGATGGGAGGCTAGAAACACCAGGAAAGAAGGCAACGAGGGACTTTCAAGAACCACAGTTCCACCTTCATGATAAAAACAGAGAAAGAGCTCTTATTTTCAGGTTTTGATGAAGAGGAAAAACAGGCTTCAGTGGAGGCCCCAAAGAGCATCATGGCCTTCCTTTGCTTCTCGCCTCCAGCAAAAGGTGACCATGTTTTCAAACATGGAAACGTGGAATTCAGCTGAGTGATGCTTTGATAAGCCTTTGATGATGGCATGTAATACTCCATGTTGGTTAAAAAAAAAAGTTGCTCTAGGACTAGGGAGGGATTTTGACTTTATTTAAATTTACCTTGAGAATCCCAAGGTATGTTATCCTTGGATACATGGAATCTTATCTTATTCAATAATTTATTACCAGATCTGATATAAACCCTGAGGTAATAAATAGAGGGAGTTGGACTTTTTTTGTTTTCTTGTCTCTAATCTCTATTTTTCACTTAACAGCATAGAGGAAGTTCTACTATATTACATCACACTCATGGCCCAGTTTCTCCCCACACCTCTACCTTATGGGTATAGCCTTCCATTTGGATCAGTTTTTAGTTGCAGATGCAAAAATGCAGGTGCAATTGGCCAGCTATTCCATGTCTTACTTATATGCTTCTGTTGAGAGTGTGGTAGTTAGGGGAGTTATGTGGCCACAAATCACTATATGGTGGCATTCCTTTAGACAATATAAATAGTAAAATTATATTGTGGATACACAAGGTCACATCCCAACCTTAAGAGGCAGAATTGACAAACTTGCCTCATGGTTCACTTGCCATCACCATCATTGATAGGATCTTACAAATCTTATTTAGGCAGCCAGGCTGGTTGGTGATGGGGATCATTTTGTTGGGTATGGATTGAAAAAAATAATGAAATACAAAAACAATATGTGTTTGTGAGTGTGAAATCTGGCTTGTGAGCTCTTCTCAGTGATGTATGTACAGATACTATGTATAGATTAGCCATGATCTAATCTTTCAAGGTATCTGAAAAGTGTTTTCTTTAGGAGGAATATAGCAATTAATCAAATAGGAAAAATAAGTACATTCACATTTGTTTAAATTCCACTATAGGACATCTTCATTAAGCACTGTACTGATATAATTCTTGGTTGTTTGATTTTAACATCCTCCTGGGGACAGAGCTCCAAAGGAAGTGAGGGTAATCTAGCAAGGTTGAATCTCCCCTCACCAAATACCAAATCTGGGCAATCCCTCTATTAGGTTGTGCAATCATTCAATTAAAAAAGTGTTCTTTTGAGAACTGCTCTCACTTTTTCCCAGAAAAGGACATTATTGAGCCATCTTGAGCAGGGTGTGCCTTTTGATCTATTTTCAGAGATGGTTGTAAGCTTAAGTCTGTTAGTAACTTGTAGGATTCAATTTTAGGATGGCTAGACATAAGTATAGGTTCAATATATAGCTTTAAAGAGACTTTTACATATTGAAACAATTGATACTATTACAAGAACGATATTCACCACCATGCCTCATTAGCACTGTGGGCTGCGTTACAGCACTACTAGATGGTGTTTGGAAATCACACACTTCTTCTTGCCAACACAAATACCATAGACTTTGCCCATGAACTGAAGTTTTGGATCCAGATGGAAAAAATAAGGCTAGGTGTGTCTCTCTTTTTTGCTTAACCGCGGAAGGTTTTAAAGACATATTCCACGTAACAACCATTTTGCCTTCACAGTTGGGATATGTAGTCATTGTAAAGAGTGCCATATTGAGTTTGAGATGCACATCTGTTAAAATGGCAATTTTGATTGATATAAGCTAAACTTTTTGGAGAGGAATGTAGCAGGAAGGCAGAGAAATTTAGGAGAGAAAGTGATGGTACTTTCCCCCTTGTAAACCTGAAAGCAAGATTTCTAGACTTTTCCAAAATGTAAGCCTTTTCTGACATCAAGTGGGGGTAAGTGTTGTCTTTTCAAATATCACAATATTCAGATTCTCTGTTTAATGTGGATATCTTGTGACTTTCCAAATTTTGGATATAGATTTAGTGTTTCTATTGATTATGATTTTTGCAGTGCCAGTTATCACAGAGTCTATGATATTACCAATCTTCTCTTTGCCTAAGCTTTTGAAAATTAAAGGGATAAGACTATTTCCTAATGTCTCACTTTAGTATTCTAAGGGGATATATGGTATTCATGGAAAGAATATGGGCTTAGATGGTAGTTTTATCATATTTCAGTTATGTGAACTTGGATAAGTTACTTAACATTGTTAAGACTCTGTTCACTCATTTTAAATTGAGATATTGGTATTGACCTTGCAAAGCTGTTGTGAAGATTTAATAGCATTTAATACATATAAAAAGGCCAATGGATTGCCTGAAATATGGTAGGTAATCAAAAAATGCTATTCATTATTATTGTTAGTGTTCTTGATTCACTTAATTTGCTGTATCTTTTTGCTTTCTTTATATGATGTTTGAATCTAGGAAAGAAGTATTTGGAAAAGCCAGACAGTTAGTAGTGGGCATTATAACCCAATATTTGGAGTACATGATAAAATATAAGGTCTTCCTTATAAGACTTTGAAAGTATTATTGAAGGAAATGAATGATGGTTCTCTAAAAGCTTTATGAAGATACTTATGGCTATCCAAAATTAGATTTTCTTTTGTTTAAAGTTATTCTTGTAATGATTTTAAACTTTAAAACAATTTCACCATTGGAAAATGAAGCTCCATTTAAAAGAAGTGTTAGATGGGAGACTGACCAAATAGCAAAGTAAGAGGACATGGAGATCACCTTCTTCCATGAACACATCAAAAATAATCTACATGTGGAACATTCTCATTGAAAACTAATTGGAAACTGGCAGAAGGACCCCTGTACAACCAAGGCTATGAGAAGGATACATAAGTAATTGGGTAGGAAGGAAAGAAAAGTGATCCAGTCAGGACCTGTGCTCTTGGGAGGGGATTCAGAGGAAAAGGGAGGATACATGGATGGACATCCACCTGGAGAGTGAGGAGTGAGAGTTACAGGTTGGGTACCGTAGTCTTGGGGTCCTATGTGAGGGAGATGAGCACCATTGACTGGTAAAGGACCACTGGGACTAACAGGAGGACTGTGGGAAGGCTGTACTCCACTCATGAGGAGCTGACTTCCCCTGGAGGTAGGGTGGAGAAAGGACTGTTCTTGAGGCTACTGAGTTTCCCGACAGCCTCAGCTGAGGTGTGTGTCCCAGCCCACGCTGAATGAACACTCTGGCCCCCTCCATCTCTAGCCCCCCTACAAAGGTGAGAGCTGCCAGAAGACCTTGAGGAAAGATGTGACTTACATCCATGTCAAATCTAGCTTTCCCACTAGATGCATTGGACAATGCAGTCTGTACAGGGACATTTCTACACAATAACATCCCTTTAAAACTGAAATAGGTTACTGTTTCACTTAAATTCATAGAAGCAGAGAAAGTTAAAGAAAATGAAAAGACTTGGAAACTGTTCTCACTTGAAAGAGCAAGAGAAAACCTCTGGAAAGATGAATAAATAATGAAACAGAAACAAATAATTTATCAGATAAAGAATTCAAAGCATTGGTAATAAAAATCTTAATTGAATTAGGATAAAGAACACAAAAATGTGAAAACCTTAACAAGGAACTAGAGAATATAAAAAATGATGCCATCAGAAATGAAGAATTCAATAGCTGAAATAAAAAGCACAATAGAAGGAATGAATAGCAGATTAAGTGATACAGAAGAATACAAAAATGATCTGGAAAATAGAATAATGGAAATCATCCAATCAGAGCACCAAAAAGAAAAACAAATTTAAAAAATGAAAGCAGCCTAAGATATCTCTAGGATAAGTTTAAATGTACCAACATTTGCATGATAGGGGGTCCTAAAAAGAAAAGAGAGAGAAGGGAGCAAATATGTATTTGAGGAAATTATGAATGAAAACTCCCAAAACCTGAAGAGGGAAACATATATCTAGGCACAGGAAGCACAGAGAGTCCCAAACAAGATTAACCCAAACAAACCGACACCAAGGCATTTCATAATTAAAATGGCAAAAGTTAAACAGAAATTTCTAAAGACAGCAAGAGAAGAACTAAAGAATCATATACAAGTGAATCTCTATAAGGTTATCAACTGATTTCTCTGCAGAAATTTTGCAGACCAAAAGGGAGTGGCATGTTGCATTTCATGTGCTGAAAGGGAAAAATCTGCAATTTAGGATACTCTACCCAGCAAGATTATCATTAAGAATTGAAAGAGATATAAATAGCTTCTCAGACAAGCAAAAACTAAAAGAGTTAATCAATACTAAACCTACCCTAAAACCAGTATTGAAGGATCTTCTCTAAGTAGAAAGGAAACAAGAATCTATAGGAAAGGAAAAATCCCATTAAGAAAGGCAAATATATAGTAAGAACTGAGGATCAACCCCTGAAATAAGCCAGTACAAAGAATAAAAGACAAAAAATGATAAAAGCAACTTTAACTACAATAAACAGGGATAAATGTGAAGATGTAAAATATGATATGAAAAACACAACATGTGGGGGTGGAGAGTAAAAAAAAAATGGAGATCTTTTAGCATTTGAACTTAAATGACTGCCAGTTTAAAACAAGTAGATGTAGTTATAAATAAATATATCTGAACCCCATAGCAACCACAAATCAAAAAACTACAATAGATTCACAACAATAAAAAGAAAGAAACATAAGAATACTATTAAGGAAAACCATCAAATCACAAGAAAAGAATAAGGAAAAATGAACAGAGAAAAATTATAAAAACAATAAGAAAACAAGTAATAAAATGACAATAAGTACATACCTATCAATAATTATTTTAAATGTCAATGGACCAAATGATCCAGTCAAAAGATATAAAGTGGCCAATTAGACAAAAAACACAAGATCCTTCTATATGCTGCTTATAAGAGACTTACTTTCAGAACTAAAGAGACATAAACATTGTAAGTGAAGGGATGTAAAAAGATATTTCATGCAAATTCGTATATTTTCAGACAAAATAGACTTGAAAACAAAAGCTATAAAAAAAGAACCAAAGAAGGGAATTATTTTATAAGAGGATCAATACAACAAGAGGATATTATGTTCATTAACACGTATGTAACCAATACAGAAACACATAAATATTTAAAGCAAATACTAATAGACATAAAGGGAGAAACTGACAATAATACAGTAATAGGATGGGATCTTAACACCCCACTTACGTTATTGCACAGATCATCCAGACAGAAAATAAGGCAACAGTGGTTTTAAATGAAACAATAGGCCAGATGATCTTAATAGATATCTACAGGACACTAAATCCAAAAACAGCAGAATACACATTCTTTTCAAATGCACATCAAATGTTCTTCAGGACAAACCCCGTGCTAGGTCACAAAACAAGTCTCAAGAAATTTAAGATACAAATTATATAAATCATTTTTTCTGACCACAATGATATGAAACTAGAAATCAATTGCAAAAAGAAAAATGGGAAAAGAATAAACACATGGATATGAAACAACATGCTACTAAAAAAAAAATGAGTCAATGAGAAAATTAGAAAATACCTTGAGACAAATGAAAATGGAGATACAACACTTGAAAAATCTATAGGATGCAGCAAAAGCAGTTCTAAGAGGGAGATTCATAGAGATACAGGTCTTCCTCAAGAAACAAGAATCTCAGACCACTTAACCTACCACCTACAGGAATTAGAAAAAGAAGAATAAACAAATCCTAAAGTCAGCGGAAGGAAGGAAATAATAATGATCTGAGAGGAAATAAGTAAAATAGAGAGTACAAAAACAATAGGAAAGATCAATGAAAGCAACAGGTGCTGTTTTGAAAAGATAAAATTGATAAACCTTTAGTCAGGTTCATCAAGAAGAAAAGAGAGGACCAAAATAAATAAAATAAGAAATTAAAGAGGAAAAAATAACAACTGACACTACAGAGATGCGATCATAAGAAAATACTATGAACAGTTATGTGTCAACAAATTGGACAACCTAGAAGAAATGGACATATTTCTGGAAACACAGCAGTCAAGACTGAATCAAGAAGAAACAATTTGAACAGACTGATCACTATAAGTGCAACTGAATTTGTAATTAAAAAAAAAAAAAAAACTTTCAGCAAATGAAAGTCTACTACTGGATGGCTTCACAGGGGAATTCTACCAAACATATAAAGAATTAATGCTTATTGTTCCTAAATATTACAGAAAATTTAAGAGAATGAAACACTCTCAAATTCATTCTAAGAGGCCACCATTACCCTAATATCAAAACCAGACAAAGACATTCAAAAAAAGAAAATTACAGGTCATTGTCTTTGATGAATATAAATGCAAAAGTCCTCAACAAATTATTAGCATACTGTGTTAGCAACAGTATATAAAAGGATCATACATCATGATCAAGTTGGATTTGTTCCAGGAATCATGCAAGAATGATTCAATATTTGCAAATCAATCAATGTTATACATTATATTAACAAAAGAAAAGATAAAAATCACATGATAATCTCAATAGAGGTAGAAAAAGTATTTGACAAAATTCATCATCCATTCAGGATAAAAACTCACGTTGAAGTGTTCACAGTAGCACAGTTTACAATAGCCAAGATACAAGAGTGACCTAAGTGTCAATGAACTGACGAATGGATAAAGAAGATCTGGTTTATATACGATGGAATATTGCTTAGCTATAAAAAGAATGAAATTCTGCCATTCACAGCACAGAATGGTCTTAGAGAATACTAGCTTTAGTGAAATGTCAGACATAGAAAGACAAATACTAGATGATAGCACTTATATGCGGGTTCTAAAAAATAAATGATAGCACATAATAAAACTGAACAGACTCACAGATATAAAAAATAAACTAGTGGTTACCAGTGGAAAAATAAAAGTGGGAGAGACAAGATAGAGGTATGAGATTAAGAGATACAAACTGTTCTATAAAGGAGATAGGCAACAAGGATATGCTTATAGGACAGGAAATTATAGCAATAATCTTGTAATAACTTTTATGGGGTATAATCTATAAAAATACTGAACAACTATGCTGTACACCTGAAACTAATATAATATTTTAAATCAATTCTATTTCAGTAAAAAATGTATGATTATTTTTATCTTTGTGGTAGAGTGCAAAGAACACTGGGTTAAGAGTCATGAGGTTATCACTCTTTTGCTTTTGAGCGACCTGGGAAAAACTAACATTTTTGCATTTCAAATGCTTCATGTGTAAAATGGCATTTCAGGGTTGTCTGGTTGGAAGCAACAGAAACTTGCTTTAATTTAGGAAAAGAAAATTTATTGGAATGGTATGGGGAGTACATAGAATTGATGGAGTGCTAGAAAACCAGGCTTGGAAATGGAGAAGTAGTCATAGTATCTTCAGAGGTTTGGAGAATTCCAATAGGTCTTGTAGCAGAAAGAATCTGATCTGGATTCTCCTGCTGAAATTAAAACCTCTAAATATTTCTAGTGTCTTTATTTCTCTGCTCAAGATTTGGATTCACAGGAGAGACCCCAGAGGTTGACCTGACTAGGCTAATGTGCCAACTTCTCAGAAGATAATTAACTTCTGAGTCCAGTTTCATGTCTGTCCAGTGGATATAAGGTAAATCCTCAGAAGGAAATCAGAGCACTCTAGGAAAGAGAAGTAGGTCCTGGGCTGTAAGTAAACAACAGATGTCAACTGAAGGTCATAAATGATGTTGCTTTTCCTATAACTTGTGAATATTATTTTATGTGACATATGTGGTGATGCTTAGTAAAGTCTAATGCATCCAGTGGCATTTTTGCTATTGGGTAGTGTTATTGTATTAGTGATGCAGATTTTGAATTTGTATGTGGCTTACCCAGCAATCATGTTATGTAGTTAATTCTGAGCAGCATTATATCCTTAAATATAATTTTACATTAAAAAGTAAAGCCTTGAGTACAGTCATGGAAACCAGTCTTTCTAATTAAAATCCTGAATTCATTGTCTCTTTGAGGATCAGAGAAACTCCAGCTAAGTCTAATGAGTTCTAAGGTATCTATCAAAAATTAGTAAATCCTCTGAGATTTTAAACAATGAAAGTAGGTAAAATGACCAGTCTGGTCATTAAAAATCTTGTCAGTGGTATATGTGGAAATGTTTTCATCTTGTTAACAACAGACTTGCTTCTTGAACCAGATATAGTAACAGGAATTTGTAGAAATGGCACTTAAAAGTTTTTTATTTGCAGGGTCCAAATGAGTATTCCAGAACTGAGTAAAAACATGGCCTTTAATAAGAGACTTTTCTTTTTTCCTTTTTTTTTTTTAGTGAGGATAAAAATATTAAGTAAAACATAACTATAATTTGAGTGTAAATGCTTTCAGTAATTTTATTAGGAAATTCAGTAGCCATGTTTTCCACTACCTTTTAAAAAATTAAGATGTCTATTTTTTGGTCTTTAGCCCTTGTGGTATAATAAAATAAAAATGAGATACAGGAAATGGGAAGTCTGTTAGTGTTCATTACATTATACGGAGTATGTAGAATGGAATGATTAATATGCTTGGTTCAACCCAGGCATGTATATTCAAACTCTAAGCAAATGTCCAGATTACTCAGTTATTATTGGAAATTTGAGAATAACACTTCTGAATGAGTGGTTTTATAGAATCAGAAGGGGCCTAATTGTGTAGGTACTTTAGTATATGCCTTAACAGAAAGAGAAGTAAGTTATATTCCTGAAGATTCCATGGACAAATTCATCAGTTTTATAAGAAGCCTGGAAAATGACCATATTTAACCTAATTTCTGTTTCAATTAAGAATAAATTGATTTTCCTTGGACTATTTGAACTTTTCTTTAGTCCCTTTGGGCCTTTATTATTTTCACAAATGTTTTATGTGTGAGTGGAAAAGATTAGTTTATATAATCAGATTGAGTCCTGGTTTTTTATAAGCAACAAGTATGTAATCTCACATTATGCTACATGTTGACTTTTTGTTGGGTGAAGAATTAATTAAATAATAATAATTAAACCTAAAGTGAAAGTGAAAGTATTTGTTTCTCAGTTGTGTTCAACTGTTTGCAACCCCATGGACTGTAGCCCACAAGGCTTCTCTGCCCATGGAATTTTCCAGACAAGAATGCTAGAGTGGGTAGCCATTCCCTTCTCCAGGGGATCTTCCTGGCCCAGGGATTGAACTCAGGATTCCCTGGTGGGTCAGCCAGTAAAGAGTCCCTGCAATGCGGAAGACCTGAGTTCTATGCCTGGGTCGGGGAGATCCCCTGGACAAGGAAATGGCAACCCACTCCAGTATTCTCGCCTGGAAAATGGATGGAGGATCCTGGCAGGCTACAGTCTATAGGGTCGCAAAGAGTCGGACACGACTGAGCGATTTCACTTTCACTCCTGCTTTGCAGGCAGATTCTTTCCCGTCGTCTGTGCTACCAGGCAAGCACATTATGCTACATGTTGGCTTTTGGTTAGGTGAGTAATTAATTAAATAATAATAATTAATTAAACCTAATAGCCATACAAGTAAAACTGCTTGTGTATTAGATGAATTACGTAGGATTTTAGAAGCCTTCTTTAACATTATATAACTGCTTATCAATTGAACCCATACAAAGTTGAATTCATGTGGACATTTTAAAATTTAAAACATTTATTTTGCCTCATGATAAAGCAATATGAAATAATACATATTGATTATAGAGAGTATTAGAAAGTTTGGTAAATAAAATGTTATCCACAACCATGTCACTTAGAAACAAATACCATTATTATTTTGAAGTATTTAACATTCTAATTTTGAATTGAGTGTTTTCTCTATATGTTTACTCTTAAAATATAGTTTGTCTATTGGTTTAGACATGAGCAGCTTTCATCTGTGTACAGTATTCATAGACTGAATAATTAACAATTTGTTGACGTTTTTAAAAGTATGACTAGGAAAAAACCATCAAACTTAGAGAAGATAGAAGAATGTGTACATATTATATTGCCTAATTCATGGCTGTCCTGGAATTACACAGCCAAATGTTATCATTGACATTTATTGTATGGTGCTTTATCTAGTTTTATTTTACTTTCAGATATATCTTCTAATAGTTTCCATTGGTAGACTTTTTGATATAATAAGAAGGTTCCTAAATTTTTATTCAGCTATTTTAAGCATTGTTCCCTTATTCTATTGTCAAATTATTAAATATTATTTTAAAAATTATAAAATGTGAATGCTTGAATGCTGTCTGATTTCAAAATTTTACACTGTTCCCTTTACAGATGGTGAAGTCAAGTCTATAGTTTTAAGATGTTTTTGTCTCTTCTGAAAATAGTAGATGGGCTTAGAAGATCATAGGGGAGAGAATTTTAGAAAAACTCTGTATTTTTATTCTTGTTTTTCATCTACTGGCTACTCTACACTTAACATACATTATAATTTTTAATTTTTCTTAAAAAGTCTATGTTTAGTATTGCTAACTTCCTCCCACAGAAGATAAAGACTTTGGTACTTTTTAGACCATCCTTCTGATCTCTCTCATGTCCTAGACATTAACTTGCATCTCTCTTGTTATTATTTACTAGAATTTTAGTTGTAGTTTCTTTGAAGATGTGTGTCTTGCTGGCCTATTTGCACTACTGTTCTTGCATCTCAATCTTTCTCCCTCCTCCCCCATGTTGACGTATAAAATTGAATACTTCTTTTGGCAATAATTCATGGATCGTTAACTTTTTTAGTTTTGGTAAGTTTGGAAATATCTCCCTTCAATTATGGTTTAAATATGGAATCCTGGTTCAGTTATTTTATCTTGACACTTTTTGAAGATACTTCTGTATTCTTTTTTAGCAGCTCTGGTTGTTGAGGAGAGATTTCTGTTATCTTGATTATTCTCTTTTTTGAGTAATCTGCCTTTTCCTCTCTGAAAGTTTTTAAGATTTTCCTCTTTATCTCTGATCTTTTGAAGTTTTGCTACAATATCTTTGGGTTTGGATTTTTCTTTTTTGATACTGTTTATGACTCAGGTGTTTATGGGGTTTTATTGTTTTGTTTTTAATTCTGCAACACTTTCAGCCATGATCTCCTCAAATATTGCCTCTCTTCTGTTCTCTTTTTCTGATATATATATATATATATATAAATAAATATATTAAGCATATATACTCATATATATATTTATGTGTATATATTCATATGGACTTCCCAGGTGGTGCTAGTGATAAAGAACCTACCTGCCAGTGGAGGAGATGTAAGAGCTGCAAGTTCGATCCCTGGTTGGGAAGTTGCAGGTTCGATACCCTGGAAGAGGGCATGGCAACCCATTCCAATATTCTTGCCTGGAGAATCCCATGGACAGAGTCATCACAAAGCGGTCAATCAATAGGGTTGCAAAGAGTCTGACATGACTGAAGCGACTTGGACAAGTTCATATATTCTCACATCTCTTAACTCTTTTTTATTTCATTCTCTTTATCTATTTACATTCTGTGAACTTTATTTAGTTCCATAATTGAGATGATTGAGTTAATTAATTTCCTCTTCAGCTTTATCTAGTTTGATTCTTTAGCCTACATAGTGGATTTTTTATTTCATATTTTTCCACTTCAAGATTTCCAATCGAAAATAGTTTTTCATAGCTATTGTTCCATTTCATACCCTGCTTTTGTTTTATTAATGTTAATCCTCCTTTTCCTTTTTGAGAATTTAAGCATCATGATTTAAAAGTTCTTTTCAGACTGCTTTTCTTTTTCTATTTTTTTATGTAGATTGTTCTGTTGAGCTTATAGTCTTTTTCAGTGCTGATATTTTTTGAGAATTTACTTTTAAGAGCTCATCCCACATGGGAATTTTTTTCTACACAGTCCTTTCTGTATGGAAATTTACAGTTGCCTCAGTGACACCAAATCTGTGATACTGTGAATACAATGATCTTACTCTCTGTTCAGCCTATGGGAATGCACTTATAACTCTGGCTTCAAGTGGGTGCTTGGTTCATGTGTGGAGCATGTTTAGGCCCTTTCCTATATGAAGAGTGAAACACAACCTTATCATTCACTTTTGGCTGTAACCCAGACAAAGATCCTTTACTGTTGTAGATTTTCTTTTTTTTAATGAGCCATGGAAAACTTTCTTTCTTGCTACTGAACAGTGTTGTGCTTTCAGATATCTCAAAAATAGTTATCAATTATTTCTCGTATTTGAACAGGAGGAAGTTTGGCATGTGCTTACACTGCCATCTTGGTCTGTTATCTTTTAAGGGATTTAAAGATAAATTTTATTTTGGATGTATATTTTCCATGAAGGTAAAACATTTTTTACTGAGCCTTTTTTGTAATTCAGTATATTTTAAAATTGCATTGAACTTAAATAGAAGAAATCAAGATCATTGGGACCAATTGTGTTTTTTGTCACCGTGAGCTTCAAACCTCCTTAGATTAAGCATTTGTAAAGAAAATTCAATAGAGAGAACATTCGTAATATCTTAAGGAGTAGAAATAAAGGGCATAATCAGCTGAAATCTGAAAGTTTTTTTTTTTTTAATCTAGAGAACAGACGATGTAAAGTAGTAAATCCTTTTTATCAGCTCATTTACCAGTTGTGATTCAAATATTTGAATAGGTCATGAACAGAATCTAAGGGGAACCTTGACTTAAGGCACAAAATGAAACAAAACCAAACCTCTCTTTGGGACTTTATTCAGTAAATAGCAAGTAATTGCTAAAACCAGAGTGTGGAATTTTTCTATTCACTCAACAAATACATTGGCCTCATATGAGTTGAAGTTGAATTTTATTTAGACATAATGGGGAGCCATTGGAATGTCTAAAATGTGAAGAGATACATTCAGAATTATGCTGTAGGATGTTTAATTTGGTAAAGATGTACAAGATGAATTATCACAGAGAAAAACTGAAAACTTGAGAAATGGTTAGTGGGCTATTGCAAGAGAAACATTGTTTGTAAATAATAAGAACCTGACTAGCCTGTGGCAATAGGAATAGAAAGCACAGCACAGCAAGAGAAGAATCAGCAGCACTTGGTTGCTGATTATTTATGGGAAACAGGGAGGCAGAGAAGTCAGGTGTGAATTGGGAGGTGGGGAAAACAATGCTGCTGTGAAAGAAATTACAAGATCAAACTTCATGGGATTAAAGAAATAAAGATTTGACCCATTTTAACATGATGTGAATTTATAGACTTTTTTTTAAGGATGATCGGTGACAGTGAAAGGGAGAGAAATCATGTAATAGTTTTTTTTTTTTTTTCCCAAATGTCCGTCAACTGATGAATGTTTATTATTTATTTTTATTGAAGTAAGAGTTTTAATGGGTGGAGGGCCAAAATCTTCATTAAAATTTATGCAAGATTGGCCATATTTTATGGAGCACAGTCTATTTTATGTGGGTCCCCCCCCACAAAAAATTCAGTTATCATCACCATTGCCTGTAAATATTTATTGTTCATTACTGCATGTTTAGAAAATGGAATCAGGAAAAAGCCATCATTTTCTTTCTGATTATCACATGATTTGGATTTTCCCCTGCAGTTCAAGCAAAAGTCAGATTGGGATTTTAGGAATGAACCAAGACATGGAAATACTTAGGTCCAGTCATATTCTGGGGGAGGTTCCATCTGATAGAGATGGAATCAGATACTGAATGAAAGAATTTGGAGTCACTGCAGGGTTATCGCCAGCCTGAGGGGAAATGACCAGTCAGGAAGGGCACCTGGTGTGAGAAGCTGGAGTGGCAGCCTGCCGATAACCCTCAGAAGAGATACACGCTTTTTTAAGGAAGTAACAGAATCGGCTTCCTGCAAAAACACGTTAATCTGACAATTCACTTGATCTCAAATGAGGTATGGCGATGGTGACCCTACAAAAAACGAGGCAGTTTCAACAAATTTGAGAAAATCCCTTTTTTAGGTTACAAACATCACAAATGTTTTATAACTGAAGCCCTCAGCCAAGGGATAATAATAATTTCCATACGCACGTCTGGTTTTAACATGGGAATATATTTCCAAAGATGGGTGTGGTGTCTCTCTTCAAGGGAACATTTAAGGCTCACGGAGGCAACTGCTTATCTGCTGAATTCCAGTTGAGTCCTGTTAGACTCCGTAGATCCCTAGTGTGTTTTCAGCAGTGAGATATTAGGCCATTGGCCATGACAGTGTTTTCTTTGTTCTCTGCTTTCCCCATGACAACTGTGTATTATCTTGTTTGGAGCGTGAGTGCATGCTAAGTCACTTCAGTCATGTCCAACTCTTTGAAACCCACTGGACAGCCCCCAGGCTCCTCTGTCCATGGAATTCTCCAAACAAGAATACTGGAGTGGGTTGCTGTGCCCTCCTCCAGGAGATCTTCCCAACCCTCTTATGTCTCCTGCATTGGTAGGTGGGTTCTTTACCACTAGCAGTCACCTGGAAAGCCCCTCTTGTTTGAAGAAGCACCCATGTCATAATTGCATTATTGTTCCAAGGGAACAGATTTGGTGTTGATACTCATGACTTGTACCTGTAGTCAGTTCCTTTTCTGTTACTGTTTTTATGCTTACCAAGTACCAGGAGCTGTTCTTGGCTGGTACATAGTAAGCATAGCTCACATGCTTACTCATCAAAGCTCACATCACTTCTATGACATAGTTCCATTATTGCCTCACAGGCTTAAAGAGGAGTCTCACCTTGCTGAAAGTCCCCATCTTATAAGTGGTTGGTCACCAGTCACTGTCACTGTGCCATGCTGCTTCCCATAAGTACAAGCCACCCAATGGCTTTGGAACAGAAAGAGATTCTGCCTAGTGATTGGTTTAGAGTTCTGACTGTGAAAGCAGTATTCAAACTACCAACATACTCAGGATTGGGCCACTTAGCTTCTTTTGGAAAAGCCCATGGAAAAAAAATGAATGTTGATGATAGAGTGGACATACCCAGGCTTCTCCATCTTTCATAGATATTTCATTCCTAGTAGCACTTCTCTGCAATTAAAATGCTATTTCCATTCAAGAAACAAACAACCTTTCAAAAAAAATGTAGCTCCTTCCTTCTGTTCCTTAAAGGAACAAGACATCTGCTGGCATGAAAAAGACATCGATTTAAAATACAGACTCTAATTGTGACTTAGAATATTTTAATATAGAATGTTTAGAACTAATTACAAAGAAGTTAAGACTTAGGTGAGTATCATTTTTGTGTTGAAATTTCCCATATGATTGAACTATCTGCCCCTCCATTCCTGCCTCTCCCCATATACATTTATAGTCTGTTGTGATGAGATTCTGCGTTTTCTACCACCCAGGCTTATCAAAGCTATAAACTGGTCACATAATTCACAGAAGCTTAAAGATACGTGGAGAACTTGGATAGGGTCCAGGGGAGAGCAATGAAAATGATTAACGGGTTGGAAAACAGCACTGATGAAAAAAGATGAATGGAATCAGGATTACTGGTACTGAGGTTTAGAGGTGACTTAATAACTGTCCTTAACTGTATGAAGGACTTTTAAGAGAAGCCTAGTGACCCAGTCTTCCAAATCTATCTCATAGAAGGAGAAAAGCGACCATACCAAACAGGAAGGATTTAATCTAGATGTGAGTTTCAGAGAGGATTCATACTTACTATTGCCATTTATTGATTCTCTTTCATTCCTTCTATCATCATTATTGATATTTCATCATTATTGACTTTTAATGAGAAAGTTGAAGGTGAAGGGCACCATAAGTAGAACAGTTTAATATATATAGAAAACTTTCTTCCAAGTAAGGCAGTGATTCTCAGTTGGGTGCTTGGAGTAGTAAGAGGAATCAGAATCAACACACGGGAGCCTTTACAAAAGATAGGTGCTCTAAAGGATCCATCACTAGCCTCTATCTTCCCTTGAAGAATAGCTGCTTTAGAGATTAATGCTCTCACTTAGTCAATGCAGGTAGGTGAAAAGAGGAAGATCATAATGGTGTGTAATAGAACTTTGGCGATGAGTATATTCCGTGTGGTGTTCTGATTAGCTGGTCATTTTAGTTAGTTAAGGATTAGTGATTATCCTTGAGAAAAATTAGAAAACATTTCTATCTGTCCCCCACTTTAATAGTGTTCTCAACAGTTAGAATGTGTGGCCTCTGACTTTACGAGAAGTAGTTCTGCAGGGCAGAGTAGCTCGGATCAAGACAGGCAAAGTGTGGGTTTGGTATTTGAGACTACATCATGCTTTTGGAAGCTCAAGAGGCAGAACTGGGTAGTGTAAACTGTCAACTTGTTAATTTAACCAATAGGCTTGCTGCTGCTGCTGCTGCTGCTAAGTCGCTTCAGTCGTGTCCGACTCTGTGCGACCCCATAGACGGCAGCCCAGTAGGCTCCTCTGTCCCTGGGATTCTCCAGGCAAGAATACTGGAGTGGGTTGCCATTTCCCTCTCCAGTGCATGAAAGTGAAAAGTGAAAGTGAAGTCGCTCAGTCGTGCCCGACTCTTAGTGACCCCATGGACTGCAGCCCACCAGGCTGTTCTGTCCATGGGATTTTCCAGGCAAGAGTACTGGAGTGGGGTGTCATTGCCTTCTCCAACCAATAGGCTTAGTCTCTGAAAATATTCTCCTTCGAAAATTCATCATTAAAAACCATAAGAACAAAATTGCTTAAAATTAAATATTCCCATTGGGTGATAAGAACTCTTCTTAATTTCCTGTTTTACATTTTAAAGTGGAGGAAATAGGCATGGAAAGCAGAGAGGATCATGTCATGGTCAGTGGTCCTGTTTGCATGTTATGAGAATGCTGTATAATTCTAACAATTATTCTCTCTCAAAAGCTTCCCTTCTTTGATCTGTTTGAAATTTCACACCTACCATCGCAGATGGTTGTGGCATAAATCTGTATTCTTTCCTACCGTTTAAGGGTACTTTGATTAATTTAACCACATGTTACTGTCAGGTTGAACGCATTTATCTTCTGTTTCAAAGTGTATACTCGTCAATCTCTCTACTGTTCCATCCCTTCAGGCCTTATTTCATCACATTTAAGGAGAGTCTTTCCTGCCTGTCTTTATCTTGTTAGGCTTTCAACAGCTTACGTTGAATCTTCATTCTTTCATTCTTGCTGTCAAGCCTTCTTTAACACGCGCTCTCATTTCCCTATTCATAAAATGTCAGGGCTGCTCCTGCTCCACCAAGCATTATATGCACAGTCAAGTGTTACTACAGATTAAATCATTTTCCATCTGAAGAGCTTACCCAGGACATATTTTTTAAAGAGTAGGTTACACTGTTCAAAGCAGAGTGCAATCAGTGTTCATCATCAGAGTCTGAGGGAGCCACAAAGTGAAGGAGGCAGTTTTGTGGTTTTGTTGCTGGTGGGAGCTCCTAGTGCTGCCTGAAAAGGGAGAAGCACACGCCATCCAGGTTTTGTGAGAGATTGAAACTTCAATTATTTATTTCAAAGATGAGGAAAATAAAATGACATAGTGTTGCACAGATATTTAGAATCAAGTCTTATGAGGCATGGTACTTGATCAAATAAATCATAACTTTTAACTGTGAGCTCTATTTTTGAGCCCCAATGCTCGGTAACCAGGAAGTGCTCAAATACTGTCTTTTTAAAAGAATGAATGAATTGCGTGGTATGGTTGAGGGCAAAGGAACAATGATAGAATCTAGTGCCTTAAACAGATATTCATAAAAGTTTTAATGCTTGAACTGCAGAATTACATGTTCTGACTATAGCTCTCTATTCTATTTAAATAAGAAAAAAGAGATATGTATGCTTATGTTTCTGAATATGGATTAATTTCTGTGATTACTCTATTTACTCTTATTTCTCCAGCAATATTATTGTAGGTAGGTAATATTATATAATAAGAGTAATAAATGTATATGTCTTAAATAACTATATTTAACTTGATATTTTATGTCATTTTGTGACTGTGCTTATCATAAGTAGTTATTTTTTATTTCCTCCTTAAATTGAAAATACGTTAAAGCAGAGATTTTTATAACTTATTCCTGGGTAGAAATTCCAGACTAAACTTGTGTGGATGACAAGTCCTGAGACTGGCTAAGCCAATAGGATTTGGAATTGGGCACAGGAGTGAATGGCAAAGTGACCTATTTAGTCAACAGGCTGTACAGTCATAGTTGATTTGGCCGATGTTGTCACTGAATTGAACTGTATTTTACTTTTCATAAAGAGCTAATTCCTTCTTACCTCCCACATGGCTGCAAAATCTAAGTTGCCTCATATCTATTTTCAACATTGTGCATTAACTCTTCCTTTCCAACTCTTCTTCAAAGTCAGTGGGGTCATGTCACTGACCTCAGGAAACTGTCTTCATGTCTGTGCTGAGCAGAATTGAAGACAATAATATTAATGTACCAAACTTAGATTAAAAAGTATTTATTGTTAAGGATGCTAGTCCCAATAAAAATGTTTTTCTAATATTTAAGTATGCTCCCTGCATGTTTTTTACTGATTTAAACAAAAATAAGCAAGGCATGATGGAGCAAAAACAGATAGAGTTATATTACTTCTTGAATCAGCAAAAGAAACAGTTTTTTTTATAATTAACAAGGGATGAATAGGATGAGATTCACAGCATATTGCACATTTAGTCCTGGACAGTCACTGTTTTTCACTGGAACATGAAACTGAAGGAATTGATGAAGAAAAGCAAAAATTTATCATGCAATGGCTGAACTCCCCTGGGGTCACTACAAATGTCTCATCACAATGCTAGTTTGGTTGCTGATCTGAGCTCTGGCTGATAACTGAATGCTGAGTATGTTCTCAAGACAAGTGAACCCCAAGCATTGGTTTATGGTCTCTTCTTAGTTTTTTGGAAAGTTTTCATTATTCTGAGGCAAAATGAGAAAGGTGAGAAAAATATGGCTTCTCATATAAATTGATTTCATTTGAAAAACTTGTTTATTCTGAGAGTATTCTTATTTTTGTGTGTTATAATGCTTTTTCTTTTGTGAAATGATGTTTTGTGTGTGTGTGTGTGTGTGTGTATAACACTTATTTAATTACTGATACTTGAAATCCTGATCTAGAAATCACTACTTTAGAAGCTTTTCTTAGTATCATTCTGGGTCCTGACTTATAAACCTGGAGAAAACACCAGGGGTTTTGTTTAGGATGCTTGTCCTGGTGGATCAGCTTTGGTTAGTGACTGTCTGTGGAGCAACTCTAGGCCTGATCCAGGAAGCACCTATGTGAACAAAGTTTTTATTTTTTAATTGAAATATAACTGACATATTAACATTGTATCAGTTTTAGGTGTGCAACACAATGCTTTGATATGTATGTATATTGTGAAATGATTACCACAGTAAGTTTAGCTATTATTCATCACCAAACATAATGATGAAAAAAATCTTTATTCTTGTGATGAGAGCTTTCTAGATCTAGGCAAGGCTTTTATTTTTTAAAACATTAATTAATTTTAATTAGAAGATAATTACTTTACAATATTGTGATGGTCTTTGCCATACATTGACATGAATCAGCCACGGGTTGAGCAAGACTTTTGAATGGAAATACCTGTCTTCTTTGTTCATGTTATATATTCTTAATAATTAATTTTATTTTAATCATGAGATGTTTCAAATATGTGAAAAATAATAGGATAAAATATCTATATATTTAGATATTAACATTGTGCATATTTGCTAATGATCTCTCTTTTGTAAAAGAAACAAAACTTTTGAGATGTAGTGAGAGGCCCACTTCTCTGATATCTTGGAGTTGGGGTGAGATATTTCCATGTTCATTTTTGTACTTTTCCTACATACGTCCACCATAAACTACACATGATCTTTTATTATGTTTTTAAATGTACAGAAGAGATATTATACCATGCACATCATTCTTCCGTTTGTTTTTTTCATTTAACGTTTTGTATTTGAGACTAATTCATGCTGATAAAAGTGCAACAGGTTTTTTCATCTTAACCATAGTATAACATTCCATTCTATTCCAATCACAGTTGATTAATTTGTTCCTCTTCTGTTTTTTTTTAATTTTATTTTATTTTTAAACTTTACAATATTGTATTAGTTTTGCCAAATATCGACATGAATCCGCCACAGGTATACGTGTGTTCCCCATCCTGAACCCTCCTCCCTCCTCCCTCCCCCTACCATCCCTCTGGGTCGTCCCAGTGCACCAGCCCCAAGCATCCAGTATCGTGTATTGAACCTGGACTGGCGACTTGTTTCATACATGATATTATACATGTTTCAATGCCATTCTCCCAAACCTTCCCACCCTCTCCCTCTCCCACAGATCAGTCCATAAGACTGATCTATACATCAGTGTCTCTTTTGCTGTCTCGTACACAGGGTTATTGTTACCATCTTTCTAAATTCCATATATATGTGTTAGTATACTGTATTGGTGTTTTTCTTTCTGGCTTACTTCACTCTGTATAATAGGCTCCAGTTTCATACACCTCATTAGAACTGATTCAAATGTATTCTTTTTAATGGCTGAGTAATACTCCATTGTGTATATGTACCACTGCTTTCTTATCCATTCATCTGCTGATGGACATCTAGGTTGCTTCCATGTCCTGCCTATTATAAACAGTGCTGTGATGAACATTGGGGTACACGTGTCTCTTTCCCTTCTGGTTTCCTCAGTGTGTATGCCCAGCAGTGGGATTGCTGGATCATAAGGCAGTTCTATTTCCAGTTTTTTAAGGAATCTCCACACTGTTCTCCATAGTGGCTGTACTAGTTTGCATTCCCACCAACAGTGTAAGAGGGTTCCCTTTTCTCCACACCCTCTCCAGCATTTATTGCTTGTAGACTTTTGGATCGCAGCCATTCTGACTGGCGTGAAATGGTACCTCATAGTGGTTTTGATTTGCGTTTCTCTGATAATGAGTGATGTTGAGCATCTTTTCATGTGTTTGTTAGCCATCTGTATGTCTTCTTTGGAGAAATGTCTATTTAGTTCTTTGGCCCATTTTTTGTTTGGGTCATTTATTTTTCTGGAGTTGAGCTGTAGGAGTTGCTTGTATATTTTTGAGATTAGTTGTTTGTCAGTTGCTTCATTTGCTATTATTTTCTCCCAGTCTGAAGGCTGCCTTTTCACCTTGCTAATAGTTTCCTTTGTTGTGCAGAAGCTTTTAAGTTTAATTAGGTCCCATTTGTTTATTTTTGCTTTTATTTCCAATATTCTCTGTTCCTCTTCTTAGAAAGAACTGGGTTGTTTCTGCTTTTTCTGCTATCACAAACAGTGCTGTACTGAACATCTCGTTGGGACTGCCTTGTGTACAGGTATGAGAATTTTCTAGGGTAAATACCTAGAAGGGAAATTGCCAGGTCATGGATTATGTGTGTTTTAAACTTTGGGAGTTAATTTCATCTTATGATTTTTACCTTTCATACTCCTAATGGCAGTGATTGAGTTTCTGTGTGTTTTTTTTTAACTTGGCTACTACATAAGGCTCTATTTTTTCTTTTTCTTTTTGTATAGATTTTGGCTTTATTTATTAAACAATTTATCTTTCTTCCACTCATTTTTAATGCCAACTCTGTCATATACCAGGTTCCCACAAACATGTGGATCTATTCGAGATGTCTTATTCTAATCATTTGGTCTCTGTCTTTATCCTGATACCACTAACACTGATTTTTTTAAGTTGCCACAACCTTATGGAAAGTCTTTACCTCATCTTCTTCCCAGTGTTCTTAGTCATTTATTCTTTCAGAGGAATTTTAGGAGCAGTTTGTCAAAGCTTCACAAAATACTGATATTCTGCTATATTTGTACTTAATATGATTTGATTTTCCACTTTCTCCATCTGTTCTCTGAAATAGTTTCTGTAAGATGGAATTACTAGTTACCTGGAAGTTTGTTAAGAAATCCTCCTTAATACTAGGTTGATATATTTTGGGACCTAATTACACACTTCATTCAATCCAATTTCATGCATACATTCAGTTTATTAATGGTTATGTTAAGTTGGTGCAAATGTAATTGCAGCTCTGTTTTTTCTTCCTGAATCAACTTTAATAAGTTTTGTCTTTCTAGGAAATTATTCTTTTTGTCTAGGTGTTCAAACTTATTGGCAAAAATTTGTTCCTAGTATTTGCTTAAGCACTTAAAATCTCTTGTGTTTCTCTGTCTGTTTCCCATTAAAGTAATAATATTTTCATTTATGTCTTTCATTTTACTAATCAAAATGCCAAAATTTTGTCTACTTTATTAGATTTTATAGGTGCTTTCCTTTTTCTTTAAAAATTTTTGTTTATTCTGCTGGTCTTTCTCTAACTTTTTGACTAGACTCCTTATTCATTGGTTTACATTTTGCTTCATTTGTAATATAAACATTTAAGACTAAATTTCCTCTAATATTGGCTTACCTGCTTTCTATAAGCTTTGATATATAATATTCTCAAGATTATTTAGTTTAAAATATTTTATAATTTCTATCATGATTTCCCTTGGTTCCAAGTATTATTTGATATGCTTTAAAATTTCTAAACATATGATTTTTGCTATATTTTTTCTTACTGATTTTAATTGTGCTGTGATTTTCATGGTTAAATATGACAAATTTTAGAAATACTTCATATGAGCTGAGAAAATAATTTTTGGATACAGGCTGTCTATATATTCATTCTATCAAAGTTATTAGTTATGTTGGTCAAAACCTATGTGTTCCTATCAATTTGATGTCTTCTTTATTAGCTACTAATAAAGAACTTGTAATTCTACCAATTTTTGTTTCATGCTTTTGGAGGTTTGGTGTGGTTCAGTTGCTCAGTCGTGTCCGACTCTTTGCGACCCCATGGATTGCAGCTGTACAAATCCAAAATACGGTATTTTCTCAGTAAAGTTTTCCTTTTGTCATTTTGTAATAATTGGGGAATAATATTCTTTTTCACTGAAATATACTTGGTTTCACAATAATAATGCTGCTTTGACTTTCTTTTGGTTGTATCTTTTTTATCCACTTATTTTTAGACTTTTTGAGGGTTCTTTTTGCATGTTTCTCTTTTGAACATATGTAAAATCCAACATGTGGCAGGACTTTATTTCATAAATAGAATCTATCATTCTCTTTCTTCTAGTCAATTATCTAGTCTGATTATCTATTATTTATTCTGATTAGGGATTCCTTTGGATTTAAACAAGATGGATGTTATTTTCTGTATTGTATTTGTCTTGCTTTTGTTTCTCTTCCCCCCTTTATTTCTTTTTCTCTTTCTTTCTTACTTCCTGTTGAATTTTATTTTTTCTTTTTCCTTCTTCTTTATTAAATTCTGTTAATAGGAACTAATACATATCTAATACGCAAATTTAACAAACTCTCACTTTGAGTAACATTGACTCCCTTTCTGAAATGTGTGAGAACTGTAGATCAGGTACACTTATACTGTCCCTGCCCCTTGGTTTACATGCTAATTGCTACTCCCCCTTATACTTATGAGTCATTGTTACTGATGCAGTTAGTGATGATTTAGAGGTATACATGTTATTTGCCAATTTATTTTCTCACTATTGCTCCTTGTATTCTATTCCTTCCTCCTGAGTTCAGTATGACTTTTCTTGTGGTATATTTTTTAGTATTCTTTTAGCAATGTTCTGTGAGTAGTAAATTTCCTTTGCTTTGTCTGAATATGTCTGTATTTTACTCTCATTTCTAAATAACAGTTTTTCGGACCGTGCAATTCAAGGTAGACAGTTATTTCCTCTCAGTACACTGAACTGAGTGTACTGAATAGTACACTATTATTCCATTTCTTAAAGCTTCTGTTGTTCAGGATCTTGTTGTCAATTCTTTGCTGTTTCTCTGTAGTAATTTGCTTTTTTGACTTCTCCCTAATAACTTCTTGTTGTCTTTATGTGTTTTGGGTTTATGGTGTTCCATAGTTTTACTACAATGTGTCTAGATATAGAATTATTTTGACTTTTTCTACTTGGGTCTTCTACTGATGCTTGAATCTGACAATTCATGTCTTTTATGAATTCTGGAAAATTCTTAGCTGTCATCTCTTGAAATATCTTTCAAGCTATTTTACAAGTCTTAGTCCTATGTTGAGCTTCCCAGGTGGTGCTAGTGGTAAAGAACCCCCCTGCCAATGCAGGAGATGTAAGAGACATGGGTTCTATCCCTGGGTCAAGAAGATCCCCTGGAGGAGGGCATGGCAACCCACTCCAGTATTCTTGCCTGGAGAATCCCATGGCCAGAGGAGCCTGGTGGGCTATAGTTCATAGGTCACAAAGAGTCAGACATGACTAAAACGACTTAGCACAGCATGCTGCTGCTGCTGCTAAGTCGCTTCAGTCGTGTCCGACTCTGTGCGACCCCATAGACGGCAGCCCACCAGGCTCCCCCATCCCTGGGATTCTCCAGGCAAGAACACTGGAGTGGGTTGCCATTTCCTTCTCCAGTGCATGAAAGTGAAAAGTAAAAGGGAAGTCGCTCAGTTGTGTCCAACTCTAGCGACCCCATGGACTGCAGCCTACCAGGCTCCTCCGTCCATGGGATTTTCCAGGCAAAAGTGCTGGAGTGGGGTGCCATTGCCTTCTCTGTAGCATGGCATAGCAGTCCTATATTAGACCATTTTATTCTGTCCTTGATATCTCTTAGCTCTTCATTTATATTTTTCTCTTCAACTCATGATTCATTTTGGGAGATTTCCTGAGGTCTATATTGCATTGCATTCCATCCTGTTGTCTTCAGTTTGTTTCCAACCTGCTGTTTAGTTCAATTATTGATGTTTTCTTTATAGTGGCTACATTTAAAAAATCAATTCTGCTTGTTTCTTTAATAAATCGTTCATGAAAAGTAATATCTTGTTTCTTTCTTTTGGTTTTAGATTCTTACTTTACAGCTTTAATTAATAAGTTCATTTTATAGTTTCCTTCAGATTATTCTACAGATCTATTGGTTTATGTTGAATCCTAAAGTTCCTTGTGTCTGCTTATTCTCTCTTCTGAAGGAATATTTCTTTATATGTTTTGTAATTTGGGGCTATGGGCTCATTTTCATACGTCTTTATCTGAGGGAATCTTGTAGATTTTATGTTTAGATTATGCTGCTTCGGAACAGTTTTGCATTTGTTTCTGCAGTATGAGAATTCCAGACTGAATTCATGTTTGACCTCATAAGCTATTTCTCATTCTCTACTCCAAGCCTAAATTTCAGAAAATAGCCTTTTTCTTCTTTATATCCCGAATTTGTTAGTTATCCAGATGTTCTGTTTTTCTCCTGGATGATCAAATTTTTTTTCAACAGATCTTTATGTCCCTGGGATCATTTCCCTCCCCCCCACATACATTTAGCACTGATGTCAAATGATCTTTCTTAAAGGAGATTCTGATTGTATTGACCTTTCAGTGGCTTACCAGGAAGCTACAGAATGAACTCCAACTCCTTGAAAAACTGGCCCCTGCTTTGTCATTTCTGACCTCAGTGCTCACTTTTCTCTCATTGACACTTCATGTTTAAGCTGAAGAACTGATCATTTATGTTACAGATCATGAGCTCTCTTGTTTCAATGCTTTTACATGTGCTGCTTCATCATTAACTACCCTCCTTTCCTTGGTTAAATTTTACTATTATTTAGACAAATTAGGCATCTTAGAGAAGTGCTTTCAGCTCAATGTCATCTTATTTTTATTGTTGTTGGTTGGTTGGTTGGTTTGATGTTAAACAGTAATTAAAAAGCACAAAGGGAGAGTTTATCGCTTTGTGTTCCTAAGCTCTTCATATTTACACATTTAAAACCACATCAAACTTGTGTTTCTGGGACAGTATAGATATTTGGGAAAGAACCGAACTCATGCTTCAGTTGAAAATCTTACACATTTCAAAGCCATCTCTATAAGGGGATATTAGTGAAATATTGCGTATTTGTGATATTATATATTTCATTGCCAAATTGCCTTTTGGAAGCTTTTGAAAAGCAAAGAAAGTGGATCTGTTTACATGGCCTTTTTAGTAAAATAGAACTGGGTTCTTATTTTGCCTCTGCTACTGATATGCTAAGTATCTCCTTTCTTGCTTTGATTTGCCACTTTTTAAAGTGAAGATAGATGTTGGGTGAGATGATGTTCGTTTTCTTTCACCTCCAAAATCCTCCTAATGATTCCAAAAATCATCTTAGACATCCAGATATATTTTATTGTACCCTTTTTTTTAAGTTGCCATCACTCCTTTTTGGTTGGTAAATTTAAGCTAGTGAATTTCTCATAATTCTTAGGATATATATGAAGTTTAAGGTAAATTTGCATTAAAATAATTTATTGAATGTACTTAGTTAATATAAACACCAATCAGAAAGTTTTGACTAATATCAAAATTTGAGGGCAGAGACAGATTTTTTAACCTTGTTTTGACTTAAAGGAGCAGCAGTGAAAATCAGAAATGCCATGCTTCAGGAATGTGGACTTAAAACCCAGTTAATGGGCAATGCCCTTCCTGGGTAATATCAAATAGCTTATGTTTTCAGGCTTAGTTGGTGCTTGCTTTACTACAGATATATCTAGATTCGAACAGTGTGAAGATCAATAACTTTTGATATGCTTGCCAATTTCTAGTGTTGATGAGCAATTTCTTCCAAGCAGCCTGTCTTCAAATGTTAGTGCACCTTCATAGGAAATAAAAAGTGCCATAATTTCCTATGAACCCTGTGCCTACTAGTAACATTTAATTATTTTTCCTATTACTAGCTGAGATGACTCAGTCCCTGAAAATGATAAAGAACTTGTCTTAAATTAACTGTGTAAAAATATTTGCTTTAAATTTTCTTTGAGTTATTTATATGTTAATAGCTTTTTGCATATTTGATATTGAATGAAAAACTATAATATTTATGATGTTTAAAGCATTAGAGTTGGGCAGAAAGCATCTTTATAAATGGAGAAGAATATTGGAAAGAAATAAATTTCTTTCTGTTGAATTTTATGAAAATACACAGCTAATCAGTGGTGATATTTTAATTTTTTTCCTCCTGGTTCTATTCTTCTCCTTTCTTATTTTGTTAAATATCTTAGTTCTTGTCACTAATCTCTTCTTTCACTTCCTCCTTCAGCTCTTTTTCCTCTTTCTTTCCTCCTCTCTTTTTTCTTTCCTTTAAAGGTTTTCTCCTGCCTTTTATTTTTATTATGTAAATATTTATCTACATACAAACCTTACCATGAAGTGGAAGCAGGAATGGGATTTATAAGCAAAGAAACAGAATGTAAAATTGTAAGATAGAGGGAATCACTGTTTGTGTATTAGACAAATCCAAATAGAATAGAATAACAACAGATTAATGTTACTGGTGATTATAGGTTGTCCTTTTATTCCCATTAAATATATGAAACAATTCAGTGATTTTTCACTCTGTGTATTTGTTTTTAACATAAATTGGTCTGAGGAACTATGTTCCTATATGTTAAGTTGTAGTTTTGGCTGCTAGTTGAGTATACCATGAATTAATAATCATTTGATATTGACTTCAGTTGAGGTGAATACCAAGATTTATTGACCTGAGTGGAAAATATGAACCAAAGTGAAACTTCTGTCAATATTTATTTACTTTTACAGGGACAATTAATCTTGATACTCATTGAAACAAGAAGTCGATATATGTATTGTTGTGTACTTTTGGAGACTTCCATTAGAAATATTGACAAGTCCCCGGTTCATGGCCACAGATTTAAAAGGCCTATCAATTTAAATGTTTTGGGTATCAAGGGCTAAAACATGTAACATATCACTGTGTTGTTCTCCAGAAATAAGAAATCAAGAGTCTTCTCAGAGTAGATTAATGGGAATTCCTCCTCCTTTCAGTTCAGCTACTGCTTTTTTAGTAATAGGAACTGCCGAGAACGCACCCAGTACTGAGTTCTCGATGAATGACTTCATCTTGTTAGCAGATGGGGTAAACTCTGCTATGAAAGAGTTCTGCAATGCTCCTCCTGGTGGTGAATGACACTGGTGAGTAAAACTCCCCCCTGCATCTTAGTTTCTTTATAAGAGCTTCCTTTGTAAGCAGCCCTTACCTCTGGGAGAAGCCCAGGCTGTGAGGTTTGGACTTTTGTTTCTCAGGGTTTTCTTCTCTTCTCTTTCAGAGTAAAACAGTGTTGAGGTAAGAGAAACTTTTACTTTACAGTGACTGAAAATGTAATGAAGCACTTGACGTGTATGTATGAAGTATTAATGTTGAATTTCCAGGGAGAGTGCCTTCTCTTTAGTCAATCAATTCCCTATTCAGAGTGTGATCTCAAGAATTATGCTTAAAATTTCTCCTCCTCTTTAAATCATTAAAATTTTTAAAAATTCTCTCCTCCCTCAAAAAAAGTAACAAAAGAACAAACAAACAAAAACAATTAATACCTCATGGGAATCACAGTTGAGGTAGATTTTCAAGATATGGTATTAGAGTGATTGACTTTTACTTAGTCAAGAATGAACTTGTCTTCTCCATATAAATTTAAATAAAAAGCTTATATGTCACATTCTAGCCTTTATTGAATAATGTTCGAGTTGTCTTTACTCAGTAGGTATCAGAGATTGCCTTACTTAGGGAAATATCCAAAAAATTAGTGAAACATATTGATGATATGTATGATATTATATATAAATGAATAATACAATATATAATATATAAATTATATAATATGATATATAATATTATAATGATACATATGTATATATACATATATAAAGTTAATTTGTCATTGGGATAGTGTAACATATTTATCATCAAAGTTTTGGAATAGGCAAATTTTATTCTGGACATTGTGAACAATGTTCAGAGTTTTAAAAAAAATTTTTAATGGTCTATCTCAACATGTCTCAAAATTGTTTATAATACCCAATATAATATGCCTTTACACATAGCTGAAAATCATAAATTCACCAATACCCATGAACAATAACAACACATTAGTAAATTTGTGTTCAGCTTTAAGTTTTCAATACTTTGGCCAATGCTCCAATACTTTGGCCACCTGATGCGAAGAACTGACGATTGGAAAAGACCCTAATGCTGGGCAAGATTGAAGGCAGGAGGAGAAAGGGACAACAGAGGATAAGATGGTTGAATGGCATTGCTGACTTGATGGACATGAGTTTGAGCAAACTCCAGGACTTGGTGATGGACGGGGAAGCCTGGAGTGCTGCAGTCCATGGGGTTGCAAAGAGCCGGACATGACTGAGTGACTGAACTGAGCTGAATTTAAGTTTTCAACTTTTTTAAAAATAATATTTTCTGCCATCCTAAGGCAATAATTTTTTTTGAGAGGGGAGGATTTGCTTGTTTTCATAAAGTTTTATTGCTTTTCCTGGTTATAACAATAAAGTGTGTTTTTTAAAGAGGAGTTACCTTGTGATGTACAGAAAAATCTTTTAGGAAGTTGTACTATATGTATTAATGAGGATAGCAAAAGCAAAACAAAAACAGAAAAATAAAACAATGAAAACCACCAAATAACATCTCCCATGCACGTCCCCCCTCTCCCCCATAAACACCCAGAAGATGCAGTCCTTAAGGTACTGGTCTTTGACATTTTGCAAGCATAGACGTGAAAAACACATACACACAAATACACCACTTCATCTTGTACAGAGCAGCCTCTTGGAAAGTACAGGCTTCCTGTATGTGTCTCAGAAATAGCTCATCTTCCTTCCTTTCCTTTTTGAGGAACAAGAATCATCCACCTCTGTGGCTCAGAGAATCCTATCACCAGCTAGCCTTGACAAACACAACAGGGAAACACTGGAGGCCCCCATACTGTGACTGGTGAAAGGAAAATGACCAGCGATGTCTATGAAAGACCAGTTTATTTATATAAACCTGAGAGGTGTGGACAAAGTGACTGAAAAGACGAGAAAGACAGAAACTGGAAAGCGGATGCAGGAGGATGGGAGTAGCTATGGTGAGAGGGGGAGGGCTTAGGCAGTGAACTGAGAACAAGTAAGACGGAAGCACAGCACTGAAGAGATAGCCTAGAACTGCCAGATTGCTGCACACCTTAGGACCATCTTCTTGAAGATAAAGGATCTTCCCTTCCACTGCAAAACCTTCCGAAAGCCCTTAAGAAGCCAGATTGTTGAAGGAAAGCTAGAGGGGAAAGCTCAATAGTTTGGGGTGGAGGTCAGGATGAGAGATGGTTCATGGAACAGTATATATGAAAAAGAAACCATTTCAGGGAAAACAGAAGGAAAGGAAAGCATTTACTTGCCTGAAAAAATATAATTAGATTTGAATTCTTCATATTTCAATGTGTTAGTCTTTGGCAACCTCCATAAAACCACAGCCATATTTTTTCGTATCAAGAGTTCAAAGTGATGACTCCACTTTGACTGGTGGGTGGATCAATGTGGAAAAAGGCCTTTGTCTTTACTGTGGCGGGTGTGTAGACTTTGGAGACAGATACCAGGATTCAGGCCTCTTGGTAGTTTTCTGAAATTGCACAATTTACCCACTCTCTGTTTTCTGGGTTGAAAAATGGGGGATTTACCTGAAAATTTTGTGGGGATTAAAATTAAAAAATGTATTTAAAAAGTGCCAGTAGGACTTCCCTGGTGGTCCAGTGGCTAAGACTCCAGCTTCCCAATACAGGGCGCCAGGATTCCATCCCTGGTCAGGGAACCAGATCCTACATGCCACAACTAAAGATCGAAGATCCTGTGGCCATAACTATGACTTGGCACAGACAAATAAATCAATGGATGAATAAATAAGTAAATGATTTTTAAAAAGTACCCAACACACTGCCTGGCCCAGACTTAATTGTATGTTATATGTTAGTTGCCTTCCTCTAGGCAAAGAGCTTTGGAAATCCCTGTAAGAAAAAGGCCATGAAAAATTAGAAGAAATTTAGGATGATATAGTTTTTAGTGTTATATGATCAAATGTGCCTGCCTTCTAAATTTGTCCTCTAGAATCAGGCAGAATTTTTTTTCGAGGGAAGAGGAAATCTGAAAATGAGACCTTTAATTCCTCATTGTATCCTTGCTGCTCAGACATATTAGTCTGTGTCTGCTTTGCTTTACTTGCAGTGCTTTCTCTAATTGCAGTGGTATGTGAGGCCACCATCTTTAACAGAGTCTGGACCTTGTCAGTCTTTCCCCCACTGGCTGGACTCTTCCACAAGCACACTGACTTCATTCATTCCTCCAGCACCCCAAACTCTGTTCCTCCTTACAGGCTTCTTACCTCTCCTTGAAGTACTCCTCATGGACTCCTCCTTTCCTCTCCTGTCCCCTCACAGTCACACTCTATGTATTGGGCTAATCCCCATTTAATTCCTACTTACATTAATTGTTGCTTCCTGCCTGAGACCCCAGCCTAGGTTACATCTGTTGGTTGCTTGAAAGATTTCTCAGCATCTGTCCTGCTGTGCTTGCATACTCAGTCATGTCTCTTTGCAACTCTATGGACTATAGCCCGCCAGGCTCCTTTGTCCATGGTATTCTCCAGGCAAGAATACTGGAGTGAGTTGTCATTTCCTTCTCCAGGGGATCTTCCTGACACAGGGTTCAAACCTGGGTCTCTTGCGTCTCCTGCATTGGCAGGCAGATTCTTTACCACTGTGCCACCTGGGAAGCCCTCTGTCCTGCTGCCATGCCATGACAAGTTGCTTCAGTAGTGTCTGACTCTTTGCAATCCTGTGGACTGTGTAGCCTATCAGGCTCCTCTATCCAGGAGATTCTCCAGGCAGGAATACTGGAGTGGGTGGCTGTGCCCTTCTCCAGGGGATCTTCCTTCCTGATGCAGGAATGGAAACTGCATCTTTTATGTCTCCTGCACTGGTAGGCGAGTTCTTTACCCATAGCAACATCTGGGAAGCCCCTCTGTCCTGCTACTTATCACAATTATGATTAATCAATTATCTGGTCTTTCTTTCTGGCTAAAACATTGGTGAGGATAGGAACTATGTTTCATCATCACTCTGTCACCCACACTCAGCTCAGTGACTTGCGTATTATTGATGATCAACAAATATTTGTTGAAAGAGTGATGCTAGATGCAGAAACAAATTGTTGGCTACATTATTGTCACATCATAGAATTGCCTAGTCTTGTTGTGCTCAGCATCACTGACTGTTGGCTCCATGTGGTTAGTTTATGTTCTCTAGATTGTAAAATGGACCAGTGTGGTACCATGGAGACAATCCGTATGGTTTGTGTAGAGTAAGGTCTGAACAAGTATCTATTTGAAATAGGAAGCTGGCTCAGCCCAGGAGCTGGCATCCCTTCTCTTGTACAGTATCTTATACCACAAGATTCAAGTCTGTTGAATATCCTAACCCAGTAAACACAACTGTAGGGAAGTAGTGGGCATTGGGTACTATTCTGTGGCTTATTAAGCCTTTGCAATTAGGGAACAACTTGAAAGTTGGTGAATTGTAAAACCTTTTGTCTGGACATGACTGTATCATGAGTTTGCTTGATGCGGTCATACCTTGAATTGTAGGAGGTACTTGCCTGAGATCACAAACTCTATAGGTGAGATTCAATTATTTGGTCAATCTGAAACATTCCATAATAATTGTTAATGCATAATCCAGTGGTAAAGAATCTGTCTGCCAATGCAGGATGTGTAAAAGACGAGAGTTCTATCCTTGGGTCAGGAAGATCCCCTGGAGGAGGAAATGTCAACCTACTCCAGTGTTCTTGCTTGGAAGATTCCATGGATAGAGGAGCCTGGCAGCTACAGTCCATGGGATTGCAAAGTCAGACATGACTGAGCACACATTGTTATTAATAGCCATTAACAAATAATGGGCAAAGTATAAACAAACCAGCTAGTATAGATGGCTGTGAAAAAAGGGTAGGCAAGACAAAATGTTTACAAAAAGGAGCACTGGAGTGAGTACACATCGTAAAAATGACGTGCATATTGAATTCTACCTGGGCTGCACCATCCTACTATAGAAGTGAATTAATGTTACACTTCTATCAGGAAACCGAATGACAATGATACACATAAGATCTTTTTTAGGAAAAAAAAAAAAAACCCCACAATCCGAGCGCCTTCCAGAGCATGAGGAAAAGTTTCAGAGTCATTGGATGTCTCTCTTTGTCAGATGCCACGGTGTCAGGCTCTGAGCCATTTGTCATCCCTGAATTTCATTATCTGCTCCTTCCCTGTCTTTCATTCCCAGTTTGCTAGGACATTTGTTCACCGTTGACCTCCCTGACAAATAATACACCTTAATTATGTTGGCAAGAGGGGATATGTCATTCCTAGGCCACTTTAATTGTCTATCCGACAGGCATCCTGCTGAGGCATGTAGCTTCCGTGGTATTTTGACTGCAATTGTATGAGTATCCTGTGCTTTCACTTTATCTAAAGAAAGTCTCAACTTTTACAGGCCCTGAAAATAATGCTTATTATCAGGACCACGTTTCATTTTTGTTTTGTGGTCACTAAAACAAGCTCTCACATAATTT
>NW_011494612.1:3484579-3494579 GCF_000754665.1 Bison bison bison | reverse complement strand
AATTATTGCTCAGTTGGGATACACTCTCCCCTTTGTAGAGGTCCAAGCCCAGAGAATTTATGACTTTTCTGAGAAGTTTTAGTTGGTTTTATCAGTGTTCTCCATTATCTGATTAAGCAGCACATCTGCTTCCCTTTAAATATATTTATTGAAAGCCTGAGAGGTGTAAGTCAGACAGAATAGGAACCCAGAATTTAAAGCTGAAACCTATCGTACTTCTGAGACAAACTAAGAAAAAATTTGAAGCAGAAATATAGATGAACAGATTTTGAAAATATTGGGCATTTAAAGGCTTTTCTTGCTATAATTAAAAATAAATGGACTAGGCTCATCTTCAGCTATTTGAATATATCAACCTTTAAAATAGGCTTTTTTTCAAAAGACCCTGATGCTGGGAAAGATTGAAGGCAGGAGGAGAAGGGGATGACAGAGGATGAGATGTTTGGATGGCATCACCGACTCGATGGAGCAAGCTCAGGGAGTTGGTGATGGACAGGGAAGCCTGGCGTGCTGCAGTCCATGGGGTCACAGAGTCGGACACATCTGAGCAACTAAACTGAACTGAAATTCCCTGATGAACAACCAAAAGTGATATTTAGTTTCATTTTGTTCCTGGGTGATAGGTACACCAGATTCATCACAATTTACCCTCTGGCAATAAGACCTTGAGGATTCGCAAGGTATTTCTTCCTTTGTGACTTACTGAGCTTACACGTCAAATGCTGTTACTCCTGACCCCTCAGAATGTCTCCTCTGACCGGGAATAGAACAAATAGCATGGGGATAGAGGGGGCCAATGTAATGAATAGCACTCACTACCCTCCTTCCTACCTCCCTCCCTCTATGGTAAAGACTGATGACAGGGCTGTGTTATTCTGCCAGCAGCGAGCTTCAATAGGAAGGACAGGTTATTGAAGGAATGCTTTTTATAACTGCTCAGGATGACCTCAGATGATCTGATTGTGGTTTTGCTGTCATCAAGAAGCCCCCTTTCCCCACTCTTCCATAAGATGAAATCCAAATCTTTGGACTTCTTCTGAATGTTAAAGTAAGAGCTCCCTAGACCTCAGAGTTTAATTGTAATCTCACAGGATTTAAAAAAAAATTTTTTTCCCCCTTGGTCTTTTCTTATGACTATAGCAGAGGGAGGTCTATTCAATAGCTTGGATGTATCTTTTGTGTCTTTTGTTTGTTTATTTGTTTTGAGTGTGCTGCAGGACATGCAGAAATCTTAGTTTCTACATCAGGAATGGAACCTGTGTCCCCTGCAGTGGAAGCCTAGAGTCTTAACCACTGGACCTATGGAGAAGTCCACGTTTGTGGTGCCTTGTCTTATGGAAGCTCCACCTTCTTGTTAGAAGTGAAGTGAAATCGAAAGTCGCTCAGTTGTGTCCGACTCTTTGTGACCCAATGGACTATACAGTTCATGGAATTCTCCAGGCCAGAATACTGGAGTGGATAGCCTTTCCCTTCTCCAGGGGATCTTCCCAACCCAGGGATCAAACTCAGGTCTCCCTCACTGCAGGTGGATTCTTTACCAGCTGAACCACAAGGGAAAGAGCTTCAGGATAAGCTAGAATTGTTCCAACTCCAAAATTCTATAAAATGAAACGATTTGATAAGTGATGTAATCACATAAATGTTTACATTGCTGGCATATGTTGGCTAATGATCCTTTTTTGAATTTTAAAAGGAAACTTATTTTCCTAATGCTTAGGTGCCTTTTGGAGAACAGGATAATTCAGCAATTTATGCAAAGTTTGACTTCTCTTGGGCTTTAGTATCATATCAGTTTCTTGGGAAGGCTAACTGTGATGACCACAGCTTCTTGGTTGGGATAAATACACGCTTTAGGCATTTTCTGTTTTATTTGACTTGGTTGAGTACCATCTCCCATGGCAATTGGTGAAGCCAATTAATGGGAAAAGTAAATTTTATTAATCTCTTTACAGCTGTGTGAGAAAAGAAGTCAAAACATAATGGGGAAATTCTTCCAAGTGTGAAAAATTACCCACTTTGTCTATTTCATATTTCTCAAACTCAAAAATTAATGGCTTCTTAGGAAAAAAATTGTTTGTATCTCTGTGGACACAGAGAGTTTATGAATGCAAGGGGGCACTGCAGGATGAGAGAGAGGGAGGACGACTTCTGCATGAGAGAAAAAAACATATTTAAAAACTTAAATGTACATTTTTCATACTTACATGATTGGTTTTTCAGAAAGAAAATTATTGTGGAGAATAGCTTTTCTCAAGTAGCTCCATTTAGCTGATGCTAGAATAGGTATGATGGAGTAGGGAGTTTGATTTTAAGTCATTCAGTTGATTTTGGGCTTTGACAATTCTAGTTTTGGCAATTTTACTTCTAGCTGATAAAACCATGTCTTAGATGTGGGTTCGTATGCAGCTTTTAGAATGTCGAGACGTTGTAGATAAGGACTGGATTGCGGTGGCTTCTGTGGTGGAGCACGGGTTCTTGGTGCATGGGCTCAGTAGTTGTGGTGCACAGGCTCAGTTGCTCTGCAGCATGTGGGATCTTCCTGGACCAGGAGTCAAACCCATGTGCCCTGCATTGGCAGGCAAATTCTTAACCACTAGACCACTAGGGAAGTCCTCTTTCATACATTTGCGTCTTGTGCATCCTGCTTGTTCTGCAGGGAACACTCTTACCACCTTTACCTGGGAACCTTGTTCATTCTTTAAGAATCAGCTGAGTCACCATTTAGTCTGTGAAGTCATTCCTGAGGCTCCAGATTGGGTTTAGTGCTTTACTCTTATGATTTGATAGAATTCTATGGCTCCTTCTGTTACAGAATTTGACTGGAATTATAATGACCTATTCCTATGTCCATCTCCACTATTAGAATATAATTTCCTCTAGGCAGAATCTTGTTTTGTCCTAGAAGAACTTTACATTTTAACATCCATTACAGTGTGCCTAAAATTTTTTTTTTAACTCAAACAAGATGGGGATTAAAATAGAATGATGAAAGTCTAAAATCAAATTTCTAGGTGGTGGTCTGAGTAAGAACCATGGAGGTAGATGAGGGAGACTGTGGGACTCCTTCCAGGCTAGTGGCTGGCTGTTTTTGCATGAAGGAAGATCAGAGTAGTCATCATTTGACAAATTCCTTCAAGAAATTGCTTATATATATCAGAAAGGGATACAACAAAAAGCACTATGATAGTGCCTATAACATTTGATTACATAGAGAGTATTTTTCACATATTTGTTAAATCATTTGATCCTAGTAAAAACATTAAGGACAAGGATTTCTTTTTATTCTATTTTGCCAATGAGATAACTGGTCCTGGATTGGGTTCATTCATTCAACAAAATTCTGAATGTCTAGCTGGAGCATAGGAAAATGAATGAGACAGCTATTGTCCTGGACTACACAGAGGTTGCCATTCTAATGAGAAAGACAGATATTAAAAAGTTAATTACATCATACATACATACATTGCATAATTGATTGTTTCATTACAATCTTGTTTAGTGCTATAAAGAATTAAGTATGCAGTTGTGTGCATAAGAAAGTGAATATTGGACCAGTGGACCAGACTTGGTATGAAGAGTTAGCAAAGATGTCTTGAGCAAAGGCTGCTTATGTATCCAGTGAAGAGGAAAGACGAACCAATGGGAAGGAATGTGGCAAGGAGACTTGTGCCTTTGAGCAGCCAAAAGGAAAAGTTTAGGGGGTCCTGGGACAGTGAGAGGAGATAGAGCAAGTGCTTGTCTTGAAAGGAATGGGGAAGTCCATTCCTTTGATAGTCGTTAGGGATGCACGCATGAATGCTAAGTCACTTCAGTTGTGTCCAACTCTGTGACACTATGGACTATAGCCCTCGAGGCTCCTCTGTCCATAGGATTCTCCAGGCAAAAATACTGGAGTGGGTTGACATGCTTTCCTCCTTGGGATCTTCCAAAACTGAGGGATCGAACCCACGTCTTGTGTCTACTGCATTTGCAGGCAGGTTCTTTACCACTAGGGCCACCTGGAAAGCCCAGTCATTAGGGATAGGTAGATGCAGAAAAAATCTAGAGGTTTTGCTGGTAAAAAACACATAGAGGCCATTGGGTTTGCCCTTTACTAAAATTTCTAGCAAGGGCATTCAAGAAAAATAGCTTGCAATAAAAGGAGGAGAAGTTAACTGGCTCCAAAAAAAAAAAAAAAAAATAACCTCAGGGTCAGAGATAATGCAAAGAATCAAACATTTTCAGATACCAGATGCCTTGTGACACATTTAAAGATGTTTATTTGCATCCCAGCTCCGTGCTTTTTAACGTTGACCCTGAGCTGGGTCATCTGAAATTTTCTTCCATGTTGGTTTCTTTGTGAAGTGTTCACTCCGTGTTCTCTCTGGTCTAGTTGTTGCCAGCAGAAAACTGAACACTCCCAGCCTCATTTTAACTAAATTAACTAGACTCACAACCTCAGTGTCAGTGAACAATGAAAGCTTACCACCACAACATATGAAACAAAAATGAAATTAGCCAGCGGTAGGAAACTACAAACAGCTGAGGCATTCAGTTGTTAGCCATTTGAAGGATTAACTTCTAAATCATGTAGAGCTCCCTTGGTAGTTAACTAGTTGGGCACTCAAGGGTATATAAAAACACACTTTAAAGTAGAAATGTATTTCTTCACCTATAAAATAGAGATTTACTGGCAGGTCATGATATTATTAATACTGGATTTCCTTGCCTTGGCCCATGAGCTTAATCATATTTTCTTTTGCTTTTCTTACTGGTCGCCTTGCATTGGGGTTTCAAAACAGATATTGTAGAATCAACCATGTCCCAAGTTAGGCAGGACAGTGCTGTCTCAGATGGCTGCTGCAGAATTATCTAAAACCCCATGCTTATTCCTCTGGATTTCTACTCTTGCCCTGTGCTATTGCTTCATGCATTCCAGATTTACACAGCTCATTGAATATTCAGCCAGGCTTAAAGATTTTATTTGATGGTTATTTCAATAATAATTATGGAGGCTGCCAAACTCTCTTTACGCTGCTAAAAAACAAACAAAAAATAAACCTGCCATCATAACACAGTAAAAATCACAACAATAAGAGGTTTTCATGATATCTTAAAACTCAGTTTGGTGTTTCTTGAAGGATTGGTGGACGACTTGTTCAGAACTTACAGCCAAAGAAACTCAATTAATGGTCACTACTATCAATTATTTTTACACATTTCAACAGTGTTTATTAAGAACCCACGAGCTTTTCATAAAAGAATGTTGTCAACTTGGATTTTAATATTTCATTAAAAGAGGCCACCAGTTCACCTTTGTAAGTGTTGATTCAATAGGGGGGCTAATTAAATAATTATGATTGATGAATTTTATGTGTATTTTTTAAACCAAGGTTATAAGGCAGCTGGCAGAGACTTTTGTGAGTCTTTTAAATGTTTCCCATTATCCAAATCTCTTCTCTATATATCTATCTTTATAATTTTCTCATCCCCAAATCAATTTCAGGAAAGATCCAAAAACAAGCACGTCTTTTTTTTTTCTTTCTTTCTTTCTTTATTTAAAGGGGGCTGAAGTAAAAAGCAAAAAAAAAAAAAAAAAAAAGTGAAATCACCAAGAAAACCCTAAACAAATAAAGTGCAAACACAGAGTGACAAGCACACTCAGACCCAGATTGGTTATGGATGAGACGACAAGTATATGATGAAATTAATGACCCTCTGTCAACTTTTTAGATCTCACTTTTAAAGAGAATGGACCAAAAATCAATAGCCCCCAAACCACCAGTACTCCAGTGAACCAGTCTTTCATTTATCTTGCTGTTGGCACTCAGATAGAAATGCAGCCAAGCACAGCACAGAGCCTTCACGGGGAGTCATCATCACAGGCCGTGTTTGAGCACCCCAGTTAAGGGTCAAAGGTGTGCGTCAAGGCTTCTGTGAGAAGGACCCACTTCTAAATACCCATATTGGTATTCACTTTATTCAGCTGGAAGCCCATTTGGGATATACATATCAAGTAGTTTGGCTTTTGAAATTTACCTCTTAGGCTGATGGGTTGCTAGCCACCAGTAACAATGATGGCCAGGGATTTTTTTCTATTCCTGTTTTATACCTTGATTTTTCATGGTTATCTCTCTAGTGCTCAGATGGCAGCAAAATGCAACTTGAGATTGAAGTGGAGTAGACAAACATTTTAAAAAATACAAGTTTGTACAGATACATGGCTTTATATCACATTTGTATATTCTTAAGAAATGTAGTTTTTGAAGTGTTAGTCACTCAGTCATGTCCGACTCTTTGCAACTCCATGAACTGTAACCTGCCAGGCTCCTCTGTCCATAGGATTTTCCAGGCAAGAATACTGGAGTGGTTGCCATTACCTAGAATGGAATCAGATAAAGTGTAAAGATTGTATTCAGAATACTATAAGCTCAAATCAAGGTAGATTCAATAATTAAGCAAAAGAAGAAAACAATGAAATTGCCAGATGAGTTGTAATAGAGCTTGTGATTCTTAATGAGGATTCTTAGCAGTCATCACTTACCTCCAAGACTGAATTTTCTAGAAATAAAATTGGTTAGTACATCACGAGGATTTTCCTACACTGAGAAAGCCATATGAAAATGTGAAAGATAAATTAATCCCAACCAAGTGTTCAATAGCACTGTTAACAGCTGAGGCCAAAGTGAAATGAAATGATGTCATTATGTTAAAATGGATGTCAATGCACACAGAAAAAATCAGTGTAAAACCAGAGAGATCACATTTTGATGATAATCTAAGACAAGCAAAGTGCTAGCCATTTATCTGGCATTGTCCAAACGGAATCTAATCAATGACTGTCTTTAAGCTTTTTATTTCATTTGTATAACAAACACTTATAGAGAACTTCCTATGTGCAGCCCACCATTCTGAATACCTTACATATAATCATTCACTTAATTTTCATTACAATACCTGGAAATGCATCTTATTATTGTCTTAGTTTTTCAGATGTAGAAACCAAGGCACAGAAAGGTTAAGTAGTTTGTCCAAGGGTGCATCGCTAACTACTAGCAGAGGTGGGGTCAAAACCTGGGTATTTGCCTCCAGAATTCAAGTTCTTAATGGCTCGGTGACAAGGAATTTGCCTGCCCATGTAGGAGACCCGAGTTTGATCTTTGGTCCAGGAATATCCCCTAGAGAAGGAAATGGTATCCCGCTCTGGTATTCTTGCCTAGAGAACCCCATGAACAGAGAAACCTAGCATGCTACAGTCCATAGGGTCACAAAGAGTTGAATATAACTTAGCGACTGAACAGCAACACAAACAACAATCTTTAAATAAGGCTGCCTCAAAAAATGAAAGAACTTAAAACACCAGAGAGAACGTAAATACAATGCATATAGATAGATAAGATGAACTTAAATCAAGACATCTTCTCCTGGAAGAACTCATCTTCTCCTGTAAGAACTCCAAAATTTAAACTCACTGCTGAACAGCCATCAACAGGAAATGTTGGATCCCACCCAAAAAAAGATACCCCACATCCAAGGGCAAAGGAGAAGCCCCAGCAAGATGGTAGGAGGGGCAAAATCACATTTAGAATCAAACCCCATACCCGCCAGAGACGCTTGGAGTGCTCAAACACACCCTGTGTGCACCAGGACCCAGAGACTGAGCCAAAACTGTGTTTGAGTGTCTCCTGCAGAGGTATGGGTCAGCAGTGGACTGCTGCAGGGGCAGGGGCTCTGGGTGCAGTAGACCTGGGCATAAGCCCACTTGGAGGAGGTCACCATTAATCCCACCACAGAGCCGTGAGAACTTACACAGGACTAGGGAAACAGACTCTTGGAGGGCACAAACAAAAGCTTGGGTGCACCAGGACCCAGGAGAAAGGAGTAGTGACCCCACAAGAGACTGACCCAGACTTGTCCGTGAGTGTCCAAGAGTCTCCGGTGGAGATGTGGGTTGGCAGTGGCCTGCTGCAGGGTTGGGGTTACTGAGTACAGCAGTGCATGCATGGGACCTTTTGAAGGAGGTCGCCGTTATCTGCATTACCTCCACCGTAATTTGGCCTCAGGTCAAACAATAGGGACACACAGCCCCGCCCATTAACATAAAATCAGATTAAAGATTTACTGAGCATGGCCCCGCCCATCAGAACAAGGTCTAGTTTTTCCCTCAGTCAGTTTCTCCAATCAGGAAGCTTCCATAAGCCTCTTATCCTTCTCCATCAGAGGGCAGACTGAATGAAAACCAATCTGATCACATGGACCACAGCCTTGTCTAACTCAGTGAAACTATGAGCCATGCTGTGTAGGGCCACCCAAGATGGATGGGTCAGGGTGGAGAATTCTGACAAAATGTGGTCCACTGGAGAAGGGAATAGCAAACCACTTCAGTATTCTTGCCTTGAGAACCCCCTGAAAAGTATGAAAAGGCAAAAAGATAGGACACTGAAAGATGAACTCCCCAGGTCTGTAGGTACCCAATATGCTACTAGAGATCAGTGGAGAAATAACTCCAGAAAGAGTAAAGAGACAGAGCCAAAACAAAAACAACACCCAGTTATGGATGTGACTGTTAATGGAAGTAAAATGTGATGCTGTAAAGAGCAATATTGCATAGGAACCTGGAATGTTAGTCCACGAATCAAGGCAAATTGGAAGTTGTCAAACAAGCAGTGGCAAGAGTGAACATCGACATTTTAGGAATCAGTGAACTAAAATGGACTTGAATGGGTGAATTTAACTCAGATGACCATTATATCTACTGGTGTGGGCAAGAATCCCTTAGAAGAAATGGAATAGCTGTTAAACTTGACAGAAGAGTCCAAAACGCAGTACTTGGATGCAATCTCAAAAACGACAGAATGATCTCTGTTCATTTCCAAGGCAAACCATTCAGTATCGCAGTAATCCAAGTAATCCAAGCCCCAACCAGTAATGCTGAAGAAGCTGAAGTTGAACAGTTCTATGAAGACCTACAAGACCTTCTAGAACTAACACCCAAAAAAGATGTCCTTTTCATTATAGAGGATTGAAATGCAAAAGTAGGAAGTCAAGAGATACCTAGAGTAACAGGAAAATTTGGCACTGGAGTACAAAATGAAGCAGGTTAAATGTTAACAGAGTCCTGCCAAGAGAATGCACTGGTCATAGCATACACCCTCTTCCAATAACACAAGAGAAGACTCTACACATGGACATCACTGGATGGTAAATACCAAAATGAGATTGATTATATTTTTTGCAGCCAAAGATGGAGAAGCTCTATACAGTCAGCAAAAAGAAGACCGGGAGCTGACAGTGGCTCAAATCATAACTCCTTATTGACAAATTCAGACTTAAACTGAAGAAAGTAGGGAAAACCACTAGACCATTCAGGTATGACCTAAATCAAATCCCTTAAGATTATACAGTGGAAGTGAGAAATAGATTCAAGGGATTAGATCTGATAGACAGAGTGCCTGAAGAACTATGGATGGAGGTGACATTGTACAGGAGGCAGGAATCAAGAACATCCCCAAGAAAAAGAAATGCAAAAAAGCAAAATGGCTGTCTGAGGAGGCCTTACAAATAGCTGAGAAAAGAAAAGAAGCAAAAGGCAAAGGAGAAAAGGAAAGATATACCCATCTGAATGCAGAGTTCCAAAGAATAGCAAGGAGAGGTAAGACAGCCTTCCTTGGTGATCAGTGCAAAGAAATAGAGGAAAACAATAGAATAGGAAAGACTAGAGATCTCTTCAAGAAAATTAAAGATACCAAGGGAATATTTCATGCAAAGATGGACACAATAAAGGACAGAGATGGTATGGACCTAACAGAAGCAGAAGATATTAAGAAGAGGTGGCAAGAATACACAGAAGAACTATACAAAAAAGATCTTCATGACACAGATAACCACGATGGTGTGATCACTCACCTAGAGCCAGATATCCTGGAATGCGAAGTCAAGTGGGCCTTAGGAAGTATCACTATGAACAAAACTAGTGGAGGTGATGGAATTCCAGTTGAGCTATTTCAAATCCTGAAAGATT
>NW_011494612.1:3484271-3484479 GCF_000754665.1 Bison bison bison | reverse complement strand
TACTGCACAATTGTACTCATCTCACACACTAGTAAAGTAATGCTCAAAATTCTCCAAACCAGGCTTCAGCAATATCTGAACTGTGAACTTCCTGATGTTCAAGCTGGTTTTAGAAAAGACAGAGGAACCAGAGATCAAATTGCCAACATCTGTTGGATCATCAAAACAGCAAGAGAGTTCCAGAAAAACATCTACTTCTGCTTTATTG
>NW_011494612.1:3475876-3484087 GCF_000754665.1 Bison bison bison | reverse complement strand
GGAAGCAACAGTTAGAACTGGACATGGAACAACAGACTGGTTCTAAATAGGAAAAGGAGTACGTCAAGGCTGTATATTGTCACCCTGCTTATTTAACTTGTATGCAGAGTACATCATGAGAAATGCTGGACTGGATGAATCACAAGCTGGAATTAAGATTGCTGGGAGAAATATCAATAACCTCAGATATGCAGATGACACCACCCTTATGGCAGAAAGTGAAGAAGAACCAAAGAGCCTCTTGATGAAAGTGAAAGAGGAGAGTGAAAAAGTGAGTGAAAAGAGAGTGAAAAAGGCTTAAAGCTCAACATTCAGAAAACGAAGATCATGGCATCTGGTCCCATCACTTCATGGGAAATAGATGGGGAAACAGTGGCAGACTGTATTTTTTTGGGCTCCAAAATCACTGCAGATGGTGACTGCAGCCATGAAATTTATGACACTTGCTCCTTGGAAGAAAAGCTATGACCCACCTAGACAACATATTAAAAAGCAGAGACTTTACTTTGCCCACAAGTTATGTCTAGTCAAGGCCATGATTTTTCCAGTAGTCCTGTATGGATGTGAGAGTTGGACTCTAAAGAATGCTGAGCTCTGAAGAATTGATGCTTTTGAACTGTGTTGTTGGAGAAGACTCTTAAGAGTCCCTTGGACTGCAAGCAGATCCAACCAGTCCACTCTAAAGGAAATAGTCCTGAATATTCATTGGAAGCACTGATACTGAAGCTGAAACGCCAATACTTTGGCCACCTGATGCGAAGAACTGACTCACTGGAAAAGACCCTGATGGTGGGAAAGATTGAAGGTGGGAGGAGAAGGGGACAACAGAGGATGAGATGGTTTGAGGCATCACTGACTCAATGGACATGAGTTTGAGTAAGCTCCAGGAGTTGGTGATGGACAGGGAAGACTGGTGTGCTGCAGTCCATGGGGTCACAGAGTCAGATATGACTGAGCGACTGAACTGAACTTAAATCAAGACATTTGTTAGTAATGTGCTTATTTTCCTTCTAATATGATTAGTTACTTGGTTGTGAGGTTTTTTTAAGGGAGAATTCTTTCACATACAAAGTTAAATATTAAAAATACTTGACATTGATATCTGGAGCCTGACACAGTGACAATAAGGCAGAAGAAATCTCTTAGGACCTCTTAAATGTTTAACTATTTAGTATTCAATTCCCTGGTGGCTCAGGTTTTCCTGGTGGCTCTGTTGGTAAAGAATCCACCTGCAATGTGGGAGACCTGGGTTGGATCCCTGGGTTGGGAAGATCCTCTGGAGAATGGAGTGGCTACCCCCTCCAGTATTCTGGCCTGGAGAATTCCATGGACTCTATAGTCCATGGGGTTGCAAAGAGCTGGACACGACTGAGCAACTTTCACTTTCACTTCCCTGGCGGCTAAGCTAGTAATGAATCTGCCTGCAATGGAGGAGACCTGCAGGTCTCAATTCCTGGGTCAGGAAGATCCCCTGGAGAAGAAAATGGCAATCCACTCCAGTTCTTGCCTAGGAAGTCCCATGGACAGAGGAGCCTGGGGGGTTACAATCCATGGGGTTGCAGAAAGTCAGACACAACTGAGTGATTCACACTTTCACTTTCACTTGATTTCTTACTGGAATAAAGAAACCTTGAATATTATATTCTCAAAATAGACAATATTTTGATGATTATAACTGTGAACAGTGGTAGCACTGCTCTTTTTCTCACTTACCTGAAATGAGATAACTGTGAACAGAGGGAAATTATTGTTAGTAATAAATTGATGTAGATGTAGAGATACCATTTAAGGTGATACATATGACCATAAAACCTAAATGACTAGCACAGTAATCCCCCTGTCCCTGGAGAATGTCCTCTATTCTTTCTCAGCTGATATTCTTCTAATGTGCCACTTCTAATCCAGTGAGACTTCGAAAAAGCAGAGAGAACAAGAGTAAGTGAGTTATACTGTAATAAGAACAAAGGTGAATAAAGTAATAAACAATGAGTGAATGCCTTCTGATCAGCAGACTATATGAAATCTACATTGGTGAGACATCTTTATGGACAGCCAGGATGAATTTTGGAGAGTGGCTTGGAATTTTTCTTTTGTTTCAAATCCAACAAAGAATATTGATGTTATGAAGACTCTTTGAAGATGTGCTTTACATTTAAGTGCATATGCCAAATGCAATATATTCTTGCACTCTAAAATTTAACAGAAAATTGCTTTGAAACATCTTCAAAACAACATTTTCCAGTGTCTGAGTTATTTGTTTTAAGTGTGTTAGGAAAACCCTAAAGGTAAACCTCTAACGTGCACATGTGTAAGGATACTTGCACAAACATGATCTCATTGGATCCCTGTAGTCACATCATTATCTTGGATGTGCAGGCTCTGACTTCACCTGCACCTTGGCTCTGCAGACTGCTCTGACTGGCATGGTGGGTCTTTTCTTGGCTCTTCCCACCCCATGGATGTGTCTCTCAGCAAGTTTCATGGGAACTCCTCAGATTGAGTAGGGTTCTTCTTTGGTAATTCTTCTCTGGTGGCTCAGTGGTAAAGAATCTGCCTGCAATGCAGAAGACTGGGGTTTGATCCCTGGGTCAGGAGGATCCCCTAGAGAAGGGAATGGCAACCCATTCTAGCATTCTTGCCTGGGAAATCCCATGGACAGAGGAGTCTGGTAGGCTACAGTCCATGGAGTTGCAAAGAGTTGGAGTAACTGAGCAACGAACACTTTCACTTCTTTGGTCAAAGGTGTATCAGTTCAGTTCAGTTCAGTTGCTCAGTCGTGTCCGACTCTTTGCGACCCCATGACCACGGCACACCAGGCTTCCCTGTCCATCACCAACTCCCAGAGTCCACCAAACCCATGTCCATTGAGTCGGTGATGCCATCCAACCATCTCATCCTCTGTCGTCCCCTTCTCCTCCTGCCCTCAATCTTTCCCAGCATCAAGGTCTTTTCCAATAAGTCAGTTCTTCACATCAGGTGGCCAAAGTATTGGAGTTTCAGCTTCAACATCAGTCCCTCCAATGAGCACCCAGGACTGATCTCCTTTAGGATGGACTGGTTGGATCTCCTTGCAGTCCAAGGGACTCTCAAGAGTCTTCTCCAACACCACAGTTCAAAAGCATCAATTCTTCTGTGTATGGAAAGCTATAATCACTTGCAGAAAATGGTGAATGAAGAGAATATTTCATGTTACATATTTTAAATTCTACTAGTAAAATTATACTTAATAAAAATATAATTAGAATATATATGAGGTCTGACACCATGACAGTGAGGACACAAATTGCCATTTAAGTGGACGTGGAGGCCAGATTATTGCACTCTTCCAAACTACCTCCAGCTCCAATGACAACTGAGGAAATTAGGAAATTTAAATGTATAACTTGATAGGCAGAAATATTTAAAGTTTCATTATCAAAGCAGATCAAGTTAAAGAAATTTTCTGATAAGGTTAAATCATCACAGTCAGAAGTCTAAGCGTACTTGAGGACGACCTTAGAGTTGATAAAAGAGTCATTGTCTTGTTTTCACTTTGTTTCCGCTCCTATGCAGATGGAGGCTCATCTATCTGAAAGGAGAATGAACCACTGTTCATTTTATCCTTTAAGTAGGATGACACTCAGCTGCTTAAAGATCTCTTAACACTTTTAGCAAAACCAGATGCCAAGCCCCATTTTGCGCACTTTTTTAGTTGAAATAACTAACTTAACCATTACAAATTAATCTTTAAAACAAACCACCTGAACGACAAAGTATGCCTAGGGAACAGATGGAGTTTTTATGTTTTCACATGAGCACCAAGCAAGATGAATGATGCCGCACAGGAATCTGTGCTTAATCCTTCCACTTCCCAGTGGGATGGCTTCCTTTTTAATGCCTCATGCCAGGGAATGGGAGTCCATTTCATTACACTTAAATTGCATTGTAAAATTACATGTGTGTGTTATTTTGTATGCTCATAGGCATATACATGTGTGCTCACACTTTCCATGAAATATTTGAATTGAGCATTTGTCCAAGTGCCCCATTGACTTAAATGATGAACATGAGTTTTATGCCTACCAGCAGGAAAATTTTCTGTCCTGTTGAAATGGGCTTTGAAAACTAGTTCCTTATATCTCAGTTTCTATTTATTAAATAAGTCAGTGTACATGTTTTACATATGAGCATGTTGTTAAAAAGTGCATTTTGGGGGGCTGAGGGTGCATAAAAATAATTTAGTGCTGGAAAAATTTGTTTCTAAGACACCTTCAAAATATTTTTGTGTTAAATTCTAGAATGTAAAACTATTTGCATTTGGTATATGCACTTACGAATAAAGAATACCTTTACAACATCTTTATCGCAGCAAGATTATTTGTTGAATTTGAAAGGAAAAAAAAATCTCCTTTAGCCTGTTTCCAAGGCTATTATCAGTTGTCCATAAGGATGTCTTCCCAGTATAATATGGATAAATAGAATTAACAGAGCCTAAAGTTTCAATAGTCTTCAGTTTTCTTCCTCAGCAAACTAAATAGGAAAATTCACTGACTTGAGTGCCATTATATGAATTTAAGAAACACCGAGCATCTATTATGTCCCAGGCACTGTAGTAGATGCTAAAGAAGTAATGATGTAAAATTGACACCCTCCTGCTCCCTGCTCCCAAGAAACTCCTAGTCTAGAAGAATGCCATTGCCTTCTTTTCCCTCTCCTACCTGCTGGCAGAGATGGGAAGAGCCCTAAGTGGAAACATCTGGTTGTCTGACATCAAACACATCATTCAGCACATGTGCAATTTTCTCAGTAACAGCTTTGCATTTTGACGTAAGAATAAAATTGTGTCTGTATAATGCTTGAAACCTAGTACATTAAGCTGCTATCTACTGATTGAAAGCCTGTCCAAATGAACAGGCTGTCACTGTTGCCCACCACCTCATCCGTTGGCTAGAACATGTCTCTCATTGGATCTTCCGGTTCATGGCAGATCTACTCAATGACATCTAAGGTTTGCTCTTTGCTCTTTAGAATGCCACCTGGGTTCCGTGATTGAGAGCCATATTACATGGTCTGATAGTGAATTCAGAGAGGAAAAACAGAGCTTTTTTGTAACACAGAGTTAGAAGGTAGCTCAGTTACAAAAATACCAGTTCACAACTTTTGTGAGCAGATGTGAGGTAAAGGCCTGGCATGAAAGCAGCTGACCGTACTTCCCACTACTCCTGTTAGCCTGTAAGGCCTTTGGAATTAGTTGGTCTTGACTTTCCGCGTGTGTGTATGTGTGTGTGCTCAGTCGCTTAGTCGTGTCTGGCTCTTTGTGACTCTATGCCCACCAGGCTCCTCTGTCCATGGAATTTTCCAGGCAAGAATATTGGAGTGGGTTGCCATTTCCTTCTCCAGGGGATCTTTCTGACCCAGGGATTGAAACCACACCTCCTGCTTTGGCAGGCAGATTCTTTACCGCTGCACCACCTGGGAAGACTATTGACTTCCCATGCTGCTGCTGCTAAGTCGCTTCAGTCATGTCCGACTCTGTGCGACCCCATAGACGGCAGCCCACCAGGCTCCCCCGTCCCTGGGATTTTCCAAGCAAGAACACTGGAGTGGGTTGCCATTTCTTTCTCCAATGCATGAAAGTGAAAAGTGAAAGTGAAGTCGCTCAGTCATGTCCGACTCTTTGCGACCCCATGGACTGCAGCCCGCCAGGCCCCTCCATCCATGGTGTTTGCCAGGCAAGAATACTGGAGTGGGTTGCCATTGCCTTCTCCAGGGGATCTTCCTGACCCAGGGATTGAAACCACACCTCCTGCTTTGGCAGGCAGATTCTTTACCGCTCGCCACCTGGGAAGACTATTGACTTCCCATAGGATGTCTTAAATCTTGCCTTCCTTTAGGGATGAAAGAGCTCCTTATCAGCCAGAAGTTTTTAGCTAGTGTTAAATTTGTACCCACAGACAGCTGTGATTAATGTATATACTATCACTTCCAAGAACCTATCTTTTTTAAAATGGAGAGCAGTATTTTTTTGTTGTTCTATTGTTGTTTTTTTTAGACCTGTGTAAGTTTATTCAGAATTGCTGGAAAAAGCGCTGCAGTGGGAAATCAGAAGCCTGGGTCTTTTGTTGCTATTTACTGACTCATGACCTTGGCCAAATCTCTGAAAAACGTAAAGTTCAGGTTTCTCATTTGTAAAATAAAAATTCTGGATAAATAAGCAGGTATATTTGCAGTCCTAAAATTCTGAGATTCTCCAAAAATTAGCCACAGGTATTGGCTCCTTTGGGCAATAACACTAAGCTTTGTGTTTGTTGACATCTTTTTCATGTAAAAATGTCTTTCTAAAAACATCTGTTTGAACATCCATCCATATTATTGTTTCTGTCCCAGATGATGAGTCGGATGAGACCACAGTTTGAATTATCTTAAGGTTACTCATTTTACAGTTTCTCAATTAATTTCTCTCAAAATAAGAAAATAAGGGAGGTGCAGGGGGGAGTAGAAGTTCCAAATCCAGAAGAACTGAACAGCTGTGCTGTGTCCAGTATCAATATGCCAGGTTCTTGGGAGAGGGTGCTTTTGGTGCAACTGCTTGTCTATTTTAGAAAGAGCTTTAGTTTTCTCCGGGAGCCAGCTTCCAAGGCTGCAGATTTACTGGCTGAGAGGCACATGAAGGAAGGAAGGCAACCCAGTAAAAGACAAGGATTACTAGAAAGAGGGCCCTGGCCAACTGGAACCTGAACTTGGAACATGATCTTTCATATATTTCAGACTTTTCTGTGAGTTATCTGATTCCTCTCCATGCATGGTTTTGACTTTTCTTATTCCATCACTTTGTTGTATTAAGTTTTGCTATCATGCTAATCTCTTCCATTTCTTCTTTTAACTATTGATTAAACCTGGGTCTATGGACTCTGTAATGGGCTGGTCTTGGGCAGGGGGTGGGGGGAATCTACTGATATTTATTCAATTTCTCATACGTAGCGCCACTGAACCCACTGTCAGTGTGATTTGCTCTCTTTTAGCAGATTTGCTTTGCCTTTGGGAGGGCAGATGTTAAGTCTTACCATGTAAAATAATAAATGTGCTTCCGATAACTCATCCTTGTACTTTTTCCCTAGAATAATTGGAGTGTTCATACAAATAGATTTAGTCTTCTTGTAATTTATTTTAATTGCCTCTGTTTTGAACAACTGGTAAACATGTCCGTGCTACCTAATCTTTCTGATTCTTAATTTGTAAAATCAGAGTGTTGAACTCCACAATCTGCAAGGTCTTTTCCAACTCCGAAAGTCTATGACCCAGTACTTCTATTGTTTAGACAAAAAATAGGTCTGTTCTGAAATGTTCTGTGTTAGGCGGCAATCCAAATGGACTTTAAAAAAAATTCACATAAGAAAAAAAAAACATTCTCACATAGAACTCTATAGGATGAAGAGAGGGCCCATTCACTCTTTGTTTGCTCTCTGTGGGAAAGCTATTCTTTTTTTTCCTCTTTGAACAATATAAGGAAACAACTTATCTTTTACAATTTTTGGATTCAGTTCATGGAGGGTGTCTGTATTGTCTAGTGTTCCCAAAGGGGACGTGGGAGTCAGAGATCCCAGGACTCGTTCCCAGGTTTTCTGCTCCTTGTGTGACCTTCGGAAGCCACGGAGCAACTCTTCAGACTCAGTTTATCTGCCTGAGAAATTAGACTCCTTTATCTTGGCCATAGAGAAAATCCATTCTTAAAGTTTTTGGAAAGTACTACAGTGGCCTAAAGGGTTAAAATGATCATCTTTAGTCTTTGAAAGCATTTATGGATCCCAGGGTCAGATGGGTCTCTTCTGCCCAGCAGGAGAAACTCCTGCACAGATAATATAGGGTGGAGCATCACTGAAACTGTGAGAATTCAACCAAGATGGGTGGCTTGGACTGGAGGTGACCCTAAGTATAAGGAAGAATAGTTTGCTATGTAAAGGATTAATGAATAAAGTTGTAAGGTAAGGGAAAGTGTTAGTCACTCAGTCTTGTCCAACTCTTTGAGACCCCATGGCCTGTAGCCTGCCTCGCTCTTCTGTCCACAGAATTCTCCAGGGAAGAACACTGGAGTGGGTAGCCATTCCCTTCTCCAGGGGCTCTTTCTGACCCGGGGATTGAACCAGGGTCTCCCACGCTGAGACAGCTTCTTTACTGTCTGAGCCACCAGGATGCCCAAGATAAGGGAAAGCAGAACTTATCTGGGGAGTAGAG
>NW_011494612.1:3446396-3475776 GCF_000754665.1 Bison bison bison | reverse complement strand
AGAATCGTCTGCTTCTACATAAACAGTTACCATCCTCTTTAAATGAATCTTAGCTATGGATTAGGCTGAACAAATCCTTCTACATGACTGCAGATATTTTCAGTAAGAGCAGAAAATTATAAACAGCCTTCCTGTATTATCCAGTCACTTTTTCTGATAAAAGTATCTAGTAAAGTATAAACTAGTATGATAAACTTAAAATGATTTTACTGGTTTCTATAAATTAACATGAACCAGTGAAGTTTTACTAGTACTGGAAACTGGAAACAACCAGATGTTCCTAAAATCTCATGTACAGAGTAGAAAAATAATATTGCCTGTAGTTTTATAGTGACACTGCTTGGTTCAGAAATCGCCAGAATGTCAGTCTCAAATCATCCCTAAAACCTTGCTTCACAAAATTCCAGGTCAGGAAAATAATTTTGGTTTGAGTAGGAATCACTGAATGCTGTTTTAGGATCTAACTATAACATCAAATCAACTCCTATGAAGAAATGTCCTGTTTGGACACTTTCCAGGAGGAAATATGAAATGAGCACTCAGATTTCCCAAAAAGGTGAGATGCTCAAGTAGCCTTCTCCATACAGGTAGAAACGGCCCTTTGGGGTATGTGCTCCTTTGGCTTTTGCGTAAGGGAATTGAGTCATCACTCAGACATGTTTAAGTGTGGCACTTGAGCTGCCTTTCTGCGAGGCGAAGACGTGTCAGTGTCGCTCCACGATTCATCATATTAAACTTCATTTGGTGAGAACATTATAAGGAATAGGTTCTCTGTCTCCCAGGAAGTGCCTCGCTCCACATTCCTTCCCAATCGCTCTGCTCACACTGCTCCTTTATTTCTCTACAGCCTGTCCCCTTTGCTCAGTGTGTGGCTTCATTTGGACCAGAGGCCCCCATCCTGTGAAAAATTCAGATGGCTATTGCAGTAATCAAAAATACCAATAAAGTGTCACCGGTCCTTGCTGGTGATGTGGGATGGCGGGTGAGTGAGATATAAAAATGAATCATGAGGCGAGACGTGATTGCTGCTCAGGCGACCATTTCCAAATGTGAGTGCACCCAGGTTGCATAAATGGTTCAGAATATTCTCTGAGAGGCCAAAAGGCTTGCAGATAACGGCATTGGCTCATCAGGCTTCGAGGCACCCCTGGGGACCCTGGAGGCAGAAGAATTGTTGCCCAAGTGGTTGAGCCAAAACCATTTTTATCCAGGCAGTGTTGGGTAAGCAGCATATGCTGACAGGAACTGCTTGGAGTAAAGTTGGTTTTAAAAAATAAGCACCACAGTCCTATATGTTTAACACAGGAAGCTGTCTGAGGTGTAAAGAATGGTTAAGTAAATGAGTGGGATACCATTAATCTTGGTTTGCTTCAGCACTACATCTTCAGCAGTTGAAGGAGGTAGGGGGCTTGGATGGAGAAAAAGACTTGCTCCCAGCTCATAACCCGAGTGTTAAAACTGATGTCCTTCCCATTAGGGCCTGTAAACTCATTAGCACATGGCAATTTATCCTCTTTTATTTCTTCTCAATTATCCTATCATCCATTGTATCTGGGTCTGATTACCCTTTCTCAGAGTCAAACATTATCTTGTAAATCATTTGCTTTAAGCCTGAGCCTGCCATTGCACTGCCTGGGATTTGCTTAGGCAGGTAATAAATCAATTAGTATTAAACTTGTGGTGTCATCTATTTTCTTTTCTCGTGCTGGAAAAAAAGGAACACCTGAAAACCTAGCTTAGGTGACATCACATTTCTGTGCAGGCTGGTGAACAATGGAGACACGTTTGCTCTCATTCAAGGGGGAGGAAAGATAAGGGAAAACGAAACAAGGAATCCCAGTCCTCAGTGTGTGGCTAGAAAGCTGATGGCCTCACAGGTATGTGGCCCTCGTATTTCAGAGGTGACACTTTTAGTAATAATTGGGATCATCTATTATTCAAACGTGGACATCAGAGATTCTGTTTAAGGGGACAGTCTCATTTTTATGTCTGAAACACAATTATGGGGCCAAAAGACAGACTGTGGTTCATTTTTTCTTCTATGATTCTTTTATGTATGTCCTGCTTCTCTGCTCACATACAAATCGGTCTGATAGAACCAGACAGGAGGAGCTGAGTATTTTTAGGTCATTGTCTTTTTCTCCCTCTTATATTCTAAAGGATATCTCTTCTGTCTTTAGGTACTGCACTGATTTTGTTTCCTTATTTTATCTTCATAATCTGGACCTAGTTTTCAACCCTTTGACTGAGATCCTGCACTCAGAGCCCAACAAAACACTTGTAGTTCAAAAGTAAGCCCTGTGAGTTTCTAAATTAGAGAGAAAAAAAATCCTTTTGGGCACTGAACCACCAATAGCCTCTCCTAAGTGATGCCCCATGTGTGGGCTGTAAAGTAGTGAAGATCCCTGCTTTCTTGGTCAGGGAAGAGGTGCCTGGATGGGTTGGTTAGACACGTGGTAGGGCTGTATCCGGAGAGCTGCTTCCAGATGTGGAGAACACAGTAAAGCTGTGAATGGGGCTGGAGCACGATGCGATTGCAGGACTTGGAGAGCAATTAATACTATTTGGTTCTGGGTCTGGCTGCTTGGACAGCAGACCGCCCGGCTTCCTGGATGTACTTTTGTCTCAAACATCCTGCTGATCATCTGCCCCTCACGAAGCCCTCCTGCCTGCTTCCTCTGGCTCTTCTGGTTTTTATTTTTTATTTTTGTTTCAACTGTCACTTTATTGCCAGATGATTGAATTAATTGCAGGTTTAAACTGTTACTTGATCATTTTTAGCCAGGTACCAAACTTTATTCAAAGCAACTGCTTATTCAACAGTATAACTCAAAATATACAAAATATAAGAAGGATGATAGAGACATCTTAATAACCAATAGATTGTTTTAATTCTCTTGTTATATGAAACTCAAACTTTTCATTTTTAGAAAAGGTAAACTGTAACTTCAGTAGATAGCAGTTCAGAAAGATTTTGTCACATAAACTGGCTTCCATTTAGTCAACTATTCCTAGCTATCTTAATTGGGATAGATGCATTTATGGAACTGGCTGTGCCTGAGGCTTTGTTTTGAGAAATTTTAGATCTACAACACTCTTGGATTTTCATGCTGCAAAGATATGCCCACAGAGAAGGTCCAGGGGCTCTTCTTCTTATGAGCTGAAGGAAGAATTCCAATTTAGTATGACACTTTGTTTATTACTAAAACTACTTTCCATCCACTATGTTATGGCAGGCATAGGATCCAAGAGAAACACATAGCCATGGGGTTCTACCCTTACCTAGTGGCTTATGAAAACACAGAACTTGTGTGAAACCCTTCCCCTAGAGAAGAGAATCTGAATCACAGGGTAGGGCTTGTTAAAATGCAGACTCCGATCCCATAGGTCTAATGCAGTGGACCTGAAATTTTGCATTTCTAACAAGTTCCCAGGTGGTGCAGATGCTGAAAGTCCATGGCACTTTATATGTTCTTTTTCTGTGTCAGGAGTAACTTTTCACCCTGTTACAGCCATTTACAAATGTATCCTCTGTGCCCTGCTAGTAACCAGGCATCTTGAAAACAGGCCATGGCTGCCTTGGTGAATATATAATGATGAATTGCCTTGGCTTGGCAACTAGGAGGCCTGGGATCTAAACTCACATCTTTAGCAAACGAGTTTTGTGACATTGATCACTTCTCCTGAAATCCCTGGGACCTCTTCTTTGTGCAATGAGGAAGTTTGGCCTAGGTTTGGGGTATTGTTTAAAAGAAAGAGCTGGAGTGAGGTGAGAAATGTGAATTAAGGAAAGGGCCCTGTAATGATCATGGAGGATCCAAGAACAGTTGTGATGTTGGAAGGTGCTGTCTCCCTTGTCTCTCTCCCAAGGTATGGATCTCATGTTGCCAGAGCTTACATATTTTCAAGAAGCTGGGAATCTAATTTTTTTATTATGTAAAATCTTTTCACTGTTAAGCATTGACAAGTAAAATAGTTTTTATTTTATAAAGGAGAAGAAACCTACTGGTAATGACATAAGACACTTGTGTAGACCAGAGACTGTCTGCAGGTCACCAGTTTGTAGCCCCTGGCCTGGACCAGGTTCAAAGTTTTTTCTATAGAACACATAAGAATTATGTTCACGAACATTAGTCAGGTCAAGTTGATGGGAACAATATTCATGATGGACAAACCAAACCAGGTAAAATGGTGGAGTGGATGTGACTGGTATCTCAGTGCTTTGGGCTTTCCTGTGTTTTATACACAAGATGGATAGAGGTCTGTACACCAAGTACCATCAGGGTGCATGACCTCTTCCAAGGGTATTTGCCTCACCTGTAACTTGCCTTTGGATTTCTTTGTGTGTTAACTGTTCTGAGTATTGCCAGATGTGGTTTTGGTTTTTGAGATGATGATACTCATCTGTGGGATGCTCAGGAATCATGAGAGTCCTCATAGAGATAGATACTCACAGCTTTAGGACAGTTCAGGGTTCATGACAGCTCATTAGTCACAGAGCAGTGATTTTACCTTTAACTTCTAAGATCCCTTTAATAGCTACCACTGTTTTAGTTGTTCAAGTTTTTTCTGACGACCCAAGATCCATCCATTACCAGTCCTGATTAGAGATCATCAGACTTTTCCCAGGAGGTGGCTCACTATGAATGAGGAGATTCTCCAGGCAAGAACACTGGAGTGGGTTGCCATTTCCTTCTCCAATGCATGAAAGTGAAAAGTGAAAGTGAAGTCACTTAGTCATGTCCAACTCTTAGCGACCCCATGGACTGCAGCCTACAGGCTCCTCCATCCATGGGATTTTCCAGGCAAGAGTTCTGGAGTGGGGTGCCATTGCCTTCTCCGAACATGGATCTAAACATCCCTAAATTGTGGGGGGTAGTGCTGTTTTTGTATAACTTTATTTGGTTGCAGAAGGGAATCCAAGATTACACAGAGAGTATTTTTAAGAGCTGCCTCTGATAATTGTCGACAATGCTAGTCATTATTTTCTGACTTGAGTTCTCTGGAGCTAACCTTGTAATGACACTTAGCCCATTTAAAATTCTTTATTTTTTCCCTCGCCTCTTCAGTTGTGTAATTGTTCCATTCACATTATGGAGATATGTCATGTCCTGAGTTTTGTATCCTGAACAACATGCAGTAAGTCAGACTTGTTCAGATATGATGACACCACATAGACATGGCTGATTGTAAGGGGAGACAAATGGTTTAGGCTTAGATGCGAGAGAAAAACCGGGGTTGCTGGCAAGCATTAAATATTTATAAAGCAGGCAATCTGTGGTACTCATCGGGGAGTGTTTCTGCATGAGGCATGTCAGGCTTTATAATTAGTTATGGGATGTACTATTATTTGAGTTTTTGCCATGCTATTTTCTGCCTATGAAGGACCATTATTTTAAATGTGTAATAAGAAGAAAGAAATACTGTTTGGGAAAGTGGTAGCTTTTCCTTTTTTGAACTTTTGAATAATAATTTATGTTAACAGGCTCAGTCTAGTAGTGACTTTGAATTTTTTATCTTCACATGTTCAGGGATCATCTTACAGTCAAATAAATATTGAGAACTTCAGTGAAAAAATAAAAAAATTTCCAAATTCAGGTATCTTCATAACATCTCTCTTAAAGCTTCTTTCTCCACTAGGGATAACAAAAACAAAAGCAAACGCATGGACAAAACAGAACAAGTGTCCTGTTTTCTTCTGGTAAATCACTGCATTTCGATTATCAGTAGAAACGGCCTTGCTAATACTTAGGGCGTTTGTAAATACAATTTAGAAAGGGCTTCCTTCTCTGAAAGAAAGTTGCTACATTACAACCATAAGTTGCTATAAACTCTTGAGGGAGAGAGGGAAAAAAAAAAAAACAACCCCAAACCCTCAAACCTTAATAAAAGTTCCCAGCAAAACCATTAGGGATTTCAATTATGAAGCTGTTCTCAAGACTCTTGTAAAGGTTATTTGTTGAACAATTTCTTTCTAACAGTGTATGACAAATTACTCGCTTGGCACTGTAAATGATGCACAAGCCCTTTAATTAGAATATAGCACTCGATATCTTTAAGACCTTCTAACATTTCTTAGTTAATATTATTCCTCATACGCCTTTCCAAGGAGATGTGAACTCGTTTGCAGAGTCAAAATGGATGATGGAGTGGGGTGGACAGGGACCTCACACTGGGTTGGGAATATCCAGAAGCCACACAAAGAAAGGAAGGCTCTGACCCCAACAAGTTTTGATTGCAAAGGCGACTCTGATAACAGAGTTTTTTATTATCCATTGCTTTTAGCCTTATTTACCATCAGGCTCTCTTGCCACAAGCATGCTTTTTAGTTCTGACAGCCCTGAATTATGGCCATTGTGGGATCCTATCTCATTAACTGAAATGGGAGAATAAAACATCAAACAATCATAAAAATAATTTGGCACTGTGAAACCACTTAGGAGCAGCTGTCAAACAGGTTGGAAGATAAACTTCTAAATAAAAAGAATAGAGAGAGCTGCAGTGTCCTGCCATATGCTTCCTCGGCATTATAGACTCCTTAATAATACGAAGTGCCTGTGTTTATGCAGAATAGTCCAGACACTCCATATATGATATTGATTATGCCTTAACCCCAATTTAGTAAAGACCTACTCCTCCTTTTCCTAATCAGATATTGCAGAAGCAGTTTTCTGAAAGAAAAAAAAAAATGTCCCTAATGCCAAGTCGTATTTTATCTGCGAAGGCTGTGGTGGGAGATAGGGCTTTGTCTTGCCTGTCACTGTGGCTTGGAGCCCAGTTTTAGGACAGCAAGGCCCCTCTGGGGCTCTTCTCCAGCAGTTTCCATCCAGCGATTCAAAAACATACATCTTTATCAAGCTGTTGTTGTCAGACAACATTAGATAATTAATAGGCCATTTGTCAGCCTGCACAAAACATGTTAAAATCCCAAACACAATCAGGATAAATATAGTTGCTTGTTCTCTGAAGGCTTTTTGTTCTGTCATGCAGCCATTGCAGGCAGATATTTGCTATTAAATGAGACTCATTATTAATCACATCTAATGTTAATTAATTAACCACCTCTGTGTATTGAGGGCTCTCAGTGACTTTCAATTGTTTTAAGAAGCTAATTGGTAACCTAGCAGTTTACATCTAAGTTACTATTTTTCATTCCATTCATGTCAGGATTTTACTCAGTGAGATATATTTATTTGTGTTTGAGAAATTTCCCATAAAAAGTCAGTATTTAAGAGCCTGTGTATAACTACACAAGAAATGATGAGGCAAGGAAAGCCACAGAAAAATATGTACCTGTCTTTGCTTTTACTTAGGCCTAACTTATTAAGAACAATTTGATTTTATATTGTTTTTCATACCTTATAGAAAAATGGAAATATTCAAATCTAGCTTTTAGTAGATAATGAAAATAAGGATGATAATTAGGCTTAGCAAGTAAATGAGGTGTCTTGGTATTTATTCATTCGTTCATTGAACAAGCATATGATAAGTGTGTAAAGTCGGTTATCAGTCAGTCCTAGGTCTTGTGGGGAAGCAGGCCCCTGTGAAGCAAAGACAGAACTAAAGTTAAGTTGTTTCAAACTGTGATCTTCAAGAAAGCAGGGACTCAACCTCCATAATACATGCCCTCTTTCTATTCAGCATTGTTTTCCCCTACCTGGTAGAATATCGATTTGTATTCCTTCAACTCAATCAACTAAATTCAAGTACAATGCATATGTCTTCAAAATTCTGATCCACTCATGAAGGAAGATGAGCGATGTGATTAAAGAGAAATAATAACAACAGCAACACTCATCTATCATGTGTGCATGTTGCACGTTTCAGTTTATCGAGAACTTTTCCGTATACTAATTTTTTAATACGTTGTACCATTGCTGTTCTACAAATGAGGAGTTGGTCTGTGTTTCTTCAGCAGATCCACGCTTTCCCTCTAGCTCTTGGCCTTCAAGGAAGGCGGCTTGACTCTAGGAACCTACGAGGCAGTAGTTGTGGGTTTGCACATGCTCATGAGTTGTAGTGACATGGCTTATGCTCATGAGTTGTAGTGACATGGCTTACCAAAGTCTCTTATCAGATTTCTGTTAGAAGTTTTGATCCATTCAAAGATTTTATTGCTGATAACTCTTCTTTAGGAATGTCCAGCCTGTTGCTGTTTATGCTATGTCGTGTCCAACTCTTTTGCAACCCCAGAGACTGTAGCCAGCCAGGCTCCTCTGCCCATGAGATTTCGTAGGCAACAATTCTGGAGTAGGTTGCCATTTCCTTTTCAGACAGGGGATCTTCCCGGACAGGAACTGAACCCATGTCTTCTGCATTGGTAGGCAGATTCTTTACCACTGAGCCACAGAGGAAGCTCTTAGTACTTTTAGAGGAGAAATTTTTTAAAATTTCATCACATAAACAGGGAAGTGGGTGTAAAGGAAAAAAGTAGTTCTTCATCTCTGTGTTTCAGAATTTTCAATGAGTGATGCTGCTTTATGTCCCACCGTAAAGGAAACCATGTTTATTTTGAATATGCCTATGAGGACTATTTTTTACATTAAAAACATTTTCAATGTCTCCTATAACTCTGTGCACATTTCACTATTGAAGTATTTTGTGCCAACTGTATTTAACATAGAAATAAAAATCACAGTAATAATCAATGATGCCACACACAAAAGGCATATACATAAAGTATAGCATACAAAATATAATCGATTGTGACATTGTTCACTGAGACTATACTATTTTCCTCCACTATCAGGAACCTTATAGAAATAGGTGTGAGAAAGAATTGCAAAATTTGCCACAGTTGAGGACGTGGGTGGTGGAGTACCTGGAGGCATAGACAGTGTTACACGAACAGATAAATGTGTAACTAACAAAGCGAAGACCTAAAGTCAAATTAAAGTTTTCTATCTGCTTTCCTTTCTCTCTATAACCACCAGAAGTCTATTCACAACCGAGATGGTATTTTTTTTTTTTTTGTAAATATCCTTATTTATTTTTACAAGCAGAGTTCCTTGTATGTGGAGCCCAGACATGTTTTTTTAGTACCTCTTATGTATACATGTATGTATGTTGAAAACAAGATGCTATACATTTGTGAATGCTAGAGTTTGCATTTTCATTTTTTAAAAAGTCACCTCAACTGAGAGAGAGAAAGAAAGGGAATCATTTTCTGTCCAAACGCACAGGGCTTGAAAAGCGCATGCACACATGCACTGGGCAACTTTGGGGCTTAAATTGTTTTATCCCTGTTGAAGTGAGGTTGTTGAATTATATGTAGGGTGGGGAAAGATGACTGGATTGAAAAATGCCCCTTTAGCTAACAAAGATCTATATTGGAATTTAACTTAAACCAGTCTGAGTGATATTCCAGAGGCTTTTATTGCTGGAAATAATATTGAATGGAAAACAGTTGCTCTAAGTGGAAATATTTTATATCACAAGTTGCCATACTCTAAATTACAATGCTATGGCTTTTGCATTCAGTTCCCATTATGAGCTTGTGAAAGATCCTTTTCTTCTCATTCAGATTCCTGGCTTAATTTGTAATCACACCTCCGGACACAGAGCATTTGTGAAAGTCCCAGCTTTTACTCCTTTAACACAAACTCAGTGGTACTTGTGTGTAAGGATGTGGGGAGTCTGGCCATGTTGACCAAAGCCATTATCAAGATACGTGTGTTTTCCGTGCTCTCTCTGAAGTAAAAAATGAAGGGGCCCGTCAGGAGAACACAGCGTGACTTCAACTGTCTCCTCTGGCATCCCTTTTTGTCATTTTTTTTTTTTTTTTCTGTTTTGTCCTGAAGATGTAAGCTGCTGTTGTCTAGAGAGAGGAAAAGGCTTTTCCTAGGGATGTTAATTTCAAGGCTGAGTAGTTTCCAGTCACCAGGCCTTGCTGGAAGTATCTTTCAAGATTTGCCTGGAGGCAGCTGGGGCCCATTTGTCTCACCTGCAAGGAACGTAGTCTTAGGAAAAGGGCAAGAACTTTGGGAAGGTTTTTTAATTAGCGTTGTTGTGTCTTTGGCTTTTAAGACTGCTTATTTGTTAAATTTTGTGGTGATTTTCTTCCCAGTGGTATGTGCTTAAAGCATTAAGTTGTGAACTTCCCATATAGTCTTCAAAGGTTTTTACTCAACTGGTCAAATAGGTTTATGTTAGTGTTTGGAGCATGACACATAATTTGGAAATAATATTTGTTTTGGCATAGCTTAATAACTATAAAATCAAGATACAAACCAGAAAAAAAATTTTTAAGACAGTAATGCTATTTTAGTGGGAAATACTCTTTATCCCCTAGACACGGCAAGAAAGCTGCTCTTGTCCAAATTATGAGTTGTGCAACCCTGCTTCGGACATAAAAGAAAGCAAAACTGTTGAAATGTTATTGAGACATAACTTTTCTCCCTAGAGTCAGTTCTTTGTTGTTAGGGTGAATGAGGAAAAATAAAGCAGCAGTGGTCTTTCTACAATATCCTTATAGAGAAATGAGAAAACTGGAGAGAAGGGTCTACATAAGTTCACCACTGCTTTGCAAGCCCTTTGGCCTCTGGTTTATCAGACACCATGAAGAAAAATCAGGATTTCAGTCAATCACGGCTGGTGGCTTGGTTTTATTTCCTGTTTCTTGGTAGTATCTCATTCTATATTTATTTACACATTGCCTCAGACACACATGCATGTTGTTGGATAATGAGATATTCAACGTGGCTTAAAAACCGTCTGCCCCCCAAAATTATTAAGCTATTTCAAAACAAGAAATAATGCTGAGAGAAAATTTGTATTAGCTTGATTGATTATCTTATTTTAATCCATATTAAAGCTTTAAGTCTCTAGGCGTGGCTCTTTACTTCTAACACCTCATAAATTATGGCTATAATGAAGCAGTCATTTATCCTGAGCTGATGATAAATGGCTTGCCCTAGGAGGAACTAAAGAATAGGCAAGTAGATCATTTTCATATTTGGTGAAAACAATATTAAGTACCCAGACCTCAGTGATTGCCCTAATAAATGAATAATCTGAGGTGAGGGGCTTGGCAGTCAGAGTAAAAAATAACCTGAGCTTTCTCAGTCATTTGTCAGGCTTTGCTATGACAGCATGCATTATGGGTAAATGAGCAATCAGCAAGAACTATGTTATGGCTGGGATGTTTCTGAGAAATTTATCATATGCATTGCTTGGTACCTTAAGACCTTAAGGCTTAATGGCTATAGTGCATGACTGAAAGCGAGCACAGTTCCTATTTACCATGGTATGCTTCATTTATGCTCCATCTCTCACCTTAAAGAAAGAAAAGATCTTTCCCAAATGAGCTTCATTTGGCTTTGATTTTAAAACTTTAAAGACTAGGTGGATGATGTTCTATCTCTCTGTTGACAGGCATTATTCCTGGTAAATTGGCTTAAGGAGATTTTGGAGATCTGAATTCAAATAAAACTTCAGGGTCAGAAATTTATCAATGTATGGGAATGTCAGAAGTCTGGATTCCAGTGTACCTGGAGCCAAATCTATTATGGGAAGTGGCATTACCTCCTGATAATACCATTCAATATTTAATGGTATTTAAGGGTGAAGTGAGTTTCCACCTTCCCCCAGCCCACCTAATAGTTGCTCTCTTTGATTTATTACTGAATTGCAAATAGTGAAAAGTAGTTGAGATGTGAATGCCTCATTGGAATTATGCAATGTGTTATGACAATATCTGACTCATTATAGTTTGCTGCCATATGTAGTAAAAAAAATATGGAAGCAGTATCAGAACTTCTCTTCCCAGGCCAGAGATCTCTCATCCACACCCTTGTCTCATTTCTGTGAATCCTATTCTAAAATATTCGATGAAGAAGAACATGGCTTTACAAGTGATCTTTGCTGCCATAAATTTACAGTTGATTTTGAAATTAGGTAGGCAAAGAGCCAACTCATTGGAAAAGACCCTGATGTTGAGAAAGATTGAAAGCAGAGGGAGAAGAAGGCAGCAGAGGATGAGATGGTTAGATAGCATCACCAACTCAATGGACATGAATTTGAGAAATTCCAGGAGACAGTGAAGGACGGGGAAGCCTGGTGTGCTGCAGTCCATGGGGTCACAAAGAGTTGGACATGACTTAGTGACTGAACAACCCATCAAATTCCAATTCTGGTGTACACCTAGTGTTTGTTCACTCATTACTCTCCTCCTGTGTAAAGTGGTGAAACTGCTATCTTGAAGGGTCATGTGTAGAGTAAATGGGATTATGTATAGCTGATCTTTAGTATTGATAAATGATCTATAAATATTCAGTTAGTTCCAAGTCATCTTAACCCTGATCAGCCACCTAAGCATTTTCAATATTCAAAATGTAGTATTTTAAAAGATACTCTATCAAGGCCAATTGCTTGCTATATTTGAGCAAGATGCTAGTGAGGCAAATTCAATTAAATAAAAACATTTGTTGAGTATCTACTGTGAGTCGGGTTCCAGGGATGACCTAAATATCACCTCGTCACTGGTCACCAGGACCATTGTAATAACCTCTGATTTCCCTCTTCTCCTAGCTCTCATCCAAGAATTTTCCAGTTATCTTTCCAAAATACAAATCTGATCATGTCATGACTCCTAGTTGCCAAACCATTTAACATCACAAACAAGGGTTTCTGTAATGTGCCTCAGGCCTACCATTTTAGCCTCACACCTTGCATCCTTCTTTATGCCTATATTCCATTTATACCCAACTATTCACTCGTCCTTACTATGTAATTCACATACACGCTTTTCTCTGCCTCGAATGTACTTTTCACTTGGCTGTCTCGGAATGGCAAAATCTTCATGGAAGAGGTTTTATTTAAAATTTTAGCTCTGGTGTGTAGCCTTCCCCAGCCTTCCAGGTTGAGGTGGTTTCTTCTTAGTTGTTCCCTGAGTACTTTGTAAGCACCTACTTGTCGTTTTGTACAGTAACCATCTGTGTGCTCTGTTTCCAAGTGGGAGTGCCCCAAGGACAGGAACAACGTTAATTATTTTACTTCCTGAAATTAACATGGTGCCAGGGGTGTAGTAGGTGCCCTATGAAGTTAGTTATGGAATCAATGAGAAAGGTATCTTGGCTGTCTCTGAATATATCAGACTGAACTACACATATAACTTGTAATATTTTTTAAAATTAAAATTAATTAATAGACTTTCTTTTTTATTGTAGTACAGCTGCTATATAAAATTGTTCAGTTACTGTTTGTTGTGATCTTAACCTATTCCCTTCTCCAATCAAATGAAACTCATGAAATGCCTAATTTAATTGGCTCTCTTCTAGAACCTGAACGAGAGGGTGAATTTTACAGGAAGGCAGAGTGGGGGATGATGGAGATAGACCAGGAGAACTTTTAACTGTGGGTGCAGATAGTGACCAGAAGACAATTCTCACCACCCTGAGAATTGGTACACATCTCTGGGAGGGCTCTGGACTGTCACAGGTCAAGAAACTGGGTGATTCAAGGCAATTGTACCTAAATCTCAGGGGATGAGGAGGCTTCCAACTAAATTTTAGGTTCGAGGTAAAATGAGAGAGTTGGATTCCAACCTTTTAAGATACGTTGGCCCTTTTTTATAACACGAAAAATTTAAGACCTTTCACTTAGAGTTTTAAGTATTTATTGATTGACAAAATTGTACTGCAAAACGTCTGGGGAATTTAAGAAACTTTTAATTAATTTTGTCTTTAGTGAACCACAACTGCATGGGCAGTGAGTAGACCCCACGCATGAGCTGTCCTGATGGGCATGTGTATCTGTAGTACCTAAGAGCACGTGCTTTTGAGTCAGCCTGATCTGGGTTCAAATCCAGATCATGACACCAGGTATATGATCATGGGCAACTCTCCCAGACTTAATTTCCTCATCTACAAAACACAGACGGTGAGACTGACCTCATAGTGGATGGTAGTGTAGGACTGAAGATAATGTAAGCACAGACAAACACAGCACCCAGAACCTATGCCCACTTAGCAAATTGTCAAGAATGGGGAAGGTAGTTTAGCAAGTTTTGTAAGATGAACTCAGGGCAAGGTAGCTGACAGGGAAGATGTGCATTATTTGTGTAGTGTGGGACATGGTCATCAGGAAATTCACTGGGGTATGTTTTGGGGTCTGTAAGGGGAAGGATGGACTGTGCGGTAAAGCCTCTGGCAAAGGTTTAAGGTGTCTTCCTTGATGTGGGAACTGAGAGTCCTTACAGGATTTGAGAGTGAGGGCGACATGATCAAAATGATGCTTCAGGAAGTGTTAAAAGGATTTGAAAGTAGACTGGGTAAGAGAGTCTGGGGCAAGGGAGAAGTTAAAGGGACTTCCAAATTATCATCTATCAGCACAAAGAGAGAATCCTGAGGTATAGACATGGCTAGCCTGTAAGAGGGTGAGTCTGGGAATGAAAACTTGAAGATTTAAGATATTTCTCTAATTTTTTTCTTTATTCACTTTTTCCAGTGTAGTATTTGTGCACATGTATTAGCTCTTTAACTTTATTTATTGTACTGGGTTTTGGAAGGTATGGGGACATAGATTCATAAAACAAGTTAAACTAGTAAAATTGATGCTCACAAAACATATGATCAGCCTCTCCATTTACTCTCCATTTATGGAGAGTAAAACAGATCTGGGAATAAATTCTGCCTTGTCACTTACTGGTTGCAGGCATTTGTACAAAATCTGTAACCTCCCTGTGCCTAGTTTTCCTTATTTGAAAAATCTAGGGAAATGGTATTTAGTTTTGCTGAGGATTCAGTGAGACAATTATAAAGAATACATCATTAGTTAGAGTATAGATTATTTGCTATAACATCAAATGCAGCAATTTATCTAAAAAGATCATTTCCCTACCAGCTATTGGTCTTTTTTTTTTTTTTGTCTTCTGATTGCCTTCTTAATTTTATTTTTATTTTCTGTTTTATACATGTATTCCCCCTTCACCCATTTCTCTCACCCCTCACCCCACATCTCCCCCCTACCCCCAATGGCTCCTGGAAACCACCAGTCTGTTCTCTATATCTGTAAGCTTCTTTTTTTTTTGTTTTATTTTGAAGATTCCCCACATAAGAGAGAGCTTTGTATTTGTGAATGGAAAGGACTACTGACTATAGAAGAGAAAGGACTACTGACTATAGGAAACTGGGCTAAATATGTAGTACTTAGAGTCCTCTTCCATCTTCAGAGAGAATTCTGTTGAGCAGTTGGATTTCTTCACACACCCCCAGAGGAGAATGGCTGGTAGAAAAACCCAGGTGAGAGCCTGATGGGTCTCCAGAGGAGCAGGGCAGACAGCAGACCCAGCCTTGAAGGTGGGGAAGCAGTGGTCAGGGGAAAAACTCATTTTCTTCTCAAATATTATTACGCATGTCTGATTCTTTGTGACCACGTGGACTGTAGCCAGCTGGGCTCCTCTGTCCATGGAATTCTCCAGGCAAGAATACAGGAGTGGGTAGCCATTCTCTTCTCCAGGGGATCTTCCCAACTCAGGGATAGAACCAGGGTCTCCTGCACTGCAGGTGTATACTTTACCGACTGAGCCACCAGGGAAGGCCTCAAATAGTATAGACAGGAGATAAACCAGGTCAAACTAGTGAAGGAAGAAGATGAGAGTTTTTGAGTTGGATGGGATGGAGGCTGTTGGCAAAGTCAGAGAAGGGTTTTTAGTGGAATCATGGGAATGGAAGTCAGGTTTAATCTTAACTATTTGAGGGCAGACAAATATTTGTTTGTTTGTTTCTTTCTTTGGATCTTAAAGCTTGCTGAGCAGCTAAGATGGGCAAAGGTATTATAAACATAATTACACTGTTGGTCAGATTACAGTATTAATTTTTGGGAGAGATTGGAGCTGCCTTTATTCCCTTTTCCCTTCCTGCCACAGAAAGTAGTGCAGTGCCTTGCATGGAATAGGTGTTTGACCACAGGGGAGCATAAGAAAGGATTTAATGTGGGCAGCATGAATAGAGCCTTCATGCTTGCTGTCTGGAAGAAAGGCAAGGTGCTGGCTCACAGGGAAGAGTCCTGGATGGAATTTCCTTCTATTTGCAATGTATTCTTTTCTATGGGACACCAAGAAATTTCACAGCAGATAGGAGGAGAGAAATCCAAGTTCTGGTAAATACTTTCAAAAATTGAACAGTTGATTTTAACACCGTGGGGAAATGAGTCCTTTTATGAGATGGTCACTCATTTAAATTCAGCAGGTAGTTCCTGAGCACCTATTGGATGCAAGGCACTTAATTAGGTTCTGTGGGGTATTTGCAAAGAATACAGGCCTGCATTCAAATAGCTGCAATATGTAGATATCTACTAGGGCCATAAAGACACTAGGCCATTTGACCAAATCTGCATTCACAGTCAAAAACTGCAATGGGAAAGACTGGAGACCTCATTGATGGCTTTTGCAAGGCTGTGGGACCCCAGAAGTTCAGGAATGGAAGAGACCACCACAATTTGCTTTGTACTTTCATCTATAGTAAGCTTACTTTTAGGAAACCTTTCTTATTTATTTGTTTTGACTGATTTTCTTCCTTCTTTCACTAAACATCAGTGGTCACTGTCTCTGTAATCTCCTAAATACATGATTCCTTGACATGAAACATCTGAAGCTTCCTTTGCTGGCTTGAGGCACTCCCATATTAGCACTTCCATCCAACTGGGATGCTGACATGCCCGTGCGCTATGGATTTTTATGTCTATTACTAGTTGTTCCTTTTTTATCCTTTGTGCTTACTAGAAAACAAAAGTGGAAGATTAATAATCTCAGATTCATACTTTAATGGCATGTGGAAATTACTCTTCAGTATAACTTTAATGGCATGTGGAAATGACTCAAGTGTAACTGAGATGAAAAAATCTTGAAAGCACCTTTTATTCTCTATATTTCCATCTACTCAAAATCTTATGTATATTTGATACAAATTCAGACAAATCCAGAGAAGGCAATGGCACCCCAATCCAGTACTCTTGCCTGGAAAATCCCATGGACGGAGGAGCCTGGTGGGCTGCAGTCCATGGGGTCGCTGAGGGTCGGACACAACTGACTGACTTCACTTTCACTTTTCCCTTTCATGCATTGGAGAAGGAAATGGCAACCCACTCCAGTGTTCTTGCCTGGAGAATCCCAGGGACGGGGGAGCCTGGTGGGCTGCCGTCTCTGGGGTCGCACAGAGTCAGACACGACTGAAGTGACTTAGCAGCAGCAGCAGACAAATCCATTGGGACAATTTAAGTAAAAGCATTTTCACATGGAAATAATACCATGATGTTATCTGGATTAAAATATCTCAAATTTGCTAAGGGTACATAAAATGAACCGTAGTCTGTCTTCCATAGGCTTTTCTCTTTTTTGATAGACATAGAATTCTTGAATTTCATAAAATGTACATATCCTTACTTATGTATGTCAGGGAATGTGATAACAAGTTTGAACTGGTTGAAAGTTTTTAAAATGAGGGTGAATGAAAACATTTTATCATGAACACCAGAAGTATTGCTTGGTAATAGATTTCATTATCATTTCATAATTTTTCATGTTACAAAATGTTTCATCAAATAGCATAGAAATGTGAACATATTATCCACACTCCTTCAGAGGTGAAGGTTTTTTCCCGGGCGTGGATACCTTGGATTTCTTCTAAAGAGCTGTGGATCCTGTCTGTCTGCCCATGGTGCCAGGCTCAACCGTGATGCCAGTCAGTGCAGGGAATGGCCTCTCCACTCGCCAGGCCACACAAGACAGGCTCCAATACAATTAGATGCGTTGTCATCTGTATTCCCCTTGTCAGCATGCACTCTCTGCCCCTCCAAGTTATTTGAACTATTTGGGAAATTACTTGTGCATGGCAGGCAAAGTCAGCTCCACAAACAGAGGGATCATCTGGCCTCTGTGCCTCTAATGGGATGACATTTTCTCAACGATCCTGGCATTTAATCCTGGGAGACCACCCAGCATGACTTTTTCTACAAATCCAGAGGCGATTACTTGACCCCTAGGTCTGGGGTGAGCAACTGGCAGAAAGAAAGGGCCAGACGGGTTTAATTTCTCTTCTGCCTCTACCAACGCCACCAGTCAGAAGTGGGAAACAGAAGTGGTTTTTCTTTCAGAAACTTTAGACCGCATGGGATCCATCCCTAAAAAAGATGAGCAACGGTAACAAGTCCCCTTAAAAGTGAGAGAATTATGCCTTGCCATCAGCAATCCACATCTCTTCATCTACTCAGTAGTAAACTCTCTGGAGTGTCATCATCATTTGCACCCCCACCCCAATCTCAGCACCTTACAGGTCAGCAGACTTCAGTCTTCTTTCCACCCTTGCTCATTCAGTTTCTCTTGCCTGGAATGCTTTTGCTGGCCTCCACTTGGCAGATCATATCCATCCTGCAAGGTTTCCTCCATGAAACCTTGTTGCCCTCCCCTGCCCTTCCCTCTATTATGATTCTCCTATTAGAGCACTTAGCATTTCTGCAAGAAGATTTCCCAGCAGGGTTGTGAGCTATGTATGGTCAAGGATCACTTTCTTAATTAGTAATCCTTTATCATGTAATACTTGATACATCAAAAAGAATATATGTAAGATGATACAGACACATCTCTGAGATACTGTGGGTTCCATTCCCAACCACCATAATAAAGCCAGTATCAAAAAAAGTGAGTCGCTCAAATTTTTTGATTTCTTTATGCACATAAAATTTATGTTTACACTATACAGTACTCTGTTTAAGTCTGCTTAAAAAAAAGTACCTACTTTAATTAAATGTTTTCTTGCTAAAAAAATGCTATCATCTGAGCCTTCAGTAAGTTGTACTAGTTACACTGAAGATCTCTGATCATAGATCACTGTAACAAATAAAAAATAAGGAAAAAGTTTGAAATACTGAATAACCAAAATGTGACACAGAGACACAAAATGAACAAATGCTCTTGGAAAATGATGCAAATAGACTTTTTCAGTGCAGAGTTGCCACAAATTTTCAAGTTGTGAAAAATGCAGCATCTGTGAAGAGCAGCAAGGCAAAGTGTAATAAAACGAGATATTGCAATATATGGAACATATGGACAAGTAATAGAATAGAAAAATCAAATGAGCACCTGTGAACTTAGACCACCTAACTTAAGAGGTGAAACATGACTGCATTGTCATATCTCCCTTGGCGTATCTCCCTTATCCCATTCTCCTGCCTCACGGTGCAAGTAACTGTTGGCCTGAATGTTACCTTTATCATTTCCCTACTTAAAAGTGTGTTTTTTGCATATGTATATATTACCAAATAATACATTATTTGGCTTTGCTTTGGTTTTGAGTTAAGAAAAGAATCTGGATCTTGCTTTTCTTCATGTGATATTTTGTTCTGAAGTTCATCCATGTGCTCATTTTCACATTGTATACTATTTCCTGTTAGGACTGTGCTGCAACCTACTTATTCATTCTCATGTGATGGACCTTTGGGTTTGCAGTTTGGGGATACAAGCAGTGCTGAGGTGAACAGCCTCAAACACGTCTTCCAATATGTGTATATAAGAGCTTCTCTAAAGTATGTATTTAGCAGTGGAATAGCTAGTCAAAGGAGATAGCTTGAGGTAGAACAGGATTGTTTTTAAGGTCTGTGTGCCAATGTACGCACATAGCAGCAAAGGGCAAGATCTCCTGCATTCTTTATGTATTCAGACCGCTTGCTCTTATCCTATTTGCTAACCTAGGAGGTATAAAATATTATCTTATTATTACCTTACTTTCGTATTTTCCTGATAACTAAAGGGGTGGAGTTTCTTTTCATATATGTATGGGCCTTTTATGTTTCCTGTTTAGTGAAATCCTGTTTATGTCTATGACCTATCCACAGGGTTTTTGTTCAGTCTTATTTGTTTTAGAAGTTGTTTTTATATGCTGGATACTAATCTTTGGCTAACTGCATATTTTTCAAATATCTTCCACTAGTTTGTAGCTTTTCTCTCCCCCCACTTTCTTTATGCTATCTTTAAATGAACAGAAGATCTTTTCATGTGGTCAGTTTTTATCAGTCTTTGTTTTTATGGCTAGTAATTTGTATGTCTTATTTGACAGTGTTTTTAGTTTATATTTTAATCTCTGCCCCAACTTAAATTCCAGATCACGATAAATTTTTGTTGGGGAAAAAATGAATTAGTAAATAATGGGGCTTCCCTTGTGGCTCAGCTGGTAAAGAATCTACCTGCAATTCAGGAGAGTTGGGTTTGATCCCTGGGTTAGGAAGATGCCTTGGAGAAGGGAAAGGCTACCCACTCCAGTATTCTGGCCTGGAGAATTCCATGGACTGTATAGTCCATGAGGTTGCAAAGAGTCGGACATGATTGAGTGACTTTCACTTTCACATGGACAGAGGAGTAAAAAAAAAATTATTTTATTTGCTAAGCACATGTCTTTTTAAATTACTAGATCAAACTCTGCACATTGGAACAAGAAAATGAGAAGAGTCTGAAGTAGCTTTTCTTCAAATGCTGGCTGTGACCAGTACTACAGATGGCCAGTGCCCCATTCACATCCCCTCACCATTTCTGTGCAGGCTAACCATGACTTCCGAATGGTTTGCCTGAGTAGGCCGGCTTTGAGCATGGGCAGGTCAGAAGTTCAAGGAATGACGTCCCTTGGGATCAGATCTCAAACAAATGACTGATGGGAGCTGGTGGATAAAACCCCCAGCTTCCTCACCTCAGCCATACTGATCTACACAGTTTTCCTCGGTGCTCAGCGGTAATTCATTAGATAACAAACCCTTTATTTACTTCTGGCTTCTCTCTTTCTCTCCCTCCTTCTCTCCCTCTGTTTCTTGAGAATATCTCTGCTAAAAACTACTAGCTCCCGAATCCTTGCCTCAGGATCTGCTGCTGCAATTAAAACTGTTTGAATGTCAATTTTTGACTCAGGAACTTGAATGTTGGTGATTTAGGATGAGATGAATATATCTTTTTAAAAACAATTCTTACTGTTCTCCTATATTTGGAAAGCTATTACAGGGTGAAGTGCAGAGTGAAAAGGTATATAGTTGAGGGATTAAGTGGGCTCTGGGGCTAAACTATCTGAGTTGAGTTGTGGCTTTTTCATCACATTTAATTTACCTAAGACCTCTGCCTCACTTTTCTTACCTGTAGAATTGAAATAATCATAATATCTACTTCATGGGCTATTTTGAGGACTAAATGGGTTAATAGAAGCATGGTGCTAAAACTAGTGTTTGGCTTATGGTAAATGCTCCATAGATAATAGAAATTTGTTGTGTCCTGTACCTTACTGGAGCCATTAAATAAATGTATCAATATCTCTTGATATATTTTGGGCTTCCCTGGTGGTTCTGATGGCAAAGAATCTGTCTGCAATGCAAGAGACCCAGGTTTGATCCCTGAGTCAAGATGATTTCCTGGAAAAAGGAATGGCTACCCACTCCAGTATTCTTGCTTGGAGAATTCCGTGGACAGAGTAGCCTGGTGGGCTACAGTCCATGGGGTTGCAAAGAGTCAGACATGACTGAGTGACTAATATTTTTACTATTTGATACATGTTAGGACTAAAACATGAGATGGTTATGAGTTTCTTGTCGCTTTATGTATGACATTACAATTAGGCTCTGTTGAAATCTTAGAAAGTCTGATCTAACCATTCAAAAATAATTTTTCAATTGTTTTTAGAAAAAAGTTTTAATCTCATGAGTGTTCAACTCTACTCTGAGATTATAATGGATCTCCTTTTAGTGCCTGGGGAGAAGGAAAAATGCCAAATGAAAACAGATTTCTCTGTAAATCTATACTTTTCATTTTTCTTTAGCTCAAGAATACCTTTACTCTTATTTGCTGGCGGTTTCAGGGGGAGATGAGGGAATTAAATAAAGAAGGTTTTTGTCCCCTCGAATAACATTCCAGAATGCTTGATTCTGTTAAATGGATGGAGCTGTAATGTGAATCTGTCTGGTTACCAAAGAAGGCGCTTCCATGAACATTTTCTTCACAAATTTTTGATATTCTCTCAGTAGATCTGACATGAGTTTCCTAAACTTTTCTCTTTTTATGACTAATAATTGCAAAGAAATTAGTATTTGGATGTCACCTATAGCCTTTAATAGTATGACTTCCTGTGTAGAAAGTAGGGTTTATCAGAGACCCAATTTCAAAGATGGATTCTGTGTTAACCTAGATATTTTCCTTACATTTGTACTTATTTTAGACACAGCTTAGTTTAATGGCAAGAGAATGGGATTTGAAGCCAGAAAACCTGGCATTCTTTACCCCTTAATTAGATTTGTGATACTGGGGAAAGTTACTTTAACATTTTAAGCTTTGGTTTCCTCATCTGGGAAGTGGGGGAAAATAATGAAATCTAGTTCATAGGGTTGTATAAATGGCAAAATAGAATACAAAAATCAATCGGTTCTTAAGCAGGTTTTATTTCTCTCATGGAACTTTTAAATTATTCCCAATCCATTTTTTTGAGCAGCAAAATAATTTTATATATAGTAACTTCTCCCTTTATTTTCTCTGTGATTCCAGAAAGATAATCATGATGAAAAATGTTCATTGTCAATAAGAACATACTCTCATGTAATTCAAACTCAAGCATTTCAGTTGAACTGATGATTTGGCTCTTTAGTCAAAATATAAAAGTTTTCTGAGAATAAACAAATAAAAATAAAATTTTTGATATTTCTTATCCATGATAATGTTTATTTTTCAATGTTACTTATGTATCTATTTTAGTCAGTCAACACATAGTTTTGGAGCCCCAATTATGTGTTAGTTACTGTACAAGGCATTGAAAATTGGAAGAATTTTTATGTGTGGCCATTTGGTATCAATTTTAAAAGAGAAAGCTGTCATTTCAGCAATACTTTTTGCTAATCTAAATCAAAGAAACTGACATTTAGAAAAGCCATTTAGCTAGAACTTTCTTTTTTTTTATCATAGATGCAGAACCAATTACAAAATATGAGCACAATGCAATATTTTTCCACAGCTATGTAAACAAAGACATGCATACAAATAAGGAGATATGGATCTTCTCACCATATTCAGAAATAGCCAGTTGTAGTCTATTCCTTACGTCAACATATTACAAAAGATAATTGAAATTCCAGCAAGTGCCTATATTATTAACAGTGGAGTTGATGTCATTATAATCTTGTAAATATCCAGACAAATATAGCCAGATATACTGAAGAATGATTAAGTGTTGTAACCTACTGTAGTACTTAATAATGTTACCATTTTTCCCCATTATTGGAATATTGTATCTGCTTGAATTAATGTTTATAATGGTGCTTTACTGCCACTGTCTGCTTCTTTTTGTCTTGATTTATGTGGTTAGCAGACTGAATCAAATTTTTGTTGAATTTTTTCAATGAAGGGAGTTTAGCAGAAGCATAAGTTCTGAATAAACTTTAAATAAAGATATTAAAATACAAAAGACAATGCTTTGGTGCTCTAATTATCTATAGCAAGAAAACATATATTTTAAAAGGAAACATGGGTTCACAAGAAGATAAATGGACACATAATCCAGAGGCCAGTCGCTGGCAGAATTTCTTAGTTTGATGTGACTCTCTCTTTGACAGTTCTCCTAAGGTAGGTTATTTTGGAGAAAACATATGTTTCCATTTTCTCTCCCTCTGCTTCCCTTTGAGTCCCCAGGCTCCACTAGGGTCACAGAAACATTAAGGCTTTTGTCACTGTGATTAATAGCTCTTAAGATCATCTTTAATTCACTCACTAATGACTGAGGGTCTTTCTGCTCTCCAAGTAATCGGGTGATGTATGAGTCGATAGCACACCTTGTGCCAGAGGTGAAAATCATTCAGGCAATGCAAATATTGTCACGGGAACAAATGTTTTCCCTGTTAATAAAAATTAATGAATTCTACCCAGGAGCTAGTTAAAGAAGCTGTGGCATAGGAGGTCCAAGCACAAATAACTTCTTAGTGCTGAGAATCACTTACGTTTCCTTTCTAAGATACAGAAAAAGACATGATTGCTGCATCTTTCTACATTTCCATACGTGATGAAGCAGTGACAATCTAATACAATACAATGATGGAAATGCATTATGTTGTTTCTAAATTAATTGTTCAGGGTCCTGATTCCATTTTGCATTGTGAACGTTGGCATCTTATTTATTTTAATCTTGGTTAAACTGCACGCTTCTAGTCCTGGAGTAGTCTAATGAATACATTCCTCTCTTCATAGCCTAGTTAAAACCAAGAATTATAGTGATCGGGGTTTACAACTATAAAATGATGTAATGAAATTTAAATTTGAAAAACTCCTTGTAACACATCATAAAAGATTGATGAAACAGACTGGAGATTAATAAGTGATTTGAATAGTTTTGAGAGCAAAAGCAAGAAAAACACATTTGTTAACTCTATCGTTATATTTACTGAATTCTTTAAAAATCAAAACATCTCCTCTTTAAAAATTTGTCTCACATCATTAAAGCTTTTCCCATAATATGTCTATCTGAACCCTTAGTTCATTCTGTAAGACAATAATGTACAATATTGTGACAAGGTGCCTACTCTTTATGTATTGAAACTTGCTGTCAAGCAAAATATGTTGTCTTTTTGTTTCATTTTGATAGTCCATGATTCTTTCTTATAATGACCAAAATCCATTGTCTCAATGGAATAAATATTTCTGAAATAGTTCCCAGTCCTTCTCCTATCATTTACATCTTAGAACATGAAAACAGTAAACTTTTAAAAGACATTATTTTACCTCTCCACAGTGCTTATCTACAAAGGAACATATTACTGAGAAGGGGAAAAAAGCTCGACTTGTTACTATTATTTCTGGTAGGCACCCAAAGAGAGTAGCTAATTTGCTCTTCATTGATGCCAAGGACAAATTAAAGAAAAACTAACTGAATTATGCATTTATACTTGTTTGGTTTTAAAGTGTGCTTCTTTTCCTTACAATGTCTGCAAATATCAAAATTTTGACTGTATATTTTGTACATTATCTCAGAATCTGTTTGTATACTTTTAAAATGAATTAAATTTTAAAAATATTAAAGGACATGTGACACTCCTTATTTAAATACATTGAATTTTAAAAATACTAAAGGAAACAAAATCATTAGTTAATTAGTTTGAAACTGAAGAATGGGTATAATTGAAGAGGCTGCTTCTGCTAGTCTCCATTATTAAGAATAAGCCCATTTTTTCCCCAAAGTGAATTCAGATAATAGCACGTGTGTGTGCGCGCTCAGTTGCTTCTGACTTTGCAGGGCTCCTCTGTCCACTGAATTTTCCAGTCAAGAATACTGGAGTGAGTTGCCATGCCCTCCTCCAGGGGGATCTTCCCAATTCCAGGATCAAACCTGTGTCTCTTGCGTCTCCTGCATTGGCAGGTGGATTATTTACCACTTTGCCACCTGGGGAGCCCCAAAATAGCACTACTGTGTTCAGTTTGGAAGCAGGATTTTCTCTACATTGGTGCTTCTTCAAAGATGGTCCCTGGATCCCAATGTTATTGGGAGAAATTTCATCATGACAACATTGGTTGTAATTACTGAGACTATTTTTTTTTTCATTCACATAAAATGAATTTTCCACAATTGGGTTTCACTGTTTCTATAAACTTTTATATCTTACTCTTGATTCCAAAAGAAAAATGTTGAGTTTACACAGCTTCAGTACATACCTGGTGGGTAAAGAGTTTGGGCAAGTGCAGACAACAAGGAAATTAAATATGAGCTTTTTTTTCTTTTTTTTTTTTGCTGAGAGTTCTAATCACATAGTAAACAGTTAGAATTTACACGGGTCTTTATTTAATTAAGCCTGAGAACCACTGTTTAGTTGCAGCTGGAGCAGACTCTTGGCACAGAATAGTGTAGTCTTTAACCTTTCCCCTTTTAACTGTGCTTATAAGAATGTGTGTGTTTCTTTAAGAAGGTGCTGTGTGTCTTTAAGCACTGTTTGTAGTTTTTGATATAAGTATCACCTCACATGCATACATTTTAAAGAGAACAGATGAAATAGATGCATAGATTAACTGGACTCTTTAATATCTACAAAGCTGAAGTTATTTATCCATACAGTGAATTTCCATATTTGAAAGTTTTTCTGGCTGGTAGTTTTTAATGAAGAATGTGAGTCTGTGTGTGTGTGTATGTGTGTGTGTTGTGTGTGTGTGACTTTGACACCTGCTTTGCTGTTTCATGGGTTTTTTTTCACTTCCACACTTTCTTATTGTTGAATATACTTAAGAAACTTTTTGAAATCAGCGAAGGCTAAATAAAAACAAAGAAAACAAAAGAATGGCAGTGGTACTTTCATATTATTCCTGCCAAAGTGGCAGAATTAAATAGGATCTTTACCAGGTCTCAAACTCTTGGCCCCCTGGGCTATATGTGAGTTGCTGATATATACAGGCTTGGTTAAGCCAACATGTAAACCAAACAAGCAAATAAACAAAAAAGGAAACCTTACTCAAAAATCCAAACTTCTGACTTCTCTTGAAGTATCAGACCATCTGGCCACACCAGGCCAGTTTTCTACATGGCATCAAACAACCTCCTTGGATGAGGCAGGGCTTTTCCAGTCCCCCTGTCTTTACCATCCTCTATTGCTTTACACATCATTTACCTTGTATGTTTGACCCTTGTAGGGATTTACATATGCAGGCACTAATCTATGAGAATGAACAGAGATCCTAAATAAAATAATCTGAAAAGCTCGAAACTATGCATATTTGGCTTTAGGATTTGTGGCAGACCAGTCTACCCGATTGTATTCACCTTGGCAGTTGTATTCACAAATATTAGTTTGTGAGACCTCGAGTCCAATCGGGTGAATAAATCAGGAAATCTGATTGGGATTACAAATTACAGAAGTCAACTTGAGCTCAAAGTTTAAAATATGGACTTTCCTCCCCAACATCTGTTGGAAGAGACCTTTATTTCTTCCAATGGATCTTAGAATCCTATAATTCTGGAAGATGCTGGTCTTGATAATGTTCTACTAGCAAAGGTAAGCCAGTGGGCAGTGCCAACTTTAGAAAATAATTATCAAGGCATCTAGACATGGTATTGTAGCCTCTTAGTAACCACAGGAAGTTCCCAGCATCCCTGCCGAAAGCCTGAGTTTTCAAGGCTGACAGATAGCAGCTACTCCCTTCCTACCCCGCCCACTTGAAAAAAGGCCATAAGTTCAGATTTCCTTGCCAGATAACAACTTCAGGTTTGTCTAACTCTGCCGTAAGTCTTTTGGCATAGTCCAACTGTGTCTTTCAGAGGACACATCTTATCTTTTTATTAGCAAACAGAATGGCTTAGATATGGCTTTATAGGACATTTTCTGGAGCATAATTTAATATGACTCATTTCCCTTTAAATGTAAAGACAGTGACTGAAGCAGACATGGGCAAAACCAAACCCCAGAATGTTGTAGGAAACTTGCACTTGAAAATGTGTAAAATTCTGCTGGAGCCAAGGGATTTATTTAGAATGACTTGGCGTTCTTTGCTTGGATGTCTAAATAAGCCTTATGATACCATTTTTTGGCCCCGCTTTGAACCTAGTGTAATAAAGAAGGAAATGAAAGCAAAGGTAAACTTAAAGTATTGTTTTACTCTAAATGCTTTCAGTAAAGGGTCTTGTTATCTAATGATTGGTACTAGATGGCTGGTATAAATCGTACAGTCTGTTCTTTGCACTCATGGCTGAAGGAGGTGAAGGCAAAGGAAATCAATTGGAACTAGCAGGTAACAAATGACCAGTCTTAGGCAAACATAGCAGGTGGGGAAAATAGACTTGTGGACAAAGATTACTGGGAAACAGTGAGTGAAAACTTTTTCTTCTCTTTTAGAATCCAGTGCAATTACACAAAATAACTAATTGCACAGTTATGAAAGATGGGGCTGTTTTATCTTTTACCACTGTGGGGTGAGAGCTTGGGTGCTACTAGTTTTTTAAGGGTCTACTTAAAAAAAGTATTGGCTTCAAAATATGAATGAAATTCACTAAACATTTATCACTATCATACTGTGTTGGCCAGCCAACTACAATTCAGCCCATCTAGAGTTGTGTTTGAATTATACTAAATATAGGATGTGGGTACATCTTAATTTTTGATTTGATGTAAGTTGCAGCTTCCAAAATTAGGTAGCTAGACAGACGAAGTCTTCAAATGGCCCTGATGATCATATTTTATAGCTACATAACATTTTCTGCCAGATGCCATCCAGAATATTGGAAACGAGGATTTATTAAAAAACAAATTACTTTTAGCTAGTTCTATGAATGGGACGGACTTATTGTTCAAAGCCAGATCTTGCTGGGGCAGGCATCAGTGGATTTTCCATTTCTGACTTCTTGGAACTCATGCTATTCTTATTTATTTTCAACATTTATTATTATTATTATTTTTTACAGTTAAGTGTCCCTTTGAAGTCTCCCAAGTATGAGTCAACAATATCTCTGAACTTTGAGGTGCAAGAGACAGTGAGGCTCTTTACAACATACAGATCACGTAATTGTGCACGTGTATCATTCCTTTCCCCTGTGTTCAAGCAATTCTTATGAACATTATTTGATCTTCACAACAATCCATTGATATATAGAAATTTTGGGATCACTGATCCTATCTGACCAGTTACAGCAGAGAGGCTAAGAGCTGTAGTGACAGTGTCAGTTACACAACTCTTGAGTGTGGAAGGCCCTGGGACCCAAATCTTCTCGTGTCAAAATTAGGATGTTTCTTGAGCTAAATTTTCAAGATGTTTTCTTCTCATAAATTTTACTTTGATCTGACAGAAAATTTGTTGAATATGTGCTTTGAGGTGCATACCATCCTAGGCTCTGGGTTTGTGATAGAGAATAAGGTAGATTCTGTCACCCCTGGAGCTTAATTTGGGATTGTATTCACCACTTAGACTAAAACTGAATCAACGTGAGCTATTAGTTTTATTGTAAAACTTTTTAATTATGAAAATGAAATCTCTTACACACACACACACACACACACACACCTGTGTGTGTGTGTGTGTGTGTGTGTGTGCTACCCTGGTGGCTCAGACAGTAAAGAATCTGACTGCAAAACAGGAGACCTGGGTTTTATCCCTGGGTCAGGAAAATCCTCTGGAGAAGGGAATGGCAACTGACTCCAGTATTCTTTCTTGCCTGGAGAATCCCATGGACAGAGGAGCCTGGTGGGCTATAGTCCATGGGGTCACAAAATAGATGGACACTATTGAGTGACAAACACTTTAACTTTTACCACATCACTCCTAATGCAGTAGACACACACATATACACCCCACACCCCGCCCCAACACAGGAGCGTTTGATAGGAGGTTTGACTGACTTGTCCAGCAGTTTTGGAATCTTATAGCTGGAATATCACAAAAAGCTTATATGTAGCATATCTGATCGGA
>NW_011494612.1:3420347-3446296 GCF_000754665.1 Bison bison bison | reverse complement strand
GATCGGAGAAGGCAGTGGCAACCCACTCCAGTACTCTTGCCTGGAAAATCCCATGGACGGAGGAGCCTGGTAGGCTGCAGTCCATGAGGTTGCTAAGAGTCAGACACGACTGAGCGACTTCACTTTCACTTTTCCCTTTCATGCATTGGAGAAGGAAATGGCAACCCACTCCAGTGTTCTTGCCTGGAGAATCCGAGGGACGGGGGAGCCTGGTGGGCTGCCGTCTATGGGGTCGCACAGAGTTGGACATGACTGAAGCGACTTAGCAGCAGCAGCAGCAGCAGCATATCTGATTAAGTAATCTGACTTCTCATTCTGTTATTAACTGTCAAAGCCATTTATAGTAGAGGATTTCAGAGTCATAGAAATTTGTACTTATAAAGGACTTTAGAATTGACTCCAGTCTCTCATTTTACAAATTTTGATACCTTGGCAGTTGTTTTTAGATGAAATTAATTAACACTCTGTCTGATGTTCCTATGACTCTTTATTTGTGCCACATACTTTAGTTTTTTGCTTTGTTTTATAGTTCTCCACTTGTCTGGCTCTTCTCCTAGACCATGAATTTCTTTAAGGCAGGATCTCTTTTCATTTTCCTTGTCTCTTCTTTTTTTTTTTAACTTTATTTATTTTAATTAGAGGCTAATTACTTTACAATATTGTATTGGTTTTGCCATACATCAACATGAATCTGCCACGGGTGTACATGTGTTCCCAATCCTGAACCCCCCTCCCACCTCCCTCCCCATACCATCCCTCTGGGTCATCCCAGTGCACCAGCCCCAAGCATCCTGTATCCTGCATTGAACCTGGACTGGCGATTCATTTCTTATATGATATACATGTTTCAATGCCATTCTCACAAATCATTCCCCCCGCTTCCCTCTCCCACGAGTCCAAAAGACTGTTCTATACATCTGTGTCTCTTTTGCTGTCTCGCATGCAGGGTTATTGTTACCATCTTTCTAAATTCCATATATATGTGTTAGTATACTGTATTGGTGTTTTTCTTTCTGGCTTACTTCACTCTGTATAATAGGCTCCAGTTTCATCCACCTCATTAGAACTGATTCAAATGTATTCTTTTTAATGGCTGAGTAATACTCCATTGTGTATATGTACCACAGCTTTCTTATCCATTCATCTGCTGATGGACATCTAGGTTGCTTCCATGTCCTGCCTATTATAAACAGTGCTGTGATGAACATTGGGGTACACGTGTCTCTTTCAATTCTGGTTTCCTCGGTGTGTATGCCCAGCAGTGGGATTGCTGGGTTGTATGGCAGTTCTATTTCCAGTTTTTTAAGGAATCTCCACACTGTTCTCCATAGTGGCTGTACTAGTTTGCATTCCCACCAACAGTGTAAGAGGGTTCCCTTTTCTCCACATCCTGCTGGTACCTGGTCCAGAACTTTTGGGGTGGTGGCAGAGTAAAAACTTAGACCCAGGGCTTCTGCTTTTGAGTCCAATGCCTTTCATCACAAAAATCTCTCATTATTTTGGTTTGTTGGTCTAAAAGAATAGATAAAATCTTTAAGAGCTTTGTTTTTAACAAATAGTTTGAGATAAAAAATATTTTGTGAATACAAAAAAAAAGTACAATAGAGTTACTGCTACATCATTGGCATGCTTCAACAAATTTCCAAGATTTGCCTGTTCATTTTCTAAGGCTGCCATAATAAAATGCCACAGATTAAGTGGCTTAAACATCAGACATCAGAAATTAATTTTCTCACAGTTCTGGAAGCCGGAAGTTCAAGATCAAGGTGCGGGCAGGTTTGACTTCTCCTGATGACTCTTTCCTGAGCTTGCAGATGGAGGTTGCTGTCTTCCTGTGTCCTCATGGTCTTTCCACAGTGCAGGCATAATGTCTGTGTCCTAATCTCCTCTTCTTATAAGGATGTATTGGATTAGGCCCACTTTAGTGACCTCATTTTTAATTTAATTATCTCTTTAAAGACCTATTCTCCATATATAGTTAAATTCTGAGGTACTAGAGCTTAGGACTTCAAGATATGTGTTTGTGGGGGACACAATTCAATTCATAACATTGATTCACCTTTTCACGGATTTGTTTCTATATTTTGTTGTCATATCAGGTACCATTCAAACATATATGTGTGTGTTTAGTTGCTTAGTCGTATCTGACTCTTTGTGACCCCATGGACTGTAGCCTGCCAGGCTCCTCTCTCCATGGCATTTCCCAGGCAAGAATACTGGTGTGGGTTGCCATTTCCTCCTCCAGGGCATCTTCCTGACCCAGGGATCGAACCTGTGTCTCCTGCATTGGCAGGCAGGTTCTTTCCCACTAAGTCACCAGGGAAGCCTTCAAACACACATATTTTGCCCTGAAAAGGAGTTTGATGGTTTAAAAAAAAAAAAAAAGATAGTAGTAATAGCCCCCAAACTTCTCTTTGTGATAGTGGTACTCTTTATTTTAATAAATATTCTCTTCCTGGCCATCCGTCTTCTGTTCAAGATGTGCTGCAGATTACTTAGAACGTGATATACTCACACTTGAGTTGAGGTATCTATCAGTTTAACATGTCAAGTTCACTACAATTCTTTGGTCAACACAAGGTTGCCTTTCTTTTTTTCCCCTCAACTGAAGTATAGTTGATTCGGGCTTCCCAGGTGGCACTAGTGGTAAAGAACTCACCTGTCAATGCAGGAGACATAAGAGACCTGGGTTCGATTCCTGGGTGGGGAAGATTCCCCTGCAGATGGAAATGGCAACCCACTCCAGTATTCTTGCCTGGAGAATCTCAAGGACAGAGGAGCTTGATGGGCTACGGTCTGCCAGGGGTCTTGGGGTTGCAAGAGTTGGACACAACTGAGTGACTAAGCAGACACACACACACACACATAACTCTGTGACTTTAAATAATAGTATATATTGAAACATCATGATTTTGATAGAAAAAGAGGAGAAAAGCTTAAAAATTATGTATCAATTAGCATGTCTGTAACATCTGAGGAAGGAGAAGGAATGGGAACCCACTCTTGTATTCTTGCCTGGAGAATCCCGTGGACAGAGGAGCTTGATGGGCTACAGTCTGGTGGGGATCACAAAGAGTCGAACATGACTTAATGACTAAACAACATCTGAGGAAAAGTGAGTAACGAAAAATTTAAAAGCTTTTGAAAAAGAGGTTTCACACCTTAAGAAGCTCTCTTTTGTGTAATGTGTGCTTGTTGTTGAAGAAATGTGGCCCAGTGGAAAGAATTTATAGACCATTAACCAGGGAGCACTGGACGTGTAGCTGGGTATAGAGCTCCCTGGTTCTTAATATCCTCATCTGTAATTTAGGGTTTGATTAATTTATTTCTAATGAGGGTTGTCACCAAGATTTAATTTATATGCAGGTACATAGTGTATGAGTAGGTGGCACATAGTAGGCATTCATGAAATGCCAGTCTCTTCCTCCCACAGTCTCCACTTGCCTTATGTAACTAACCTGATGGTTGCGTATCAACATTCTATGGTTTCACATTTGGAAGAGGGAATCTCGAGCCTGTATTGTACAATTTTCTCTGTTCTGTGTGCAGCTCAATTAATCTCATATTAACTGTAATTACTCTTCTAGCCCTTTTACTTCAGTAATTACTAAACTTGTGACTGCCATAAACTGTCTCTCATATGTTTCATGCTCTTAGTGCAGAAAACTATTCATTTACTTCAAGTCAGATGGATTTTAAAAGGTGAAAAACACTTTTAAGCATGAGTGAACTAAGAAGGAAGGAGGACGACCATCAGTTGACCACCATGTCTGGAAGCTTTAGGCATCTGCAGTGAACACAATGATGTTATTAACCCATCTCCCAGTGAAGTGCCTAAGCAGCAGAGGCTCCTTCTCCCTGTCTAGGTGTCCACCATCTTGAAGTTGTGTTATGTTTGAGCATGCGCTCTATCTCAAGACTGTAAATGACTTTTTCATTAAACTGTGTCCACAAAGTCTTCCTAAGGAGTATGCACTTACCTGGCAGAACCATCAGAAAAATGCTGTTGACATATTTCTTATAATATTAAAGTCTTTTAGCTGATATCTTCACATGGGCTTTTAGAAAAATCTGAATTACAACATTTAGAACAGACTGAGTCAAAATGATATTTGTGTTAGTGGAGCTTTTTGGGAGAGTTTACTAGGTAACTTTATTAACTAACTTTTCAAATGGAAAAGTATTTCTGCAATATTTATTGTGGAATATTGTTAAATACAAAAAATAGCAGAGAAAAACATAACACATAAGCTTATCCTCAGAGATAACCACTTTCAACATCTTCTCATCTTTTTCCTCTGTATGAATCTTATCTGATCAAAAAGGGCATCTCTTCATGCTATCTGTTTTGAAAATCTGTCACTCACTACGTTACATTTTCTCATGTTGTATGATACTATTCTTCAACATATGGCTGCTTTGAATTCCATTGTGTTTATTTTCTCAAAGCTTGTGTTGTTGGAAGTTTGATTGTGAAGATGTTTTCATGATCATTAACAATGCTATAACACTCACATATATTGCAGTTGAATGGTTAAGCATGTGGGCTTTTGAATATGCACCATTGATTGCTGTTTGATCAAAGGACCTTTACAAAATTTCCATATCTTCAGCCAGTGTGGATATAGTGATAGTACATTTCTCCGAGAGTTGTGCTTATATGCTGGATATAAAGTCTTAGGACAATGCCTGCTTTGTAATACATGCTCAACAAATGTTATATATGATTGTTCTTGATTAGATACATTTTCACACATGGTCTTATTTCTAGAAATGAAATCTCTGGATCAAAGGTCATAATAGTTTTTTATCTTTTGATCCAAATGAATAACTCTGGGCCAGATTTGGACGGAATCTGAGGGGATACCTATATGCTAAAGATAGCTTATGTGCATGGGTAACTCAAGTTTGTGACTCACAGTTCTGTTTTCTACTGGAAAAAGCATGGAAATGAACATTCTTTCTCTCTTAATTGTTGAGTTATTCTGTGTGCCATTGAAGTCATCTGTGTAGAACATAAAAAATAGAAAGTGCTGGAAGGTCCTCTGAGATGAGAGAATTAGATTTTTATTCTCTAAGCTTATAAATTTTCATTGATTCCAACTGGTTATCTGGGGTGTATGCAAGTAGGGACGTTCTGCAAATGAACATTAAGTTTTTACTTTCCCCCTTTTCCTCTGTTTAGCTTGGGACATCTGGGTCTGGCTTTTCTTATTGTAGCTGAGCTGAATATATGGTATGGGGTGTTTCTGTAGTATATAAAAGAGCCTTTCCTTCAACAGAATCTGAAACTCTTCCAAAGTCAGAAGGAGAAAAAAAATCCTAACCCTGAAAGAAATCACTTGTTTGACTGTAATAATCTATTGAAACTGGTTAAAACATTAAACAAAAAATAAATGAATCAGATAGTTAGAACTAGTATGTCAGGAAAATAGACAGAACATAAAATGCCTCTGGAATCTGTAGGATATTTTCTGGTACAAGGGGGTTTCTGAGTCATGGTTCATTTACAATGTCTGTTTCCTCACTCAGGGAAGGGTTTCTAATAGATTCAAGGAGACGCTAAGCTTTGCAAATGTCTTGCTCAAATAAAGGCAGCTCTGTGAGGGATAGATTTGTTCTGTTTATGGAGAAAACTTGCCAGTCATGTTTCACATTGTGTATCCTTCAGAAGAACAACCGTCTTCTTTCACGTCATGGTGAAGATGGAGGCTTGTACAATCGTGACTTCAAGATCTCAGATCAGAGGGGTCATGAGCCGTGACTTTTTTAGACTAACTGGAGATTGACCGCCAGCTTGTTCCGGAAGTTGTGGTAGACTTAGAGAAATGGACTGCTGGTCAGATTAGAAAGACTTTGAAAGCCATCCTGAAGTTTTACTACCATAAAATCTAATGGAGGGTTTAGCTGTGCCACTGAAAAGATGCTATTTTCAGCTTTTAAACCAGAGTATCATGGTCTTTGCATGATAGGAATTTGACGAAACCTCAGTAGTCCTGAAGATGCTTGTCTTAGCTTTCGAGGTTAGACTAAGAAATTTAGCTCTTGAGCCAGTCCTACAGGAGGTGGTCTCCCGAACAGTGAGTTTTTCTTTATTTCAATTGTAATAACTATGGGACTATTGAGAAGATGATGAAATGTCATAGAGTTAATGGAAGCGTTCAGCATTTGACTATAAATTCTGGCAGAGAAGAAAGGTATATTCTTTGGCTTGCTTGCATCTTAGACTAAATCTCTGGGACCATTGGAAATCATGTAAATATCATCTCACTATGTCAAGCCACATCTGTCTTCTACATATATACCAACATGCGTTTTGGTTCAGGGTTAAATATTAACTCTCTGATAATTAATGATGATTTAATTATTAACATAATGAGGATTCCATATCAGAAAGAAGTATTCAAAACCTATGAAGCACTTTGAGTAGGACTTAGGAGAACTGAGTTTTTGTTTTTGTTTATATGATACTATTGAGTTGGAACAAGTCATGAGCCTCATCTGGGCCTCAGCTTTCTCATCTAAAAGTGAAGTTATATTTGGTGGTTCCCTTTTGTCCCTTATACTGCTAATGCATCTTATTAGGAGCCATGTTAAAAAATTCTCATTAATGTCAAAGATCTTTAAGAAGAATTCCCATCAAAAATAAGTTTGTATGATTAGTCTCAGCAAGCCTTTCTATGGTATCCTTATTGTATTAGTCAAGTTGGGCTGCTATAACAAGCCACCATAGACAAAGGGGTTTAAACAACAGATACTGATCACATTTCTAGGGACTGAGAGGACAGAGATCAGGGTGCCAACATGGTCAGGTCCTGGTAGGGGCTCTCTTTCTGGCTTGCAGATGGCTATCTTGTTGCTATATTCTCTTATGATGGAGAGAGTACAGGTTGGGTGGAGGAGTGCTCTAGGGTCTCTTCCTCTTCTTATAAGACCACTAATCCCATCATGAGGGCATCAGCCTCATGATCTCTTCTAAATCTACTATCACATTGCGGGTTAGGGATTCAGCATTTGAATTTGGGAGGATACATCAATCTGTAACACTCCTCTTTTAAAACAGGGTGTGATTTCCTCCTCTTTATTTCTTGTTGTTTTGTTTGTTTGTTTTTTTTGGGGGGAGGGGTGATTTTTTTTTCCTGTTCTGCACTGCATGGCATGTGAGATCTTAATTCCTTGACCAGGGATCAAACCCATGACCCCTGCATTGGAAGTGCAGAGTATTAACCACTGGACTGCCAATGAAGTCCCCCTATTCACTACTTCTTAATATTTGCAAAAGATCCTATATAGTTTCCTTCTTGCAGAGAATCAGAAATCTTCAAGTGAAGTACAGTTATGAGCTCTAAGGAAACAAAAATTTTTAATGGAAAGGAACTTTAGGTGAACTCTTCCCTGTAAAGCTAAAGAGGTTAATTGGCTTCTGGAAGGTGCCTTTATTTCTTCTTTTTCCTCTTGGAGCCTCCATGTATGAAGTCTTCATTTAAGAAACTTCCGTCTCTTATGAATCAAGAACATTGTAATGAATCATAACACCCAGATTCATAGTAATCCTTGCTACTCAAAATGTGGTTCACCAATAAGCAGTATTAGAATCCCCTAGGGGCTTGTTATAAATTCAGAATCTCAGTCTCCACCCAGATCTACTGAATCAGAACTTGAATTTTAACAAGACCTCAGGTGATTTCTCTGCACTTTACAGTTTGAGAGGCACTCTTAGACCATGTAGAACATAGACTTGTGATCTCAATTTAGTTATTTCTTCAGTGGGCTTCCCTGGTGGGCTCAGATGGTAATGAATCTGCCTGCAATTCAGGAGACCCTGGTTTGATCCCTGGGTGGAGAAGATTCCCTGGAGAAGGAATGGCAACCTACTCCAGTATTCTTGCCTGGGAAATCCCAAACAGAGGAGCCTGGTGGGTTATAGTCCGTGGGGTTGCAAGAAGTTCATGAGGTTGCAGAGTCAGATACGACTAAGTGACTAACGCTTTCTTCTTAGCAGAGTACTCTTTTGAAAATAATTATAATTTATTGTTTATTTTCTCTGTACTATGCCAAGAGTCTTATTTTGAATCTCCACAACAAAGTTCAGTTCAGTTCAGTTCAGTCGCTCAGTCGTGTCCAACTCTCTGTGACCCCATGAATCGCAGCACGTCAGGCCTCCCTGTCCATCACCAACTCCCGGAGTTCACTCAGACTCACGTCCGTCAAGTCAGTGATGCCATCCAGTCATGTGTTTTATTTTGCATATAAAAATATGGGGATTCAGAGAGGTAAAGTAAGTTGTCCAAGGTTGCATGCTTGTGAATGACAGAACTTGGATTTAAAGTGAGGATTTTTCTTACTGTAAATTCCATATATTTTTCACTAGCCTATAGGGTTTAGCCTTTATTTAATGCACATTGATGTATTAGGGGACCTGGGTAGGTGAATCTTTGCTAAAAGTAAAATTTAATTTTTAAGGCTATTGATTTTGGTAAGATTTTAGTATTAATATCTTAGGCCTTAAAAATGAAAATAACTGTTCTTTTAAATTTCATTCAATGGAGTCAAATTTCTTAGACATGTTAGACAAAAACTTTTGGGTTCTAGGTCAAGGAAAAGAAACAAAGTTTCATACTTGTAAAAAGAAAATCTACTCTCTCTCTGTGATTTACTTTACTTTGGGAATAATATTGTGCTTCTGTTATAAACTGAGTTGCATTATCTATAGTTTTTCCATATTTGACACCCAGTTTGAACTTTGATTATATTAGGCACCATTCAGGAATATAAATGATCACGGTGTCCATTTTCCATTATTGAAACACATCAGTTTTCTCTTCACTATTACACTAATTCCTCATAAGTTTTAATGTCACACATAGCAACTTGGGCAACAAAGAAAATAACAAAACAAAGTAAAATAACAAAGATAACAATAAATAAAATCAGATCCTCAAACATATTATTGGGAGTATTCATTGGTCAAAATAAGCTTTCCACTGGTAACTATTTTTTAAAAATGAGAACCAATATAAAGAGCAAAATAATATACTTAATAATTCTTATTTGTTTGTACAACATAGAATATTATATCATGAGGCATAAATTTTCTTCCTCTTAAGATTGTCTGGGTTCTTTACCAAAAGTTAATTGCCCAGTTCTTCACTGCCTGCTTATTCTTTTTAAGAAGCCTAGATTCTTGCTTGGATTATTGTAGATAATCTATATTAGAGAAAAGAGAATTTTAGTCATATCCACCTATTTATTGTTTGGCCCCCCTCTAACCCTCTGAAGATGTTAACTTAGAATTTCTGAGAATTTCTGAGTCTGAGCAGTGACATCTTCCAACCTTAATATACAGGAGTTGTAAGAACTGGAAACATAAAGAAGAAAAAAGTGAAATGATTTTTTAAAACAGAAAGATGTACTGTAATTGTTTGGTTTACCAACCAGAAGAAGGGAGTATTCTCATTGGTTGGCCTAGGCTATAAAAACAGGGCAGTGCAAACAGGCAGCAGGAGGAAAGGTTGGGACCAAAGGAAAGTAAGAAGGAGTGTAGGGTTTAAGCCATCATGGCACCATGTAAAACATACTAGAGAGAGGGCAGGAATTAGATTTATTGACAGTGGACTATCAGAGCTAGCAGAGGAGATTGGCAACAGACATAGGGGAAGAAAGCAGAGACGCCATCTAAAATGGCACAGCAATCTGAAAAACTCACTGTAAGACAAACAACTCTGCATTTCTTAATGGTGTCCTGAAACAGCTGAAATCTCACATGGTGCAATACCTGTGTTCCCGAAAAAGAGTCAAGAAGAAGATAATGCACTTTAAGAAGATTGTTCACAGTAAAGGATCAAAATTTAAGAGCCACCAGAACCTAATAATTTAGGCCTGAAGAATCTAAAAAACTTACCCTGTTTCCTGGTTGTTACCGACTGTAGACGTCTTCTTGTTAGACTGTGTGTCACCTCTCAGTGAGTTCTCTGAATCTCATTCCAACAGGATTGGAGATTGTCATGACCACAGTGACTTCATAAGAGATGTAAGTTACAAGAAAAACATTGTACATTGCATCAATGCAAATTTACCTACTATATATTTCTGTGGCATGTCAAGATCCTTTAAGGGAGACGAAAACATACCCAGCATAAAATTGTGTTCATTTAAGAAATAGTCTTTATTTTAGATATTTTCAAAATTCTCCTATACATACCTATTTCAAAGTACACGTTCTTTTCCAGGTAAAGCATCTTCCTGTAACTTTTTAGTGACCATCTTAAGTTAAACTGTTATGTTCTTGGGAATTATGAGCTTGGTTTGTACAGTTGCAAATTCTTCATTTTTGAAGGAAATTAGAACTGAATATGGAATCATGTGGCAAGCCTATTCCTTGGAAATGATTCATAATTGAGCCCCGTGAGTGGGGCTGTCTTCTTTCTTTTCACTACCTGTAACTGATTCCTTGGAGGAAACTGCCTTGCCCCAGTACTGCAGACCAGTGCCCCATGAGGAAATGTGTTTGCTAGTCGCTTAATTGCTCAGGTGAAGGAAATGGCAACCCACTCCAGTATTCTTGCCTGGAGAATCCCATGGACAGAGGAGCTTGGTGGGCTAGAGTCCACGGGTCGCAAAGAGTTGGATACGACTGAGCGACTTCACTTTCACTAATTGCTCAGGTAGGAGGAAGCCATTGCCACAGTCTCTTCTCTTTGTTCATTTTCAACATTTCCCTCATGATTCAAATTTCAGATTTGTGGATTCTTAGAACTAAAAGAGGATCATCCAGCTCACTTATGGTGGGACGTTAAAGACATGGCCAATGTTGCTTTGCTGCAGGGCTTGGAGCTAGAACTCAAGTCCTATGCTTCCCAGTTCAGTTCAGTTCAGTTGCTCAGACATGTCCGACTCTTTGCAACCCCATGGACTGCAGCATGCCAGGCTTCCCTGTCCATCACAAACTCCTGGAACTTACTCAGACTCATGACCACTGAGTCGGTGATGCCATCCAACCATCTCATCCTCTGTCGTCCCCTTCTCCTCCTGCCTTCAATCCTTCCCAGCATCATAGTCTTTTCCAATGGGTCAGATGGGACCGGATGCCATGATCTTAGTTTTCTGAATGTTGAGTTTTAAGCCAACTTTTTCATTCTCCTCTTTCACCTTCATCAAGAGGCTTCCCAGGCTAGAGCTCTTTTCCAGGACACCATTCTCACTATGCCCGTGACAGCTGCTGAACTCACCCAAGGCTAGCTGACTGATGGAGAGGACCATGAATTTGGGAGATGAAAAGTCTCAATTTGATGCTTGATTTGGCACTGTCATTTTAGACTTCAGTTATTGAGAGGAGGATTAAATTTGATTAAAGTGACTTGATGGGTCACTTCCAGTGCTTGGTTTGTTTCCCTAAGCATAGATGCTGACTAAAAGAGATCGGACCAATTCCTACATGGCTTAAGGAGGAAAGAGGTGTGATTATGAGGACGTTTCTGTTTCTGAAGTTAAAGGGTGAGGTACATGGTGGGCTCTCTGTGGTTGAACGAACTCTTCTTGGATACTACGCTGACATTTTGAATTACTCACATTCACTTGGTGGTTCTTTAGTTTTAAACCAGAATCTTCACATCTGCCCTCTGGTATTTGTCATTTAAAATACCCTAAAAAAATGCACCATCCATTCACTTCTGCCTTTCCCCTACCCTAATAATATTGTAAATCTTTGCTGAGAAAATAGCCTGTAAATGGTTAGCTCCTGCCTTCTCCTTACAAGTGCCAGGGTTAAAAACGAATATTAGAACTGGGAAGTGTTCACACACAAGTGAAAAGCTTTTGACAGGCAAACCACTCCAGTATTCTTGCCTGGAAAAATCCCATGGACAGAGGATCCTGGCAGGCTATGGTCCATGGGATCACAAGAGTCGGACACTACTTATCGACTGAACCACCACCAAACACCTGTTTAAGAAAGCCTATTTTCTCTTTCTTGCTGATAAATTGCCAGAGGATTTCTCAAATTATTCTGCCATTGTGTCTTTTCACCTGACTAGCGAGTACAGTTAATGGCCTCTAGTAGTATCTCGGAGAAGGCAAGGGCACCCCACTCCAGTACTCTTGCCTGGAAAATCCCATGGATGGAAGAGCCTGGTAGGCTGCAGTCCATGGGGTCGCTAAGAGTTGGACACGACTGAACGACTTCACTTTCACTTTTCACTTTCCTGCCTTGGAAAAGGAAATGGCACCTCACTCCAGTACTCTTGCCTGGAGAATCCCAGGGACAGGGGAACCTGGTGGGCTGCCGTCTATGGGGTCGCACAGAGTCGGACACGACTGAAGCGACTTAGCAGCAACAGTGGTATCTCTGCCTGGTTTAACAAACACAAGTCTCCGTTAGGTGCCCAGCCCCATGAGGTGTCTGGCATCCTAGAACCCACAACCTTTCGCATATTCCCTGCTGAGCACAGGGCCAGCTTTCCTCAGAGTTGTCACTAACTTTTCTATGGCTGTGCTTGCTCCTATTACTTCCTTGTGGCTCTATGTTCTTTTAAAGATAACCTAGTTTTATTTCTTTACTAAAGTAATTTGGATAAGCCTGGAGGTTTTAGTCACTGGTGTTTTCTTGACCACAAATAAAACATAAAAATAAAGGCTCTGTGTGTGTATGCTTAGTTGTGTCCGACTCTTTGCCATCCTAAGGACTATAGCTCACTAGGCTCCTTTTGTCCATGGAATTCTCCAGGCAGGAATACTGGAGTGGTTGGCATTTCTTCCTCTGGGGGTTCTTCCTGACCTAGGGAATGAACCTGCATCTCCTGCATTGGCGGGTGGATTCTTTACCACTGAGCCATCTGGGAAACCCAAGTGCTCTGTAGTAGACAGTATTTCAGAAGCTGAAATTCAACATCCACTGAACTGAACAGTGGAAACTTTCTAAAGTAAAGAATCTCTGACCCAGACTGAGAGGTTGTTCCAGTCCTTTGAAAAGCCCATGTTCAGTTTGCAGTCGAATGAAGGTTAGTGACATTCTTATATATTTTGGTTACATCACATTGTTTGAGATCATAATAATCCTAATGTTCTTTACGCCTGTCTCAAACTTTTCCTTTTTGCCTTTCTTTTAAAGTCAAACATTATCATAATTAATATTTAAAAAGAGATTTTTCCTAGGAATCTATGAGACATTTAGCATTTGCCTTCATTTTCTTTGGAAGATGCTTATTTTTCTTGTTAGCTGTAGGGGAAGAAACCTGCTTTGAGAGCTGATAGACCCCAGCCGTCAGGAGCATTTGTCAGTGTTATTTCGATGGTCCTGCACATGGCATTGCCAACAGAGTGTCACAGAAACGAAGTGAGAAACATGGTGAACATCATCTATTTTTTGTGGAAACGGCATGGGTTTTCCAATTATAAGAGCACTGTAACAAATATCGGAGAAGGCAATGGCGCCCCTCTCCAGTACTCTTGCCTGGAAAATCCCATGGACAGAGGAGCCTGGTGGGCTGCAGTCCATGGGGTCGCGAATAGTCCGACACGACTGAGCGACTTCACTTTCACTTTTCACTTTCATGCATTGGAGAAGGAAATGGCAACCCACTCCAGTGTTCTTGCCTGGAGAATCCCAGGGACGGGGGAGCCTGGTGGGCTGCCGTCTCTGGGGTCGCACAGAGTCGGACACGACTCAAGTGACTTAGCAGCAGCAGCAGCAGCAGTAACAGATATAACCCAAAGAAATTCTTTAAGATAAATATTTATGTAAGGTATGGATGACACATCTGGCCTTGCCACTTTTGGGTACTTTAGTACTTTAGCAGAAAGTATTGTTTTTTTTTTTTTAACTTTTGATTTTGTATTGGAGTAGAGCCAATTAACAATGTTGTGATAGTTTCAGGGGAACAGTGGAGGGATTCAGCCATACATATACATGTATCCATTCTCCCTCAAACTCCCCTCCCATCCAGACTTGCACACAACATTGAGCAGAGTTTCCTGTGCTGTACAGTAGGTCCTTGATGGTTATCCATTTTAAATATAGCAGTGTATACATGACCTTCCTAAACTTTCTAACTATCCCTTCCCCGCTTCCTTCCCACCAGCAACCGTAAGTTCATTCTCTGTCTGTGAATCTGTTTCTGTTTTGTAAATAAGTTCATTTGTACCATGTCCTTTTAGATGAACATATAAAGGACATCATACGATGTTTCTGCTTCTCTGTCTGATTTACTTCACTCAGTATGACAGTCTCTGGGTCCATCCTTCTTGCTGCAAGTGACATAATTTCATTCTTTTTAATGGCTGTGTAATATTCCACTGTATATCTCTATCTATCTATATATATCACATCTTCTTTATCCATTCCTCTGATGATGGACATTTAGTGCTTCCATGTCTTGGCTATTGTAAACAGTGCTGCAATGAGCATTGGGGTGCATGTATCCTCTCGGGCCATGTTTTCCCCAAATATATGCCGAGGAGTGGGCTTGCAGGGTCATGTGGCAGCTCTAGTTTTAGTTTTTTAAGGAATCTCCATACTGTTCTCCATAGTGGCTATACCCACTCAGAAGGCATTGTTCTTGTGTTAGAGATACCATTTGCAGTGACAATATGTAACGTGGAACAGTGGAACTCTGTCACAGTGGAGATGTCAGGAAACCAGACGTAGCTTCTTCATAGAGTCAGGAGGGAAATTCACAGGGCAGTGCTGTCCTCAGGTTTTAACTTGCACACTGAATGAATATGCAACAGAGTGACATGCTTTACAGAAAGCTTTTCTAGAGTATGAACTATCTAACAAGGAGAATTGCAAGCAAGTCATTTTTATAAACATTCCTGTTTGTGGTTAGTTTGGGAATCTGGATTCTTTGGAGAGCAATATCTTTCCTTTTGGTTTTATGACCATCTTTTTCTTAATGCTTAGGAAGAAAAGAGCTTTGCCAAACATTTTTTTTTCCCTCTGGCATTAGTGTCTTCTGGAAAATGAAAATGGAAATGGCCCAGTTTCTCTTACTAAAGTCTTCAGATATTTATACATGTAGTTTAATAGTTTCATCCTGAAAAAATAAAGCACCTTTCCACATTTTTTTAAAGGATAGAAATGAAAAGTTACCAGTTTACTATCAATGGAAAGTAGAACTTCTTTGGTGACATACACATGTGTATGTGCATATATTCAAATAGACACAGACAAAATTGCTAAAATGAAGAGAGGACAGCAGGCAGGAACTATGCGTGCAATTCATGTCTATGATCGATTCAAACTAAAGGAGACTAAGCATGTCATGTTTTTGTTTGTGGCAGTTAAGTCCTTTTAGTTTTTGCTAATAATGGGACCACTCTGCAGAAGGTAAAATAATAAAAATGTTTTCACTGTCTATTTCTGTCCTGAGATTACTATTCTGTGAGTTTATGGAAAACATTTAAAGAAGCCTGAAATAACCCAAATATAATCAAAGGAGAGCAGAGACTGTGTTTTGTGAGTGTGCAAAGCATAGCGCTGGTTCAATCTAGTCTATGATGAGATATTTGTTCAGTCCTAGGCACAGTCCCACGACTCAGCTTCCTAGAGTATCAAATGATGTTTCTTATTTGTCTGACACTTCTCTTCTCTGACAACAAATATTGCTCATGCTCTGTGTTATAGAAACTGTGGCAGCTTTATCTCTCGCAGGGAAAGTTGAGACATTGTCATGGGCCTCCCTTATTGCCCTTCCTCATAAGTAGGCATCGGCGAACAAAGGAGACAATAAACGAGATCAGGTCTTGTGAGCTGCCAAAGGCTATGTCAATGAGATTCCAAAACAAAAGTTCAGCTTTATTCTATTGCACTGTCACATCCAAGAAGGGGTCGCTGATGGACGACAAACGTTTGATATTTAGAAAATACCAGACAAAAGCCCAGTCTTTTCTGCGCAAAGTTCTCCAAAAGTATTAGGAAACAAATTAATGCAAATATAATTCAAGTTAAAGTACTATTTTAGCATAGTTGTTTTGTCACATCTCTTTTTCTGATGGCCATTCTTCGGGTAATTTTTGTGCTAAGCCATTTTGGATTTCGTCTGACATGTTGATGGCAGAGTGGTGTGTCCTATGTGCATGGAAAATAAACGTGGAAAATGACTTATTGTTGCTGTCTGAAAGCTCTTCAGTTTCTGAATTCTAAGGCAAATTAGGTCTCAGATTTCATTTTTGTGGTGGTAGTATCAGTGAATGATAAAAACTAGAATGTCTGAATTTACCTATATCCACACATATCAGAAAAGAGAATTCTCTTTTCATAAGAAAAGGTTAAGCAGTTGTTTAGAAAACCTCACAATATTTCTACTGCTTGCCTTTAAGTCACTTTCCTCCAAGTGGCTTTAAAATTATTATCATCAGCTCAGCTGCAATGGGATGGATGTTCTTCTATCTCATGAACCCAAAGACAAATTCTTAGCTAAATCAAATGGTATTTGCCATGGTCAGTGAAGAAAATTACCCATTTAAGGGCTGCTAACATCATGAAGGTACAGTTAGGAGGGTTAAAAATGTGTAGTTGAAACGCTATTCTTGCAATGCATCTGTTTAGAGATAAGTGAAAATAAAATATTGCATCACACAGAGCTTTTCAGTTTAAAACAGGTGGGATCTTGAATTAAAAGCAGCATGAGTGGAAGGCATTATAAAATATACCCACCTGTGGTTTGGAGCTAGAAAGTTTGGGGCTGAGTTTTTAAAAATCCTGCAGACTTGCTGTGTGATTTTAAGCAGAGAGCACAAGTGATTCTTCTTTGGAAAAATGGAAAACACAGCAAAATAAAACAAAAGAATCATTTCTGAATTCCTGAAGGAACGTAGATATCCAGAATTGAGGCGATTTCTTGTTGGTTTTGTCAAGTGGGTACCTGAGATAAGGAGAACCAGCAACAGACAATTTGCAATTATCGAGAAAAAGCTGAAAGGAACATGGGTCCCTCTTCTCAGCCTTGGCCCTACAGGTTGGTGCAATACTATTTCTCCAGTTTTACAAATGAGTGGACTGTGAGCCAGAAAACTTGGTGGTCCACGACGATACAACTAACATGGTAGAAAGGGAATTCAGACCTGGGTTATCTGCCCCCTCTTATACACATCTGTAACTATAATGTTCTATTTTGGCTTGTGAGATTTTTATTTTATATATATATATATATATATATATATATACACACACACACACACATATATATGAGGCCATAACTGCATTTCTTAGATTCTTGCAAGGATCAAGAGTTAATTACAAAGAGATTGGGATTGCCAGCCCTGCCTTTGTTGAATATGACCTTTTATCCACTTTATGTATCACTGAAACCATTCTATCTATTTCTTTTAACTGTTACAAAATCCCCTTTAAAAGTGTTCCTCTGGGGGAACTTCCTGACCCAGAGATCAAACCTGTGTCTCCTTCATTGCAGGCTGATTCTTTACCTGCTGAACCATATGGGAAGCCCCTTAAAAGTCTAACTCTTCTGTTTTTACAGCCCTGAGGCCCAACCTGGTTAAATTACTTGCCTGAAGTCCATGTTAGCATCCAGTCAACCAGGATTAAAAGCTCACCCTGTTTATGTCTGTAGCTACTGCTACATTTATTATTTCTGAAATCTTCACAGGGAGAGAGAGTAAAGAATAGGAGTGTGGTTTCTAATTTAAAATTGTCTGTTACCTGACAAGCAAAAGATCCTTAGAACATGTCTAAGAAAAAGAAAAATAGTTTGGGGAATCCTGGGTCTCTTCTTAGTGAGGACTCGGCAGCCTTGCTCTGTTGTTTTACTTGTTAGGGGTTTTCCTTTACTGCATATTAATTCCTCATCCCCGTGGTATGAGAAATTTAAGGAGCAGGAAAGGGCTGTCTGGCTCACTGGGACCGGGCTGCTATTTAGTCTGGCTGTTTCCTACGCTCTAAGTCGATTGATTATCCTGCCTATCGTGTGTTGACATATTTTGCTTGCTGTACTGATTATACATTGGGAGTGCTAATTCTTTTATTGGGTTAGAGTTCAAAGGTGCTCATCTGTCAGCAGAATGTCTCTCATTTCATGGCGTGCGCGGTCTCCTCTGATATCTGTCATTTATATACTGTTCTCAGAGGTTTTCCTCTGATTTCTGGTCCTAGTTCAATAGCAAAGATCTTGAAGGAGTTTCCTTTGTAGTGGGCTATTTTGTACGGTTTTTGGAGACAGATTCTGCTCTTTGAAGATATGCAGAATTGGCATTTCACAGACTCTAACTGAAGCAATGGAAATCACACTATATCCTGCTCTTTGATTTTAACAACTCTGTTGGTGCAGATCTCCAAATCTTGGACTTTGCTCAAACACGGTAAATTTCTGAGACCAATAAACGAAGAGATCCAAACTTGGGTTTTGCATGTCAATATCACAGCCGTCTGGCTAACTATCAAGGAATAGATTCCCATGAAGAAGAGTCTGAGATTGGAGATTCAATTACTCAGAACAACATAAAACCTCACCTAATGTCCAAATGTCTTTTTCATCACATCTGAGAAATTATAGTGGTATGTAAATATTTGTGTGTGTATATATATATATGTTTAGTTGCTCAGTCGTGTCCAGTTCTTTCTGACCCTTTGGGCTGTAGGCTGCCAGGCTCCTCTGTCCTTGGGATTCTCCAGGCAAGAATACTGGAGTGGGTTGCCATTTCCTTCTCTAGGGTATCTTCCCAACCCAGGGATTAAACCCTCATCTCCAGTGTCTCCTGCATTCTTTGTGTGCTGAGCCATTGGGCAATACATAATTTTGAACTGGAATCATAAGTAGAAATATCCTTCAAAGTCATCACTTTCGTTACCTATGATGAGGTCTTTTACAATTATTTTGAGGTAATTGACATAAGTAGCTTGCTGTTCTTGACAGGATTGCCAATATGTCAAGAATATGTTTTGTTATAGCTTATATTTGAATTTATATTTTCTTACATGTTGCATTTAGAAGTGATCAGAATAATAAAAATAAGTGTCATAGTAATCATAGATTTTAAAAATGGTCTTTGTGAATTGGTAAGATAATCAATGATGACTAGTGTATGTTCTAAATAACTTGTGGTGTTTGAACAAGTTACTTTTCAATCTTCATATAGACACATGGACAAACCCTGATCTAGAGAAGTAGCTGGAGTCGGTTCTTAAGCAACTGGGTCGTGTGTCCAGAGGGGAGTTAAACAAAGCCATAGCAGTCCCTTGCTGGAAAAGAGAGGAACATGGGAGTTATTGTTGTATTTTAATCACTTTATCTTTTTTTTTTTTTTCAGTTTTTCATTTTTTTCTTTTTATTTTTTTATTGACGGATAACTGCTTTATAGAATTTTGTCATTTTCTGTCAAACCTCAACATGAATCAGCCAGAGGTATACATATATCCCCTCCCTTTTGAACCCCCTCCCATCTCCCTCCCCATCCCACCCCTCTAGGTTGATACAGAGCCCCTGTTTGAGTTTCCTGAGCCATACAGCAAATTCCAGTTGGCTATCTATTTTACATATGGTAATGTAAGTTTCCATGTTACTCTCTCCATAGATCTCACCTGTTCCTCCCCTCTCCCCATGTCCATAAGTCTATTCTCTATGTCTGTTTCTCCATTGCTGCCCTGTAAATAAATTCTTCAGAACTATTTTTCTAGATTCCATATATATGTGTTAGAATACGATATTTATCTTTCTCTTTCTGACTCATTTCACTTTATATAATAGGTTCATCAGAACTGACTCAAACGTGTTCCTTTTATGGCTGAGTAATATTCCACTGTGTATATGTATCACAACTTCTTTATCCATTTATCTGTTGATGGACATCTAGGTTGCTTCCATGTTCTAGCTATTGTAAATAGTGCTGCAAAGAACAATGGGATACATGTGTCTTTTTCAATTTTGGTTTCCTCAGGGTATATGCCTAGGAGTGGGATTGCTGTGTCATATCGTGGTTTTATTCCTAGTTTTTTAAGGAATCTCCATACCATCTTCCATAGTGGCTGTATCAATTTATATTCCTACCAACAGTGCAAGAGCATTCCTTTTTCTCCACAGCCTTTTCAGCATTTATTGTCTGTGGACTTTTTGATGATGGCCATTCTGACTGGTGTGAGGTGATACCTAATTGTAGTTTTGATTTGCATTTCTCTAATAATGAGCGATGCTGAGCATCTTTTCATGTGTTTGTTAGCCATCTGTATGTCTTCTTTGGAGAAATGTCTATTTAGGTCTTTTTACCACTTTTTGATTAGGTTGTTTATTTTTCTGGTATTGAGTTATATGAGCTGCTTGTATATTTTGGAAATCAATCCTTTGTCAGTTGTTTCATTTGCTATTATTTTCTTTAATTCTGAGGGCTGGTTTTTCACCTTGCTTATAGTTTCCTTTGCTGTGCAAAAGCTTTTAAATTTAATCGGGTCCCACTTGTTTACTTTTGCTTTTATTTCTGTTACTCTAGGAGGTGGGTCATAGAGGATCTTGCTTTGATTTATGTCATCGAGTGTTCTGCCTATGTTTTCCTCTTAAGAGTTTTATTGTTTCTGGTCTTACATTTAGGTCTTTAATCCATTTTGAGTTTATCTTTGTGTATGGTGTTAGGAAGTGTTTTGATTTAATTCTTTTACATGCAGCTGTCCAGTTTTCCCAGTACCATTTATTGAAGGGGCTGTCTTTGCCCCATTGTATATGCTTGCCTTCTTTGTCAAAAATAAGGTACCCATAGGTGGGTTTATTTATGGGCTTTTATCTTGTTCCATTGGTCTATATTTCGATTTTTGTGCCAGTACCATACTGTCTTGATGACTGTAGCTTTGTAGTATAATCTGAAAGCACGAAGATGGATTCTTCCAGCTCCATTCTTCTTTCTCAAGACTGCTTTGGCTATTTGGGGTCTTTTGTGTTTCCATATGAATTGTGAAGTTTTTTGTTCTAGTTCTGTGAAAAATGCCATTGGTAATTTGATAGGGATCACACTGAATCTGTAGATTGCATTTGGTAGTATAGTCATTTTCACAATATCAATTCTTCCTACCCAGGAACATGGAGTATCTCTCCATCTGTTTATGTCATCTTTGATTTCTTTCATTAGTGTCTTATAATTTTCTGTGTACAGTTCTTTTGTCTCCTTAGGTAAGTTTATTCATAGATATTTAATTCTTTTTGTTGCAATGGTAAATGAGATTGATTCCTTAATTTCTCTTTCTGATTTTTCATTGTTAGTATATAGAAATGCAAGTGATTTCTGTGTGTTGATTTTGTATCCTGTGACTTTGCTAAATTCACTGATCAACTCTTGTAATTTTCTGATTCTATCTTTAGAGTTTTCTATGTACAGTATCATGTCATCTGCAAACAGTGAGAGCTTTACTTCTTTTCTGATCTGGATTCCTTTTATTTCTTTTTCTTCTCTGATTGCTGTAGCTAGGACTTCCAGAACTAAGTTGAATAATAGTGGACACCCTTGTCTTATTCCTGATCTTAGGAGGAATGTTTTCAGTTTTTCACCATTGAGAATAATGTTTACTGTAGGCTTATCATATATGGCCTTTACTATGTTGAGGTAGGTTCCTTTTATGACAATTTTAATCATAAATGGGGATGAATTTTGTCAAAGGCTTTTTCTGCATCTATTGAGATTGTCAAATGGTTTTTATCTTTCAATTTGTTAATATGGTGTATCACATTGATTGATTTGATATATTGAAGAATCCTTGCATTCTTGGAATAAACCCAACTTGATCATAGTGTATGAGCTTTTTGATGTGTTGCTGAATTCTGTTTGCTAACATTTTGTTGAGAATTTTTGCATCTATGTTCATCAGTGATATTGGCCAATAGCTTTCTTTTTTTGTGTTGTCTTTGTCTGGTGTTGGTATCGGGATGATGGTGGCCTTGTAGAATGAGTTTGGAAGCGTTCCTTCCTCTGCAATTTTTTGAAAGAGTTTTAGAAGGATAGGCATTAGCTCTTCTCTAAATGTTTGATAGAATTCTCCTGTGAAGCCATCTGGTCCTGGGCTTTTGTTTTTGTGGAGATTTTTGATCACAGCTTCAATTTCAGTGCTTGTAATTGCGTTGTTCATAATTTCTATTTCTTTCTGGTTCAGTCTTGGAATATTGAACTTTTCTAAGAATCTGTCCAGTTCTTCCAGGTTATCCATTTTATTGCCACATAGTTTTTCATAATAGTCTCTTATAACCCTTTGTATTTTTGCATTGCCTATTGTGACTTCTCCTTTTTCATTTCCAGTTTTGTTGACTTGATCCTTCTCTCTTTTTTTTATTGATGAGTCTGGATAAAGGTTTGTCAATTTTGTTTATCTTCTCAAAGAAACTGCTTTTAGTTTTATTAATCTTTACTATTGTTTCCATCATTTCTTTTTCATTTATTTCTGATCAGATCTTTATGATTTCTTTCCTTCTACTAATTTTGGGGGGGTTTTCTTCTTCTACTTTCCAGTTGTTTGGTGTAAAGTTAGGTTGTCTATTTGATGTTTTTCTTATTTCTTGAAGTAGGATTGTATTGCTATAAACTTTCTTCTCATAACTGCTTTTGCTGTATCCCATAGGTTGTGAGTTGTTGTATTTTCATTGTAATTTGTTTCTAGAATTTTTTTGATTTCCCTTTTGATTTCTCCAGTAACCTGTTAGTTATTTGGAAATGAGTTGTTTAATCGCCATGCGTTTGTGTTTCTTACAGTTTTTTTTCTTGTAATTGATATCTAGTCTCATAGCGCTATAGTTGGAGAAGATGCTTGATATGATTTCAGTTTTCTTAAATTTACTGAGGTTTGATTTGTGACCCAAGATGTGGTGGTCTATCCTGGAGAATGTTCCATGTGCACTTGAGAAGAAGGTGTATTCTTCTGCATTTGGATGGAATGTCCGGAAGATATCAAAGAGATCCATCTCATCTAATGTATCATTTAAGATTGTGTTTCCTTATTAACTTTCTGTTTTGATGATCTGGCCATTGGTGTGAGTAGGATATTAAAGTCTCCTACTATTATTGTGTTACTGTCAATTTCTCCTTTTATGTCTGTTAGTGTTTGTCTTACGTATTGAGGTGCTCATATGTTGGGATCATAGATATTTACAATTGTTATGTCTTCCTTTTGGATCGATCCCTTTATCATTATGTAGTGTCCTTCCTTATCTCTTGTAATCTTTATTTTAAGGTCTATTTTGTCTGATATGAGGATTGCTACTCCAGCTTTCTTTTGCTTTCCATTTGCATGGAATATATTTTTTCATCCTCTCACTTTCAGTCTATATATGTCTTTAGGTCTGAAGTGGGTCTCTTGTAGACAGCATATATGTGGGTCTTATTTTTGTATCCATTCAGCCAGTCTGTGTCTTTTGGTTGGAACATTCAGTCCATTTACATTTAAAGTAATTATTGATACATGTGTTCCTACTGCCATTTTCTTAATTGTTTAGGGTTGATTTTGTAGATCTTTTTTTTTTTCTCTTGTATTTCTTGTCTATGTCCTTTTAACATTTGTTGTAAAGCTGGTTTGATGGTACTGAATTCTCTATACTTTTGCTTGGCTGAAAAGCTTTTTATTTCTCCATCAATTTTGAATGAGATGCTTGCTGGGTACAGTAATTTCGGTTGTAGATTTTTCCTTTTCAGTACTTTAAATATACCCTGCCATTCCCTTCTGGGCTGCAGAGTTTCTGCTGAAAGATCAGCTGTTAAGCATATGGGGTTTCCCTTGTATGTTACTTGTTGCTTCTCCCTTGCTGCTTTTAATATTCTTTCTTTGTGTTTAGTCTTTGTTAGTTTGATTAGTGTATGTCTTGATGTGTTTCTCCCTGGGTTTATCCTGTATGGGACTCTTTTTGCCTCTTGGGCTTGATTGACTATTTCCTTTTCTATGCTGGGGAAATTTTCAACTATAATCTCTTCAAAAATTTTCTCATACACTTTCTTTTTTCTCTTCTTCTTCTGGGACCCCTATAATTTGAATGTTGGTGCATTTGATATTGCCCCAGAGGTCTCTGAGACTGTCCTCAGTTCTTTTCATTCTTTTTACTTTATTCTGCTCTTCAAAAGTTATTTCCACCATTTTATCTTCCAGCTCACTCATTCATTCTTCTGCTTCAGATATTCTGATATTGATTCCTTCTAGAGTTTTTTAAATTTCAGTAATTGTGTTTTTTGTCTCTGTATGTTTATTCTTTAATTCTTCTAGGTCTTTGTTAGTTGGTTCTTGCATTTTCTCCATTATGTTTCCAAGATTTTTGATCATCTCTGTTATCATTATTCTGAATTCTTTTTCAGGTAGTTTGCCTATTTCCTCTTCATTTGTTTGGACTTCTGTGTTTTTAGTTTGTTCTTTCATTTGTGTCGTGTTTCTCTGCCTTTTCATTAATTTTTTTTTTAACTTATTGTGTTTTAGGTCTCCTTTTCCAAGGTTTCAAGGTTGAATTCTCTCTTCCTTTTGGTTTCTGCCCTCCTAAGTTTGGTCCAGTGGTTTGTGTAAGCTTCCTATAGGGTGAGATTTGTGCTGAGTTTTTGTTTGTTTGTTTTTCTCTGATGGGCAAGGCTGAGTGAGGTGATAATTCTGTCTGCTGATGATTGGGTTTGTATTTTTGTTTTGTTGTTTAGATGAAGCATCCTGTACAGGGCGCTACTGGTGGTTGGGTGATGCCAGGTCTTGTATTCAGGTGGTTTCCCTTCTGTTAGTTCTCACTATTTGATACTCCCTAGGGTTAGTTCTCTGGTAGTCTAAGGTCTTAGAGTCATTGCTCCCACTCCAAAGGCTCAGGGCTCGATCTCTGGTCAGGAACAATGATTCCACAAGTAGTTTGTTATGACATTAAATGAGATTAAAACAAATATTCAAAAATGAGAAACCAAAGATGAACCCCAGACAAATGGCAGTTACAAAATCAGGCAAATAATAATTAAAATTATGCAATATACACAAATACAGATACACCAATGAGCAAAGTCAAAACAGTCCAGCAAAAATAAAGTACAGTAGATTAACCTGGCGAACAAAGGAAATAAAAAATTATATTTACCAGTTAAGAACAAAACTAACTAAAGCACAAACTGGAAAACAAAACTAAAGCAAGGTACCAAGTGAGGATAAAAGCAATGAAAACAAAACTAGCAAATATGTTGAGAAGAAAGGAAAGAAAGAAAAGAAAGAATAGATATGCAAAGTTAAATAGAGATAGATGAAGATTTATATACATTAAAGATTAACTGCAAGGAGAAAGAACAATAGGAAAGGCAAACAAAGGAATAAATGTAGAAAAAATGTAATTGGTTTAAAAAAATAAAAATTATAGAAAAGATTAAAAAAAAAAAAAAGACACACACACACACAAAAACCCAAAAACTCCACAGAACTGCAAAAGCCCAATGTAGAGGCAGAGGTTTATAACAATAATAAAAAATATGACTGAGAAAAAAGAAAAAAAAAGCTCAAAAACTTAATTAGATTTCATTGTGCCAATAAAATCAACAAGTACAACAGAGGGAGAAAATAAAAGGAAAAAAAAAAATCCAAAAGAATCTACAAAACAAGTCATAACATAAGAATAATAAATATTTTTCTTGAGTCACTGCTGTCAGAGTCCTTTCCCTCACTGGGATTCATTTCCCTCACCGCCCTAGGATGCCCTCTAACACTGTGCTGATCTCTGGACCTGCTGTGGGGGCAGCTCAGATTCTAACTGGTCCTACTCTTGTGTGTTCTTGCCTCCAATGTCCACAGCTATCAGAACATTTTCTTTTGTGAGAGCTCTCAATGACCTTTTATATATTCCATAGATACAGAGACTTGTTAGTTGATCTTGTGGATTTAGTCTGCAGCTAGTTCAGCTGGTGGGAAGGTTTTGGGTCTTCTTGAAACTGCCCCTGGGTTTCAATTGTGGTTTTTTTTTCCCACCTCTACATGTGGGTTGTCCACTGGGGTTTGCTCTTGAGGCTGCCCTGGACGACTTGGGTTTGCCCCTGGA
>NW_011494612.1:3419835-3420138 GCF_000754665.1 Bison bison bison | reverse complement strand
TCCACTAGCTTTGCTCATAGTGATGCTTTCTAAGGTCCTACTTGACTCCACATTCCAGGATGTCTGGCTCTAGGTGAGTGATCACACCATTGTGATTATCTGGGTCATGAAGATCTTTTTTGTACAGTTCTTCTGTGTATTCTTGCCACCTCTTCTTAATATCTTCTGCTTCTGTTAGGTCCATACCATCTTTGTCCTTTATTGAGCCCATCTTTGTATGAAATGTTCCCTTGGTATCTCTGATTTTCTTGAAGAGATCTCTAGTCTTCCCATTCTATTGTTTTCCTCTATTTCTTTGCATTG
>NW_011494612.1:3418960-3419735 GCF_000754665.1 Bison bison bison | reverse complement strand
ACCCTGCACATTTAGCTGCAAGACTTCTCTTGCCTGTGGCAGCTCTGCCCCAGTGAGAGTTGAGAGTGAAGGTGGCACAGCTGTTTGGCTTGTGGGGACCCTGGCGGCGCCAAGTGTGCACGGACATGGACTGCTTCCGCCGCAGGATTTATGGCCCTAACAGAGTCTTTTTTCAAGTTTCTCGTAGCTGGCGATCAGAAGGCCTCTTTGGTCAGTCTCTCTCCATAGCTCTGCCCCTTCAGGCACTTAGAGGGGTCCCTTGCCGGGAGTCTTTCTCTGTTGTTCAGCATGTCAGGCACTTAAAGGAGCACCTTGACTTTATTTATCTTCAGATAATTTGGGTATTGCAAACTATGGGTGGTGATGGAACTATTAGAATAAAAAGGAAATAGGATGATACGGGAAGATTACGTTGGGGTTCAAAAAGCCTGGGTTACTGGAAGCCTAAGGGTTAGATACATAAACTCTCTGAGTCTTCAGTCGCTCAGTCGTGTCCAACTCTTTGCGACTCCATGAACCGCAGCACGCCAGGCTTCCCTGTCCATCACCAACTCCCGGAGTCTACCCAAACCCATGTCCATTGTGTCGTTGATGCCATCCAAAGATCTCATCCTCTGTCATCCCCTTCTCCTCCCGCCTTCAATCTTTCCCAGCATCAGGGTCTTTTCAAATGAGTTAGCTCTTTACATGAGGTGGCCAAATTATTGGAGTTTCAGCTTCAACATCAGTCCTTCCAATGAACACCCAGGACTGATCTCCTTTAGGATGGACTGGT
>NW_011494612.1:3417459-3418860 GCF_000754665.1 Bison bison bison | reverse complement strand
TACATGAGGTGGCCAAATTATTGGAGTTTCAGCTTCAACATCAGTCCTTCCAATGAACACCCAGGACTGATCTCCTTTAGGATGGACTGGTTGGATCTCCTTGCAGTCCAAGGGACACTCAAGAGTCTTCTCCAACACCACAGTTCAAAAGCATCAATTCTTCAGAGCTCAGCTTTCTTTATAGTCCAGCTCTCACATCCATACATGACCACTGGAAAAACCATAGCCTTGACTAGACGGACCTTTGTTGGCAAAGTAATGTCTCTGCTTTTTACTATGCTATCTAGGTTGGTCATAACTTTCCTTCCAAGGAGTAAGCATCTTTTAATTTTGTGGCTGCAGTCACCATCTGCAGTGATTTTGGAGCCCAGAAAAATAAAGTCTGACACTGTTTCCACTGTTTCCCCATCTATTTCCCATGAAGTGATGGGACCAGATGCCATGATCTTCATTTTCTGAATGTTGAGCTTTAAGCCAACTTTTTCACTCTCCTCTTTCACTTTCAACAAGACACTCTTTAGTTCTTCTTCACTTTCTGCCATAAGGGTGGTGTCATCTGCATATCTGAGGTTATTGATATTTCTCCTAGCAAGCTTGATTCCAGCTTGTGCTTCATCCAGCCCAGCGTTTCTTATGATGTACTCTGCGTATAAGTTAAATAAGCAGGGTGACAATATACAGCCTTGATGTACTCCTTTTCCTATTTGGAACCAGTCTGTTGTTCCATGTTCAGTTCTAACTGTTGCTTCCTGACCTGCATACAGATTTCTCAAGAGGCAGATCAGGTGGTCTGGTATTCCCAACTCTTTCAGAATTTTCCACAGTTTATTGTGATCCACACAGTCAAAGGCTTTGGCATAGTCAATAAAGCAGAAACAGATGTTTTTCTGGAATTCTCTTGCTTTTTCCATGATCAAGCGGATGTTGGCAATTTGATCTCTGGTTCCTCTGCCTTTTCTAAAACCAGCTTGAATGTCTGGAAGTTCGTGGTTCACATATAACAATATGTGAAGCCTGGCTTGGAGAATTTTAAGCATTAGTTTACCAGTGTATGAGATGATTGCAATTGTGTGGTACTTTAAGCATTCTTTGGCATTGCTTTTCTTTGGGATTGGAATGAAAACTGACCTTTTCCAGTCCTGTGGCCACTGCTGAGTTTTCCAAATTGGCTGGCATATTGAGTGCAGCACTTTCACAGCATCATCTTTCAGGATTTGAAATAGCTCAACTGGAATTCCATCACCTCCACTAGCTTTGCTCATAGTGATGCTTTCTAAGGCCTACTTGACTCCACATTCCAGGATGTCTGGCTCTAGGTGAGTGATCACACCATTGTGATTATCTGGGTCATGAAGATCTTTTTTGTACTAGTTCTTCTGTGTATTCTTGCCACCTCTTCTT
>NW_011494612.1:3411288-3417359 GCF_000754665.1 Bison bison bison | reverse complement strand
CCTTTATTGAGCCCATCTTTGTATGAAATGTTCCCTTGGTATCTCTGATTTTCTTGAAGAGATCTCTAGTCTTCCCATTCTATTGTTTTCCTCTATTTCTTTGCATTGATCACTGAGGAAGGCTTTCTTATCTCTTCTTGCTATCCTTTGGAACTCTGCATTCAAATGGGTGTATCTTTCCTTTTCTCCTTTGCTTTTAGCTTCTCTTCTTTTCACAGCTATTTGTAAGGTCTCCCCAGACAGCCATTTTACTTTTTTGTATTTCTTTTTCTTGGGGATGGTCTTGATTCCTGTCTCCTATACAGTGTCACGAACCTCCATCCATAGTTCTAGTCCCTTAAATCTATTTCTCATGTCAACTGTGTAGTCTAAGGGATTTGATTTAGGTCATACCTGAATGGTCTAGTGGTTTTCTCTACTTTCTTCAATTTCAGTCTGAATTTGGCAATAAGGAGTTCATGGTCCAAGCCACAGTCAGCTCCTGGTCTTGTTTTTGCTAACTGTATAGAGCTTCTCCATCTTTGGCTGCAAAGAATATAATCAGTCTGATTTCGGTGTTGACCATCTGGTGATGTCCGTGTGCAGAGTCTTCTCTTGTGTTGTTGGAAGAGGGTGTTTGCTATGACCAGTGCATTCTCTTGGCAGAACCCTGTTAGCCTTTGACCTTCTTCATTCTGTACTCCAAGGCCAAATTTGTCTGTTACTCCAGGTGTTTCTGGACTTCCTACTTTTGCATTCCAGTCCCCTATAATGATAAGGACATCTTTTGGGTGTGTTAGTTCTAGAAGGTCTTGTAGGTCTTCATAGAACTGTTCAGCTTCTTCAGCATTACTGGTCAGGGCATAGACTTGGATTAACGTGATATTGAATGGTTTGCTGTGGAAACGAACAGAGATCATTCTGTCGTTTTTGAGATAGCATCCAAGTACTGCATTTCAGACTCTTTGGTTGCCTATGATGGCTACTCCATTTCTTCTAAGGGATTCCTGCCCACAGTAGTAGACATAATGGTCATCTGAGTTAAATTCACCCATTCCAGTCCATCTTAGTTCACTGATTCCTAGAATGTCGATGTTCACTCTTGCCATCTCCTGTTTGACCACTTCCAATTTGCCTCGATTCATGGACCTAACATTCCAGGTTCTTATGCAATATTGCTCTTTACAGCATCGAAACTTGCTTCTATCCCCAGTCCCATTCACAACTGGGCGTTGTTTTTGCTTTGGCTCCATCCCTTCATTCTTTCTGAAGTTATTTCTCCACTCTTCTCCAGTAGCATATTGGGCACCTACTGACCTGGGGAGTTCATCTTTCAGTGTCCTATCTTTTTGCCTTTTCATGCTTTTCATGGGGTTCTCAAGGCAAGAATAGTGAAGTTGCTTGCCTTTCCCTTCTCCAGTGGACCACATTCTGTGATGACCTGTCTGTCTTGGGTGGCCCCATAGGGCATGGCTTAGTTTCATTGAGTTAGACAAGGCTGTGGTCTGTGTGATCGGATTGGCTAGTTGTCTGTGATTGTAGTTTCAGTCTGTCTGCCCTCGTATCCCCTCTCTCTGTGCCTACCCTCTTACGTGGTTTCACTTACCTTGGACGCGGGGTTTCTCTTCACGGCTGCTCCAGCAAAGCGCAGCCGCTGCTCCTTATCTCTGACGCGGATTAGCTCCTCTCAGTCACCCGTCCCCCGCCTCCCCCGACCTTGGGCGTGGGGGTAGCTCCTCTTGGCTGCCGCCCCTGACCTCCCGCCCGGGGTAGCTCCTCTCCACCTTGCTTGCGTGCTGTCGCAGCCACCGCGCTTTCTGTGAGTCTTATTTTTTAATCGGTCCAATGGGTTTATTACCTATTATACCTGTTTATAGTTTTTTTTTTTTTGCAGAGATTAAATGAGATAATGGTGTAAAATGGGTAACATCATGGCAGTCTGGCATGTACTATTCAGTCAAAATGAAAACTTTATTACTTTTCATGTTCTCATTGACCTTCTCCAACTTCGTAATATCATAAGATATTATGAAGCCAACTTCATAATATCTTCATCAGTCTTCAGCGGTATTTCTTGAATTTACATGCACATGGTACTATGATGATGATGGCACAAAGCGAGCTATATAGATGTGGCTCTTTTTAGGAATTTACTTCCACAATCACAGAGAGAATGATGGATTCATAGAATATGATCTGGAAGGGACCTAGGGGGTTCTCTGCATTCAGAAATTTTACAGAGGAAGAAATAGATTCCCAGAGATACGAAAAGATTGCTGAGAATTTTCCAGTTAATTAGTGGCAGTGCCAGAAAAAGGACCTGGGTTTCTAGAAGCCTCATTTATTGTTCTTATTTATTCACTCTTCTTGTTTAAGAAGCAAAGATTATGGTTGTATATCCTAAGAGTTGTTTTTTATTTAAAAATATTTTAGTATTTAAAGATGCACAGGTAATCAGAAAAAAGAAAAAAAACATCCCAACACCTAATGTATGTATGAAGTGAGCCAACATGATTTTAGTGTAAAAATATGGGTCGTGGTGCCAAACCATGACTCAGGAAGCCTTCCCAAGCTAACCCAGCCCATAATCTTCACCATTTCCACATACCTCTCCCAATTATTTGATAAAGTCAATTGAATTTTTCTTATTCTTATGCAAAGTACTCTGTAAACACAATTCTAACCCATTCTCCCTATCCTTGTCTAATCAGAGTCATTTCCATAAGTTTCTCCGATGTAGAAATTTTAGAGCCACCACTAAGACTAACCTTTTTCTCATGTATTTATGCAGATTTTCAGAGATTTTTAAGAATTCAAGAGGTAGTATATTTAGTATATACTAAATAAATATATTTAGTATATTTAGTATATTCCCTAAATATACTGTAAGAGAGTTAGATACCCAAGCACTGAAGACTGGATCATGATAAGCATTAAAAAGGACCTAAAGGTTATATTCAGTGGCTTAGGTGGTAAAGAATCAGCCTGCAGTGTGGGAGGCCTTGGTTCTTCCCTGGGTTGGGAAGATCCCCTGCAGAAGAGAATGGCTACCCACTCCATTATTCGGGCCTGGAGAATTCCATGGACTATTCCATGGGGTTGCAAAGAGTTGGACACAACTGATCAACTTTCACTTTTTCACTTTCATACCATATTTTTCTAATTATGGCTACTTTGTGGAGTTTTATAGACATATGGTACTATTCCGCTTCCCAAGTGGCACAGTGGAAAAGAATCTGCCTGCCAATACAGGAGATGCAGATGTGAGTGCAGTCCCTAGGTTGGGAAGATACCCTTGGGTGGGAAATAGCAACCTACTCCAATATTCTTGCCTGGAAAATTCGATAGACAGAGGAGCCTAGCAGGCTACAGTCCATGGGGTTGCAAAGAGTCAAACATGACTGAGCAACTGAACATGCATGCATGATACTATTCATTCTGTTTATATTGTTCTGGAATATTCCAAGAGGCCAACAACAGTCACTGGACGCTTGTTCTACAAGACCTAGAGTTTATTCCTAGTGCACAAACTGTAACCTTACAGAGCAAAAAATGACCCAAGTCAAAAATCCCCAACATAATTAAATTTAGTATTACTGTACTTTTCTTTTTTATAGCCTTCATTATTACAACATATACAAGTTAGTTATGCATGTCAAGGTCTAGTCATGATTTTATTAATCTGTTATGAACAGATTCTATAATTGTACCTTTACCTTGTAGAATGATATCTCTTAGAGACCTTTGTGATTTAAGAACTATCTAAAGAGATGCAGAGACAGAGACAGACATAGAGATAGAGATGAGAGAGATAGAGAGGAGGCCAGACAATAAAGAAGAAAGCCTCCTGACCATATTGTCTAGCAGAGCAAGGGAGCTTTATAAAAGCTGTGACCTGAAAGCATTGGTAAACTGTTATCTCCCCCTGGGAGAAGCTGGAGTGGCCGTTCCACTGTGCTATATAACTCTGGGTGTTCATTAAAAATTCATTCAAGGCTAAATCATATCACTGAACAATGAGTGTGAAGGCCCAGATCTGTGTGTCTGAGACAGGAGGCCATATCAGGGCCAGGTTCTTTATGTAGTGGTGTCTGTGTCAGACAGACAAGCGAAATGGGAGGTTTCCTTGGAGGCTTTTGTAAAGCTCTGTGCTTCTTTTGGGGGCTTGATTAGAATAATCAGCGGCCTTGGGAAATTCACACGGTTTTGGAGGGGCTGTGATCCATCATCATCCATCATACTTGTGCGCTGGGTGACTGAGGAGCCAAATACCAGGCTGGCGGGGTGGCCAGAGCCCCAGCTCTGCATGGAGCTCCGGGTCTGGGGCAGTGCTCCAGGAAGGCAGGCAGTGGGAGGGGAGGTGGAGGCTGTAAGGGAACCAGCCCTGCCGTCAGCCTGTGCTTGAAGGGTGAGGGGGTGGGGCTCCCTCTTCCTGCAGTCCCCACAAGCAGCCGTCTAGGAACAGGAAGTAACTGTACTGCGCTTTGGAAGATTTGTAGATTGTTTGCTTTGGATTTCCTCAGCTTAATTTGTGTTTGACTGGGTTTGTTGGAGTTTATTTCTAATTTATTTTGAATTTGTGTTTGTTTGCAGGCTTTAACAATTTTGAAAAAGCTCTCCCAAGTGTTTGCTGTTTGACCTTCCTTCTGTGTGCATTTAAAATGTGGGAAGGATTCGGTTCTGTCACGTCAAAGAAGGAAAGATAGTGTTATGGTGTGTGTGTGTGTGTGTGAGACAGAGAGAGAATGTGTGTTTTGAGGGGAGATAACCAATAAAACCCTCACTACATATTCCTTGTATCCCTTTGTTTTTTCAAACTCTTTCTAACCTAGGAAGAAATGTAGTTTTTGATTATTTTCAAAAAATGTTTCAAGACTCCAGTATTAGAAGAGTTCTGTATAGTTCTATAGAAAAGCATTTATTACAATATGATCTCAGAGCCAGTCTGCTAGAGAGTCCTGTCTAAGATTCGGGTGATCAATAGTGACGATTTCGTCCCTTAGACCCTAAGCAAAGTACTTTGGCAGCCAAGAATGTAAATTTTTACCCATTTTCCATTTTGACTTTTCTCAGGAAACTAGGGAGTCAAATCGAGGTGTATGTACACATTATTACCAATTATATACAGTATAACCATAAGTCCCAATTTTATGTTTATCAGTTAAGAAAATGTACTCAAAATTTACCTTCTGTTTGAGGAAGTTAACTCTCAAAAATAAAAATAAAAAAGAGAGAGAGAGATTCCTGTTTTAAAAAAATCTGTGTCTTAATCACTCAGGCTTGATGTAAATTAATATAGAACCCCTGCTATCTTGTTTTTATTTTACTTTGTGTTCACTTTTGATGACCATCAAATCATAAACACATGCCTTCCCTAAAAGAGATGTTTGCTGCTATTCTCTTTTGGATGGTGCAAATAAGTCTGTAAAACAAATAGATGTCTTCTAGCTCCTTCTTCCTTCTTTTATACTTATTAAAATGAAAATCCAAAGCAGAATGCCTAGAAGTATATTGCAATTTGACAGGATTTCCTTTGTGTGCCTATGAGAAAATATGACTAGTGAAAAAGGAAGTAGATATAGTATGTGCATGTGATGCTATTTTATTGGTATCTGTTGCACCCATTGCAATGAGACTCTTGGGATGTTGAACCTAAATTAAAATAATTATAAATAATGTCAAACAATAATAAATAAAACTCAACTTCCACCCTCTCCCTGTTTTCCCTTTTCTCTTTTCTTTCACTGGGAAAATACACAAGTAAATAATATCAAGCAGATTGGCCACTTTTGGGAAAGGAAGCACCTGGGCTCAGCTGGGCATGCACCCCCTGCCTGCCCCCACCCCACCTTCCCACGCCATATGCTTGGAGTTTTGGTGTCCTGGGTAGAGGGCAAGCAGAAAAGGGTACTGGGTAGACAATGTAGACTTGCAAGATTTCCTGTATATTCACTTACTGGGTTTAAAAAATTATCTTAGTAAAATAGATTTATTGAAATTAACTATTTTTTCTTAAATGTCTCAAATGTGGGGATGCAAAATTACATCTAGGCTAAATTTTGTCTGATAAATTTGTCAAAACCACTGAGATA
>NW_011494612.1:3395924-3411188 GCF_000754665.1 Bison bison bison | reverse complement strand
CCACTGAGATAAGGAGTTGTTTGGAGCCTTTCCTGTGGAATTCCATCTCCAGCAACATTGAACCATTGTTCAAAGGGACTGTGTAACACCTTATGAAGCCAAGTATCTGAGTTAAGATTACCAGGATATATTGAACAACTTACAGTGCAGGAACTTAAGGGTGATCAATGTTTAAAAGCATAGCTACTAATTTGAAGAAATGAGGCTTGGTATACTACCCACATTCCTTACGAGTCTGTTGGACCTAGTGAAGATATCTTAGAATGCCTTACTTGGTATTTTCTCTATTTGTACTTGCAAGAATGACAGTTTTTTGTTGTTGTTGTTGTTCTCCTGTCCTTATGTTGATGGTAGGCTCTTCATGAAATCTTCCATCAAGGGAAAAGCCCCTGGTTCTATACTGCCTGGACTCTCTAGGTGCTCAGAGTTCTCTTGTTGCCTCCTGACTGCCCAGGGCTCCTAGTCCAATGTTTGGCAGCCCAGACTCTGTGTTCCCATCCCCAGAATGTGTGCTATTCCTCAGCATGGCAGATTCTACTGATCACGGATAAACTGACTCATGATGTAGTATATTGGTTTATCAGGATTATTTTATGCCCCATACCAAATTCTCTCAATTTTAATTTCCAAGTCTCTCTCTCTCTTATTTTCCATCCCCTACTTTCACTGTCATTTTTTTTTAAAAAACCCTTTATGGTCTTTCTCATGGATTTTTGAAATAGCTCCTGACTGATTCATCTGCCTTCTATGTCACCCCCCTTAAATATCTCCTGTTTTTTGAGTCAGAGTGATCACCCTCAAACATAGCTCTGATTTTTCCATTCTCCTCCCTGAGACTCTCCACTAGCACCATATTCACATAGGAGAAACGTCAGCCTCTAGGACATGGCATAGAGGACTTCGACTCTTTGGCTCTTTGGTTCATTATTTCTTTTTTTCACCTACCTTCTTTCTCCCTATAAATCAGGCGATATTGAGAAACCCTTAGTCTCATGCTCATACTAAACTGGGCACACTTTAAAGATATGCTCCTTTTTTTTGGAAGGGTTTTTCTTCTCTTGTCTTTTCTCTGGGAAACGCCTTTGAAACTATCTTTACTCCTTCACACCCTCCTTAGGTGTCACCATCCCTGGGCAGCCCTTCCTAACTTTTCCCAGAATGGATTCCTTTCTCTTCTGCACTTTGTACGTAGTTTGTGGATTGTGGGTACTACATTTTATTCACACAGTTTCTTTCTCTCCTGGACTGTGGCTCCTTGAAGCCAGGAATAAGGTTAGCCATTTGGGGCTTCTCGAATGCAAACCCAGTGTCTGGGTGGCCTGTAGGAGATTTTTAAATGCCTTTTGAAAAGAACAAACTATTAATAATCAGGAGGACTCTTGGAGCTGATTTTGCCTTAACCCAAAGGAATGATGATTAATTGGGGGAGGGTTGGCTTCAGGTATGAGAGCAAGTTGGTCAGGAATATATTTTTGGGCTGGGGAACATAGCTTAAGACAGGCATGGTCTTCGACCACATCCATAGGAACGGAGGGGAGGGAGTGTGAGCATCACGTGTTGTCTGGGGTTTGGCAGAGTGGAGACATCCATGCTGATGGTGCCCAGATCCCCGCACTTAACAGCAGACCCCATAGGTCATTAAAGGCGAGAGCCTATCTAGGAAGATTAGCTGGAGGAAGTGCTTTAGCCACGGAGCAAACAGGCAGTCACTTGATTAGAGCCTCAGACGTGGCATGGCACTGTGGTGTTGGATTTCCATCTGAACCATTACTCGGATATTTGAGATCGTGAGCTTCAGTTCTAACCCGACCTTGCATTTGATTTCTCAAATCCATGCCTCAGAAATTGGCCTTCCTCACTTCTCTCAGACCACATTTACCAGCAATGAGTTCTGTATCCTTTGTCTTTGAACATCTGAAAGGGATGCTGAGCATTAGCCCATATGGTGTTTGTTTAGGTGGGGAATCCTAAATAGCTTCTTGCACAGGGAAAACACGGTAGCAAATATATCTTTACAGTAATGTGTTTTAAATCAAAAAGGCTCCATATTTTCCCTTGTGTTTGAATGTGACATTCTTGATCATTCCAGACCCACCTGTCTGAGAATACAGGAATCAAAAACAGGAGTCACTCTCAAATTTCACCTCTATTTAATCCATCACAGGAACATACTGGCTTTTCACTGTATATATAGAAAAAACCACACCAGGACATTTAAACAAAGTGACACAGATCATCAGCAGATCAACTGGGAATGACGGCTCAATCAAACAAATGTATGTTGAGAATTTCCACAGGGCAGCTCTCGCGGCAGCCAAGCCAAATTTGTTTAGTATACATGAGTTGGCTGCTTAGGAACATTCGCTATGCTGTGTGCCAGATGATGACTTTTCTAGGTAAACATCCATTTAGCAGCATATATCCATCCATGAAAGTGTTGGGGTGATTTTGATCTATTCTCCCGGACTCCTGAAATTATGACTTCATTCCACTGGCAGCCAAATACCAAATCCACACATGGACCATTTAGGATTTAAAAAAAAAGGGGATGGGCAAGCTATACACTTATTTCAAAATGTAATAGAACCATCCAAAAGGTAGGAGAAACTCCATAAAATTGACAGGCCATTTCACTTTTCTGACAAGTAATAAAGCAAGCATCATTAAAATGGATGTCAAATTACAGGGCAGGGAAGCAGCAGGGAAAATACTTACCTTGTTCTTGGTATTTGAAATAGAATGTGGAGTATTAATCCTACCTCAGTCTAAACTTCCTTCTAAACTACCCTAAAAAGGAGGCATTCCTTTTTAGGGTAGGGGGTTGGGGGCTCATTTATTAAGTTGGAATTTCAGAATCAGATCCTACAAGTAAGAATACTTGGATTCTTCAGAAAAGGGCATTTTAAATTTTGTGCTATTAATTCTTATATTTGAGCAATTTCTTTACTTTTTAAAGGTGTCACTTAAAGAATAGAAGACTCTATTTAGCACACTCTTTAAGCTTAGAACAAGAGTCAACAGTTTATTTAAAAAACAGAGAAACAAAACTTTCCGGTAGAATTTTCAAACTGTGCGTACTTTCACTGGCTGTTGTGAAATCCTGCTTGTGCTCTGTAAAGGTCAGCCCAATGCTCTAGCTTATTAACCAAAAATCTCTTTCTGATTCTTTTCAACTAGGGAATTCTTAACTTCGGATATTTTCAAACAGAAAGCTCGAGAATTCCCTTTTTGGATCAACTGCCTGAAATTTGTTGGAAAAGATCATTGTTTCCAAACTTTAATCTCCTCTAGAAGAGTACTTGGCAATTATCATTTGATGAGCAAGTATTGTGAACGGTCAATAGTTTAGAAATCCTCTAAAAACATCTCTTTTTCTGTGGTGGCAATGACTTTTGTGGATAATAGCTTCTTTAAAAAGTCTGCTTAAGATTCAGAGCTAGGGGAGCTACAAAGTACAGCTTTTAAAAATGAAACTCCTCATAATTACCATTTTCTAAAGTTGGTTCAATTTGAATCTGAGCATTGACTATATTCATGGAACTGGAGGAAGGTATAAAGATAATTTAGATGTAGCCCTTGCCTTCAAGTAGCTGAAAATCAATATGGGGAAATAGACATGAAAGAAAACTAATTCTAATAATACCAGGGTAAATGAGAGAATAATACATACTGAGGTACATTTTATATACTCTGAGAACCAAAAATGAAGATGCTTACTGTGGTTGGTGAGATGATGGATATGTAGATTGGAAACCCTTAGCAGATAAGACAACATCTAAACTGGATCTGAGAGAGTTCAATATATAAATCTTAAATGCTGCCTCCTCCTTGAAGCTCTCCCTACCTAAAATAGTCACCTACCCCCCAACATTTGTTTCATTTTCTCCTCAGCAGCTAAGACTCTTTCATATTTTCCATCTGTGCGTTTAAGTTCCTTTCCCTCCGTTAGTTGCTCAGTCATGTCTGACTCTGTGTGACCCATAGACTATAGCCCACCAGGCTCTTCTGTCCATGGAATTCTCCAAGCAGGAATACTGGAGTGGGTTGCCATTCCCTTCTCCAGGGGATCTTCCCTACCCAGGGATCAAACCCAGCTCTCCTGCATTGTAGGTGAATCCTTTACCCTCTGAGCCACCAGGGAAGCCTTTTATCCCTCTACCTACCAGATTATAAGGTTCTTGAGATCAGGGGCATTGCTGATTTTGCTCACTGCTTGCTCTTAGAACAGGAGTGCCCTCCACTAGGGAGCAGTGTGATGGAGAATGAGGGAAGCGTATTCGAGAATAGAAGGTTGTCAGGGAATCCAATGCAGAGAAACCAAATTCGACAGGATTTTAGTGAACCCTTGATAGACAATTGTGACTAGACTATAAAATGTGTTAAAGGCATAAGATGGGAAAATTGGTTATGACCAATCATGAAAGAATTTTCCAAGGTCTCCAGAAAGCTGTGACCAATTTGTAAGAAAAAAATTGATGAGCTCTAGAATGAGTGTTCATGTTGATGACCCAGAATAAAACTTTCTTGGGAGAAGGATACACCTTTAGTAGCATATACTAATGCAGGAAAGCAACTGTATTCCATGTTCTTCAGTCCCTTTATCCAGGTTTTAAAATGAAATACAGGGAATTTTTATATTTTAAAAAATTTTTAATGTGCCCCCAAATGTGGGTAAATTGGAGGCCATTGTTAAATCCACAGAGAAAACATTGATGTGAGGGTACTTAGAGCTTTAGTGACTTGAGCTTGGGACAAAATACTCTTAGGGATATGTTGTACACAAAGGTTTTCTTTAAATATAAATAAAAAATAAGAACAAAAACCTGCCATGTTCTCACATGTATTTTACACAGTCCCAAGAATACTGTTTATCAAAGCAGCTTCCAGGTACTGGGATGAACCAGAGGCTTTCAAAGTGTTGATTGATCACTCTTTGCTAGCAGTCCACTAGGCTTACACAGCCACTCCAAAGTCAACAGCCTGGAAGAAAATGATACGAGATTTGGAACAAAGGCTGGAATGTTAGGTTAGCAACTGCTTTATGTTGCAGTAAATATGTCAATTAATATTCATATATGTTTAGAGGCATGATCTGGTAAGAGTACAGAATCAACTGCATATGACTATTCCATTTTCTACCCCAAAGGAATCCTGGTTACTGCTCACTTTTGCATAATAGAACTTTGAGAGAACTCTGGCTGGGTTTGCTTGTGTTCCTACTGCTGGACTTCTTAAAAGTCCTGGGAATGTTATCAGGGTAGTGTGATGTATGTACAGCCTGAGAGTACTTGTCTCCATCTTCATTCACCAGCTGAGACTTAAGAGGTGTTTTTGGATGTTCACCAATTACACCATAGTAATGGAAGAACAAGAAAATTATTCATGTTCTTTTATTATATTCTTTTATCTTTCAAGGCACAGGTTCTTTTTGAAGTGTTGAAATGGATATTTGTGGGAGGAATTGAACTGTCCTACCCAAGAGATAGGGAAAGAGATAAATTAATCCCATGACTTTGGTGGGAGGATTTCTGCAGTAAATAAGATACCATGCTCCCTGTCTTCATCACCTTATAGTCAAAAGGGATTTTGGTGGTGGTGTGCTTTCATAGGTGGTACAGTGGTAAAGAATCCGCTTGCCAATGCAAGAGACATAAGAGATGTGGGTTTGATTCCTGGGTCAGGAAGATCCCTGGAGGAGGAAATGGTAACCCACTCCAGTATTCTTGCCATGGACAGAGGAGCCTGGCGAGCTACAGTCCATGGGGTCGCAAAGAGTTGGACACGACTGAGTGACTGAGCATGCATACAGGCTTGTGCTTTCATAGCCTTTGCTACTTGGGCACACTTGAATTTGGGGTCTGCCAATTGCCTGACCCTATGACTTACCACATGTTTATGCAAGTTTTTTCTTAGTTTTTTATGTGTTTTGACTTAATGTAAATAATGCTGTTTTGGGAGAATTTACAATGTACCTCTTTTCCATCTAGAAGAAAGTAAGTCTGCTCATCTGGATTTTCTTTAGCTAAGTATTTTCATTTGACTTTTTAAGCCAGCTAAACTTTGAAGAAAAAATGCAGATATACCCTATTGTTTGAAATGGTGTAGAGATTTAGGAGGGTTAATTTAAAAACTCATGCAAATTAGTGACCTGTAACCTTTTTTTTCCCAGGTGACTTATTTTGACTTAACTATGTCCAAATAAATGTGTTTATTTGGGAGAGCTCAATGCTACCAAAAACTGACATGCTAAGCATCTCCTGTGGCTCATAATATGTATGAGAGATGTGGACCACCCTCTGTTTTCTCATTATGCCAAATAATGGAAAGTGGAAATCACTCTAATCCTTTCTTCTGTGTCTGCTGTACCTCTGCAAATATGATAAACTCAATCCAATTAAAAGTCATTACCTCTCCAAGGCTCAGCCACAGTCTATAACGTTCTGTTTCACAATCCTCTCAATTATCTGTCTTCATCACAGGTGGAATGTTTATAGCCATCTTCTACTTCAGTTTTCTCTTAACAAAGAGGAAAATCACTTTTATATGTTGATTATTGTAGTTCTGGTTTTCTGTACCATACATTTGACTCTATTCAATGCAGCTTTATATTATACAAGTTAATTCTTCCTGGTCATTTATCTTATCTCTCTGACTAGATTGTAAGTTCTTTAAAATCAGCAATTTAACTTTATTCTTTTTTGTGATGCCCCCACGGTGCTTTGCATATAAAAGTCTTATTGACTAAATGATTAACAGTTTGTGGTACATGTTGGATCATAGTTTGTAAGACTTAATAGTGGTGATGAGCATTAAAAAATTGAATGGAGTATATATAGTAATATAACAACAATAGCAACAAAAGCAACACAAATAAAAACAGCACACGGCTTGTTAAGTTATTGTATAATTATTTCTTATGTTTCAGGAATCTCTCCTGCCCCTCAACGGATTTTCTTAACATCATATACTTTTGACAGAATGAAAACTTTTCCAACTTTTCCTCTCAAGCAGTCATAGCTTATGTAGGTTTACATGGGCTGATCCACAAAATATTTGACTCGGCAAGCATATTGAATGTTTAGATGAGTAAACTGATAATTTTCTGGCTTATTCAGCTCTGAGATTCTACAACGCTATGAAAAATGGATATTTCAACCAATTATTTCATCAACTAAGCAACATGATGCCAAAAGATTTTATTTAGCTTAACTGTATTTAATAGCTCAAATATTAACTTAGCTATACTCAATAGCTATAACCTATTTAAAAGCAGTCTGTTAAAGAAGATTCATTGGACTAAATCCATAAAATGATCAACAGAAGCATAAAACAAATCACTAAATTTTGCTTATTCAGGAGAATAATATTAATACCTAGATCTAAGTAAGAATAATTTTATATAATTTTGATATAAATAGGCAGCACAGTATTTTATATATATATATATGTGTATATATATATACATACACACTATAAAATACGAAGTTACAAATATTTGGGTTTTGGTGTTCTTTTATTTGTGAAGCACCTTGATGAATAAATAGATTCTTTGGGGGATTTTTTTTTACCATATAAATGCAGCTCTCAAAATTTATTTTTCTACTTTTGCTTTTGTTTAAGTTTCTTTGACCATCATAGGCATATATGGATATTATTTGGGAAAGGACCATCATCAGTTGAGTGGTGTGGGACACCAGAATATCTAGTCCTGCCATTTTCTCTGACAAACATTGCTTTAGATTGGAGGTTTCAGAGTGATCTGGCCAGTCATCCCTCTGTATACAGTACTGTTCTGAGGTCAGCCAGAACTCTCTCTGGTCTGTTTGGCACAACTTTCAATTCAAACTGGAAGATAATGTTGTGGTTTGGGCCATTTATAGGCTGGTGGGAGTTTTACTGGCTCACAGCAGTCCCACCTGGTTTACAGGAGAACTTTTAGTCTTATTTTTCAGTGAAGTAGACCAAGCAGAAGTACATTTTTTACTAGTTACTGACAGGGAAACCATCCACTTCTCCATGTGGTTTTCTCTTGGCTTATTTTGTAATGAAAATGTGGGCAAGGCTGTTTTAGAACCTGTTGGTTTCATCATTTTATGAGTTATTTAGAAGGTGTGACAGTAAATCATGCCTTTCTTTTTGAAACTTACATTACTATGAAGAACTTGGTGCACCTCGGAAATGCCTGTAAATGACAACTGCATTTCCACCGAGAATGGAAATAAGAGGTTTATTCTTGTTACATTTTTAAATTGAGGTTTAATTGTCATATAACATTATATTAGCTGGAGAAGGGAATGGCAGTCCACTCCAGTAACTTGCCTGGAGAATCCCATGGACAGAGGAGCCTGGCGGGCCACAGTCCATGGGGTCACAAAGAGTTGGACAGGACGAGCGACTAGCACTATTATATTAGTTTCAGGTGTACTTATTTGATGTTTACATGTATTGCAAAATAATCATCACAATAAGTCTAGTTAACATTGTCACCATATAATTATAATTTTTTTTTTGTAATGAGGACTTTTAAGATTTACTCTTAGCAACTTTCAAGAATGAAATATAGTAATAGGGCTTCCCTGGTGGCTCAGATGGTAAAGAATCTGCCTGCAGTACAGGAGACCCAGGTTTGATTCCTGGGTCAGGAAGATCCCCTGGAGAAGGGAATGGTAACCCATTCCAGTATTTTTGCCTGGAGAATTTCACGGACAGAGAAGCCTGGCAGGCTAAAGTCCATGGGGTTGCAAAGAGTTAAACATGACTGAGCGGCTAACACACACACATTATTAACTATGCTATTATTAACTAGTCACCATGCTGTACATTACATCACCATGATTTATTTATTTTATAGCCAGAAATTTGTACCTTTAGACTCCCTTCACCCAGTTCACCGACTTCTGTAGATTGACCCAGAAATAGTTACTTTTCTTCAACTCTTAAACAGTCATCACTCTTCATAACTTCCTTTTAGATCTTATTTTACCACGTAATCATATACCTGTTGCCATCTTTGTCTTTATTACTCAACTCTAGGTTTCTTGAGGGCAGAAATTTGATCTTATTCAAATCTATATGTAGCCATAGCAACTTGCACAGTCCTAGGTACAGCATGGTGTCAAATCATTGTTTTGGAATGGGTAAATGACTAAAGTCTGAGAAGCAGCATCTTGGGCAAAGAATATCACCCCTACACTTCAATTATCTAAGTCCTCTCCTTATGCTAGAAAAGAGTTTTAATCTGGGCACTTTTGTAGTCTATCACAAAATTTCAGTTGGAATGTGCAATTGAAGCAGTCGCACACAACTGGTAAAGTCTGGGACATCTGTTTAATCCTTCACTCTCATAGTTTGGAGCCCACCAAAGATTTTGAAAGTCAAATGTACATTTATTCCACAGAGGAAACTTTATCAACCAGTGCAAAAGTTTACTGGCACTAGCTGGTGATATAATGGGTAGTTTAAATCCTGCTAACTGCAAATAATTTTTCAACAGTGTTTATGATTGTGGTAGAGTTTAGTGAGGCAGAAGGACAGATAACATAAATATTTCAACAAAAGCCGATTGTACTGGAGCCATAAATAAATTAGACCCAGTTTGTAAATAAATTTAGTTTTTGCCAACAAACATTTATAATCCTCTCTTGCTGCAAATGATAGTAATTTATATAGAAGAGGTCCTGAATGCCTTTCTTTAAAAGTCAGTTCTCATTAGGAGGCAGTGCCTGGTGCCCGTCAAGTGTCTTAGACTGTGTGACTCAATTAGACATGAAGGATACTGTACAGACCACCTAATGCTACTAGTTGTTGTACATGTTGACAATGACAATTTCCAGAGATCATACATAGCTTGGTAGTCTATGAAGTTGTCATATTATATCATTCCCTTAAATACCTAGCTTGTGTTACCACTTAACAATGTTGAAATTACCCCTCTCAAATCATAAGTGCTATTTAGTGTATGTATACACGTATGCATGACACATCTGTTCATATTTTCCCTGAAAACATTTTTTTATTAACGTGTATAATGTTTTCTCAAATTAAAAAAAAAACAAACCTTCACGTTTTTTCAATGACATTCCATGCATCCCCACGGTTTTGAATGATTTTACGTTTAATATGATGTAGTGTTGGGAAACTCAATATAGGGGCCTTTAGAGTTTGAAATGGGGGCAGAAAATTGCACTTCTTGGAACCATCTAAACTTATTTTACGCCGAAGATGCTGTATTTGCCGTGGGACCAGAATCCATGCTGAAATCAGCTGAATCAAGGAACTTTCCCCACAGAATCACTTTAAGCTCAGAAGTCATTCTTGTTTTTGTTACCAAGCCTTGTGAGAACAAGGATCATTGTTCATTTTCATATAAAGCCTAATTTTGAAACCAACTACATTTAATTTTGGGGTACTCTCTGCTCTTTATCAAACTCAGAGTGTGGTTAGGTTAGGCTTCTATTGCTTGTTCACATTCCTTTTTATCGGCAAGCCACTGCTACAACTCCCTCTTCTGCCAGACAAGCATAATTATTTTCTTTTCTTTATGTAGGATTCCTGGATATAAGAAAGCTCTTCTGTTTTGTAGCAACAGGGAAGGTTCTGCATCAAGTTAGCTGTGAGAATGAATTTGAACTTACATTTCCACTGTTTATTCAATTCTCCTGTACACCTATCTTTGTTTATTGTATGGTAGAAAGTGGAGGGCAATCTCATTTACTTTTTGATCTTCATCTTTGCAGGGGTTGTTTTGAATATTTTCAGCCAGTTTATATTAGAATTTGGTCTCCTTGCTTCAAAATACATTCCCCTCTTCTTCCTTTAACTTGTAGCTCCTGAGTTTTGGTCTCTCCTTCGGAGGCAAGAAGGATCTCTGCCAAAAGCCACCAAGCCACACTTAGGTAATTATAATAAACAAGTTGGGGCTCTCATTTCACATGCAGAACTGAATGAAGCAGAGCTGTGGTCAAAGAGATCCCAGTTGCTCCTCTGTTAGCAATGGCACATTAATGCACTCTCATGCTCCCCTCCCCCACTCCAACACTTTTTTTCTTTTTTTAAAGGAAGTAAATCAGGTCACTCTTTAGCATGTGAAGGGCTGTAGCTTTCTTCTGAAACCACCATCAACAACATAAACAAATTAGAGGTAGTAAACCACACTTTCTGCCCACACATAAACCACAGTCCTCACCAGAGGGCAGTCTACTTAATGTGAGAATAACAGCCCAGTTTTATAAGCCTCTACTGGGAATAAATTCCAGTTTCACTGGTTAGAACAAAGTTGGGCAGCCAGAGTATAGGCTCTCCTAGGTTACATGTTGGGAGAGACCGAAGTGGAGAGACCAGGAAATATATTTTATAAGCTTCTGGTACACCAAACTTGGACCATTCTTTGGTTTTCATTATGTAGAAATGGGACTGCTTGAGTGGAATGGACCTGGGGCTGAACTTGTCCAATGTGCTTATTTTATGGAAGGGGAGTCAGAGACCCCTCAAAAGCTACGACTCTCAAGCTCTTAAGGTTGCTCTGGGCAGGGAAGACATATTGCTGAATCCAGACCTCCACATCTGGGCATGCACCACTCCTGCTTTTCCTGAGTGCAAATGGCATAGTTTACAACTGCCAACTTGACCCATACAGGAGTTATAAAATATTCCCTATACCTTCCTGATGCTGATACGCTTCCTTTCCTGACAATGGTGAGTCCTCAACTAATGTGTCCAGCCCTAAACTAATGTGTTCCGTCATCAGTAAATTCCTGCCTGTGATAGTCTTTTCTTAAATACCTGTTTAAACAGTAATTTAGATAAGAGTGTCCCATTTGTGTGCAACAGGAAATGCCTGCCTTCTTTTAGATATGCTGGCAAATAATTACTGTAGATACGGCTTGAATACTGAAAGGCTGTACTCTGGTCATTTCGGACTGCCTAAGAGCAACCACCCAGTCTGCTGCAACATAATTTCAGGGCATTTCTATTTTACTCTAAATGAATCTGAAGGAAAATCACTTTGGGGATATAAAAAGCTTAGGAGAAAAGCCATCAGGTCAAAGGTTGCCTAAAGACTCTTAAAAATTTGTCTTACTATAAGGGAGTCACTGCACAAAGTTATAACGTAAGAGAAACCATATCTGATGTGTGATAAGTCTGTTCTTACCTAGTCATTCCAGTGGGTATTGGCGATCCTGTCTCCCTTAACAACAGAATGAGCCAAACATTAACCAGGTCGTGTTTTTCCTTGGAGTAGTACCCATACAGCTTTTAATGTCTTTATTTTAGCTGTTTTAGATCTGTAAGTAGATACCAGAGGGTTTCTTTATTGGTACCTCAACTGTGAATTTTCTGGCAATTTCTTTCCATAACCCGTTTTAAAAAGCTTAGTTCCATCTCTGATGAGGAACTTTTAGAAGTGGTCAAACTCATTTCATAAGAGCTTTAGAAGCTACCAGTTTAATTCACAAAACATACTTGTTTAGTGAAATGTCTGTGAAATTTCAAGAAGAGTGGAGAAACACTTAACCAGAGTTAAAACCCCAGGATAAATGAGAGGTATGCCACAATCCTATGAAGAAGACAAATGTTTGTTCACGGATTTGGTCCTTTACTTTCAACCCCTGTGGTATTTTTTGCCATCTTCCTTGCTTGCCTCCCAACACTCTTTCATACTTTTAGGGTCTTTTTGACAGCACATACGTAAAATATTTTTAGAAAACACTGGAGGAAAAAATTCCACAAGGAAGAAATGGAATACTCTGGTACAAGGAAGTAGCAAATACTAAAGGTGCAAGGAAGTTAGAAGGTCATTAAAAAAAATTCCATGTGCCAAGCGATGTTGATACATTATTTCACAATAAGTAGTGCTCTCTGGAGACACGGATTCTTCAAATGCAGTCCAGTGTTAACAGATTCCGCGATGTCTACTTGTGACTCCTCTCTGGAGGCAGCACATTCTAAAGACCAGTTCCGTCAGCAGCCTCCATCCTATTCGTGCTTGCGAAGTCGCTTCAGTCATGTCTGACTCTTTAAGACCCTATGGACTGTAGCCTGTCTGGCTCCTCTGTCCATGGGATTCTCCAGGCAAGCATACTGGAGTGGGTTGCCATTCCCGCCTCCAGGAGATCCTCCCGACCCCAGGGATCCAACCCACCTTCTCTTACCAGGATCTTTACCAATAGCGCCACCTGGGAAGCCTATGAGATGCTTCGATTTTCCCAGCCTGTGCCTCTGACCCTTACTACGGTCCTTCAAAGCTAGTTTAAGTCAGTTTTCTGGAAATTCGTTTCCCTCACTTTTACTAGTTTCCTTTCTTCCTTTCGTTGGGATCTTAAATTTCATTATCTTGGGGCCATTCTCACAGACTATTCTGCGGGCCAGTGCACAGCCTCCTTCTTTGTTCTGTTTGTGCGTCTGGCATGACTTGGGCTCCACCCTTTCCCCAAGCCCAGCGCGTGGTGATTGGTTGCGTCGCTGGTGCAGAAGAGCTGGCTCCCAGGTCCTCCGCTTCCTCGCCAACAGGCCTGGGTCACCGCTCTGGAATTGTCCTAACAAGGGAAGAAGAGCATGTCCGGTTTGAATTTTGGAAGGAAATTGATGTCTTCCCCCTCCCCTCCCCGCCCCACCATTAGCAGGCACCGACTCATGGACTCGTGTTCATGCGCTCACGTCCTACCAGGAGGTCCCTGGTGGGGCTTGAGGTTTGGCAGCGCCTGCCTTGCTCGCGGAGCTGGGCACGCATCCGCAGCTCGCAGCCACGTGTAATCCTTCCTGTCTGCTCGCCACTTGGGCACAAAGTCCCAGCACTCGGGCCCACCCTCTTCTTTAGTAGCAATTAACCTTTACTACAGAGCTTCCTTTGAAGTTTGCTCATGTTTTTATTACAAAACTGCAATGAGGAACATAATGGGGGGAAATGTCTAAATTTCGGAGTTACCTAATCTGTTCAATTCCCTTGCTGGTCTCCTCCTGGCAGTTGTTTCATGTAGTTATGATCTCAACCAGTCTGCCTGAGATTTCAAACCATGTTTCTGTCTCAGCCTATTTTTAAGATTAGTGAGCTATTACACACATGCACACTACAAACGCACACTGATGTGTCTATTATGCGCTTAAGTGTATACGGCTGCATATATAGAACTTGTTCCTTGTTTAATGTCTAGGGAAATTTTTTTTTTACTTCAGAGACAAGCTAGGTATATGTGCTTTTAATGTTAACTTTAAACTCTAGTTGCTAAATATTTTCTCTCAATGGACTTACGTGAAGAAGAGTGGAAAATTATTTATGCTAGTATCACTAATGATAATGCTGAGTGATAAGTATTATGACGGGTACTGAATGCTATTAACGGTGAAATTCTGGATTTTGAATGGCATCTGCCCAGAAGATTTGCAGTTAAGCTAGGCAGAGGGGCCAAGTGAAACAAATGGTGAGTTATATAAAACCCACAAAAGAGACGGCATTTTAGGCCAGCCTTGCAAATAAGAACCAAAGAATTATGAGTGAAATGGCATTTTTTTTTTCCTAGACTGCCGTTCACAGGAGCTCAAATAAATGAAATCATTTTTCTCTGCTTTTCACTCAGCAATAAATCATTGGTAATCTAAGGTTGGTAGAAAAGCAACTGTGAAGCTCAAAGAAAATACAAGAGAATCTTTTTTTTTTTTTTTTCCTTAGGATGGGTAAGGACTTTCTAAGAAAAATGTAAAAATCACAAAGGAAAAATAGACTTCATTCCATACAAGTTAAAAATTTTGTACAACACAAGCTCCATTAAAAAACCAAATGATAAGTGATCTACTGGGGATAGTAGCAAAAAGCTATATCAAAGGGCTCATTTCTTTATCATTAGTAAGACAGACCAATAAAGGCCCAGTTTCAACTGGACAGAAACAATGAGTAATTTGCAACAGGGGAAATGGGAATGACAAAATATTTAGTCTTAGTAATCACTGAGATGTGAATTAAAGCAACAATAGATATACAGTCTTTTCTGTTGTATTAATACATTTTAAAAACAAGACATAATAATAAATACCAGTATGATGGCTTGGAGTATAAATTGGTATCCAGCTCTGAGAAGCAATCTGTCAATACTCACTCAGCTTTCTTCTAGGAATATAACCTAAATAGGGTGAACATAAATATTTATATGAAAAAATGTTTATTTTAGTGGTATTTATGGTATCAGAAAATTAGAAGCAAGATAAATAAATACTATGGAAATAGTTAATTTATTATGGGTTTATATTATGGAATATAATGCAGCAATTAAA
>NW_011494612.1:3394333-3395824 GCF_000754665.1 Bison bison bison | reverse complement strand
CAGCAATTAAAATGTAGTTTAATGTTTTTAAACCCATAAGGAAGTGTTCATAATATCAAGTGAGAAAAGTGAAAAAACAAGCTATTCACATAGTAGGGCCACAATTTTGAAAAAACAAACATACCTTAAAACATATCTTTAAAGAAAAAAAAGCAAGTTGCCTAAGAGTTAAAGAGAGGACTGGATTTGAACAGCTGGGTTCTAGTCTCAGCTGACTTTGGATATACTGGTTAGCATCCGTGGGTATCAGGTTGCACATTTGCAAAATGGAAGATTATCCTTCTTTTTTTTTTTTTTTTTGACTTTATGATGGTGCAAAAAGTATATAAATTCAGTATAAACTGTACCTTGATTTTTGAATATTTATAGTTTTCTCCCTGGATTGTGAGAGAATATAGATACATCTGCGGAGGTTATTATTATCAGTATTATTTCTGCAATTTCATCTTTGTAGATTCTGATATGTTTTTAAAATGCAACTCTCCTCAGGTAGAAACCTTTTGTTAGTTATTCCAAGAGTCATAGAAATAAATATAATCCAATATAAATGGAGCCTTGGTCTCCAGGGATATTAGAACACTTAAAAGTTGAATTGAAGAATTTGATTTCCAAGAGCATTTCCCAAGTCATTTGCCTCAAATCCAACAATAAACTTATCTTTCTGTCCTTTTTCAGTTAATGACACACTTAAAGGATGCAAGAAGCAAATTCCAGTAGCAGGTAGTTCAGATCCAAGAAATTACAAGGGTTATTTATCTTTATGGGAGCACTGATGTATATAGCACTTCTTACCTGATACTTACCTATTGTAAATGTGCCCAATCTGTCAATCTGATATCTGAGCAATTCTTTAATTAACTGTAGTTGTAGCTCAGGAAGAAGATTTACCAGTTTTTCCTCAATAACACACATTTAATGGAGATATGATAATTGAGGTAGTTTGTCATTTAGATGAAAGGTTTTAGCAGCTTTTTGGATAGTTCTTGAGTAAGGTACCTTGAGACATTAGTTGATAAACTGCATATGTTGTTGAAAATTTCTTAATGCTAGATGACACTGAAATATTGTTGCATGTTTTGATACATAAAACTCAGCAGTTTTGTATTTCCATTTTTTGTCATCACAGCCCTTTTTATATTTAATTCCAATGATACAGGATTAACAGTGGCTTGAAAACAAATTGCCTGGCTTTGCACATACATTTAATGCCTGTGTGTGGATGAATAGGACCATAAGTCTTTCTCCTGGATTTGCTTGACCTATATAAGCTGTTCTTTAAGTTTAATTGGAATTATTTTGCTATTGTAAGCAGAACTGCATTCAGGTTTTAAATTCAAATTCTTCTGTGCAGCAGCCTAGGCACGTATGTGTATTTTGTCTCCACAGGAATTGAAATCCAAACTCACTAGTTTAAAAATTATGCATTGGGAAAGTTTGTGGGTAACTCAAAGGTCATGGGGTCAGCAATGGTTGTGGGGCGGGGGTGGGGGT
>NW_011494612.1:3367830-3394233 GCF_000754665.1 Bison bison bison | reverse complement strand
TACTTTGATGGCACTGACAGTATGACTAGTTTAACCCTTTCAGGAAATAGGGGAGATTTTACTGACCATTAATGGATAATTACTGGAGGAAATAGTTCTATTCATTTGGATGCATTTTTGTTTCCTGCTGCTTAAATGGATAAGTCTATAGGTTACACAATGTCTTCCAGTTTTTAAGCACTTCTTGAAGAAACCAAAATCTTCATAATGGATGATAAATCCCTTTAAGAATCTTTAACTACATTTGCAGTAGTTAAATGTTAGCATTCTAGAGAGATGTTTTTGTATGTTTTTAGCTGTATAAAGAGTGTTGGTGAACTTTTGGCTCTTAGGTTGAAGTGCAAAATCTCCCTAAAGAATAAAATTAATAGACTTTATCAAGGGTGTTGGAACCCTGAAGTATATTTCTCTGATAGTATTTCTTTGGGGCATTATAAAAATTGTTTATTTTAATGTTGGATTTGGAGTAAAGTTTCTAATCTGTAATGTTCCATTTTTGTGGGTTTAAAGGTGCTTTCCAGGATCAAAATAATTTCCAATATTTAATAGAAAAATATTGATTTGTTTTAATAGTCAATGAAATTATATGTTAGGTTAATTATCTCTTTAACAAGTATTTTTAAAGCATCTTTATGAAGATCACTTGGAGAATTCCTAAGTAGTATGAGTTTTGAAGCTTCCCTTTAAGAGTCTATTTCCTAGTTTGGAATAAAAGGTTATTCTTATTAAACTCTAAATAGCAATATGCAGCATTATTTGATCATCAGACTGAGGAAGGAAATTGTGTAAGAGCTCAAAAGAAGGGAAATGCTTATGTTAAATGGGATGGCAAGGAGATAAGTTGGGAGTTGACATAGAGAATGACTAGAAGTTGGATGGGTAAAGGGGAAGAGAGAAACAGAGGAAGTGCTTACTGAGCCCAGAAGATCAGATCAGATCAGATCAGTCGCTCAGTCGTGTCTGACTCTTTGCGACCCCATGAATCACAGCACGCCAGGCCTCCCTGTCCATCACCAACTCCCAGAGTTCACTGAGACTCACGTCCATCGAGTCAGTGATGCCATCCAGCCATCTCATCCTCTGTCGTCCCCTTCTCCTCCTGCCCCCAATCCCTCCCAACATCAGAGTCTTTTCCAATGAGTCAACTCTTCTCATGAGGTGGCCAAAGTACTGGAGTTTCAGCTTTAGCATCATTCCTTCCAAAGAAATCCCAGGGCTGATCTCCTTTAGAATGGACTGGTTGGATCTCCTTGCAGTCCAAGGGACTCTCAAGAGTCTTCTCCAACACCACAGTTCAAAAGCATCAATTCTTTGGTGCTCAGCCTTCTTCACAGTCCAACTCTCACATCCATACATGACCACAGGAAAAACCATAGCCTTGACTAGACGAACCATTGTTGGCAAAGTAATGTCTCTGCTTTTGAATATGCTATCTAGGTTGGTCATAACTTTCCTTCCAAGGAGTAAGTGTCTTTTAATTTCATGGCTGCAGTCACCATCTGCAGTGATTTTGGAGCCCAGAAAGATAAAGTCTGACACTGTTTCCACTGTTTCCCCATTTATTTCCCATGAAGTGGTAGGACCGGATGCCATGATCTTCGTTTTCTGAATGTTGAGCTTTAAGCCAACTTTTTCCACTCTCCACTTTCACTTTCATCAAGAGGCTTTTGAGTTCCTCTTCACTTTCTGCCATAAGGGTGGTGTCATCTGCATATCTGAGGTGATTGATATTTCTCCCGGCAATCTTGATTCCAGCTTGTGTTTCTTCCAGTCCAGCGTTTCTCATGATGTACAGAAGATAGAGATAAGTTTATTCTGGCCTGGGGACTCCTACTGAGGAGTATTGAGATTAAAAGAGAAAGAATGGTTTCAGAATGAGAGAGATTCTGTTCCAAGCCTATTTTACTTGTGGACATTGGGAATTACTGGAGGCTACTGCATAGAGAAATTTATATACCAGGAAGATAAATTCAGCAGCATTGTACAGGCTCAGTGTGAAAGGACTGGAAAGATGTTAGAGGTCTAGAGACCCATTTAGAGGACTGTTAAAAAATTCAGGAATGAAAACATGGATTGAAAGAATGGGGTGAAGGTAAAAATCTTACAAGAAGAATGGACAGCATTTAATGACTGAATAGATTGAGGATGAAGGAGACAAAATATCCATGTTATTTTAAAACCTTGAACATGGATAATTTGAGGGAAAATATTATTTTTAATAGAAATGGGGAAATGGGAGGACACTTGATTTGAAGGTAGATGATAATATGCAAGATTTTGGATATGCTGAACTTGAATGATAATGAGCTTGTTATGTTGAGATCAGATGTCTCATTGAAATAAGGCTGGGTCTTGATTTGACGCTTAATTTAAATGGCATTATCTCATTTAACTCAAGAACCAAGCACTTCATTAGAAAGATACTTTTGCATGTATAATCACTTTGCACTTCACAAAACTTTAAGAGGAGTCATACTTGATGGACAATTTTTAATAGGTGTTATGGTTAATTAAATTCCATAATGACTCAAAGAAGCCATTGGGAGTATAACTCAGATATTCTACCCTCTAGCCCAATAAAGTATCTTTGAAGATTTTAATAATTCATAGAACTGTAAGGTTGATGGGATCTAAAGTGTCATCTAGTCTAGTCATTAATCTAAAGCTACAATTCCTCCATATCAACCCTAATTCATGGCTATCTAGGCTGTATTAGAACCCCGTGCTGGGGAACTTTAGGTGACCCATTTAACTTTGGATGGCTCTGATTGAAGTCTGTCGTCTTGTAATTTTAAGCCATTTTTCTTAGTTCCCCCATTGAATATCTACAAATTGAACAAATTAGATATGACTCTCAGTCTGTAATCCTAGTGGAAACATGTGTTTATTTTCTTTAAGGTAACAAATCCCCTTCAACTGGTGGGAAATGCATACTTAGTTATTATTCTTTATGCTTCCTCCATTCCAAAGATGCGGAAAGATTTTAAGGCTGATGTGGTGTGGTCATTTACTTCAGCATGGGGCTGTACTGCTCCAGGGAGCCCTTGGAGCTCCAGGGTTGAGGGTGCAAACTCCTAGTTACTCTCTTCCGCTCTCCCCTCAAAGATGGTCTTGTCATCTCCTCCAGGCAAGACCTCTGCTCCATGCAGAGTCTCTCTGCTGCTAAGTCACTTCAGTCGTGTCCTACTCTGTGCGACCCTGTAGACGGCAGCCCACCAGGCTCCCCCGTCCCTGGGATTCTCCAGGCAAGAACACTGGAGTGGGTTGCCATTTCCTTCTCCAATGCATGAAAGTGAAAAGTGAAAGTGAAGTCGTTTAGTCGTGCCTGACTCTTAGCAACCCCATGGACTGCAGCCTACCAGGCTCCTCCGTCCATGGGATTTTCCAGGCAAGAGTACTGGAGTGGGGCGCCATTGCCTTCTCCGAGAGTCTCTCTGATCTCTACTTTTCTCAGTCTGGAGGAAATTCACTCTCTTTTTTGGTACACTCCATGACACCATCTTCTCTTTGTTCCCTCTGGGAAATTCACCTAATTTCTTCAATGATTTTAGCTTTTATAAATGTCCAGAGGAAGCACTAGCATCAAATAACTTTAACTCTCTGTGCTGCGTAAGCTACTGAGGCAAAGAAATACCACAGGCTCAACGGTGTGTTTGAAATGGGAAAGGAAAAACAGAGAAAGAACAAACATAAATTAACCTTTCAATAAATAATCTTGCCATATGAACTTAAGTCTTGTGGCTCATGGAAGCCTTTGGACTCTCTTGTGACTCTACTACAATTTAGTCCAAGATACCTCTGCACGATATAACTTTCTAAGACATTGTATAATGCTATCAGCTCCCAATTTGGGATGGTTTGCAGAGTTGTAGTTACACATATGTTTACTCTTAATCTCTACTTTATTCATAATAATAATTAAATTGCTGATTGTTTCTCAGCTGGATAATAGATTGAGCTGGCCCATGAGAGTACTGACAGTCAAAGATTAGCTCATTTGATTTATGGATTCAACAGAGATAAACCGAAGAGGAAATAATCCCTTCCCCCCGCTTCATCTGTGAATAACAGAGGTTTTAATGAAGGCATATTTTAACAATGGTCTTTCCTATTTTTTTTTTTTAAAGAGCAACAGCATTATAAAGTGAATATTGGGATGTGGAATTCTGTCTCTTTTATATTAGTAGAAATTTATGAAGTTTTTATTTATTCACAGATAATGAGTGTGTATATGGCAGCTACCCTGAAATTCCTTTGGAAGAAATGCCAGATGCAGATGGAGTAGCTGGTGCTCTGTCCCTCAGTATTCAAGAGCCATGCTCTCCAGCCACATCCAGTGAAGCGTTCACTCCAAAGGAGGGCTCTCCTTACAAAGCCCCCATCTACATCCCTGATGATATCCCCATTCCTGCTGAGTTTGAACTTCGAGAGTCAAATATGCCTGGAGCAGGCCTTGGAATATGGACCAAAAGGAAAATTGAAGCAGGTGAAAAGTTTGGGCCTTATGTGGGAGAGCAGAGGTCAAACCTGAAAGACCCTAGTTACGGATGGGAGGTAAGAATATCTTTTGAGTTAATACATGTATGTATATTAAGATGTGTAAAGAAGAGATGACTTTTAAAAATGTCCATAAGATAAGCAAATTCCATTTGTTGCAAAATATCTTCAAATGGAGTTTTAAGGATGAACCTCTCTTATAATTTTCACTGCTTTATAGAAACAAAGTATTGCTTGAAAGTATGGCATGATAGAAAGGAACCCAACTAATGAATGGTCAGAGGATAGTGTCTTGAAAATGTATTAAAGGATACAAATATAGTTCTTAAATTAATATTTGGAAACATTAAAGGTGGCCATCCCTAAGGTATGTGGCATAAGCAAACAGAATAGTCGTATGACATGTTTATTGTATTTTGTCTGTACTTTTTTGGCAAGTGGGCTTGGAAGATTGGAGGAAACATTTGTTTTCTCCATCTTGTAGCTTTGAGTTAATTTGGTTTTACATTCATTTTACATGTTTATTTTGCTCTGTATTCTAATATATTTTCCCCCTCTTTTGGTCATCCCGATTTGATTATACATGTCTCCAGAATATGTGTACTGTACTGAATCTTGTGATGGTTATTTATATTCAGATTGATTTAATGAGTAATTCATGTATAAACATGGCAGCAAAAAGCAATATGAAAATCAGTTGCTAGTTTCAGCCATTCTTTTTTAGAGAACTCATCTGGAAATATGTAAGAAAGGGAAGTTATGTTCTGATTACAAAATCTAAATTAATTTTATTTTGATAAGGACAGGTAAACTAGTTATTCTCTTGAGTTTATAATTTTTGTACAAAATTAGTGTGTGTGTATATATATATATATATGTATATGTATATATATTCCCCACTTATTTTTATAACTTGAAAATTTTTGTAGTTATATTACAGCATCATATTTTCTGGAATAGCTGACCTATATCTGAAAAACTTGTAGGTAATTTCTATATGGACAAGAAAGTGTTTTTTGGAGATATGATTGACCTTTGGTTTTACAGTTTCAGTTAGATAGAAGTCGGATAAACTAGATTTATTTTAGTATGTTCTCTTAATATTTATGATCTGGTTAGCTTTTAAAATAGAAATAAATATGCAGTGCCTTCAGGACTTAATTTCAAATTTTGTCCCTTTGCTTTATCTGTGTTCCCTTGTGAAATCTGCTCAAAATGCCATAATAAAAACAATTCTTATTCAAATTCTGAAATGCTAAAAGTTAAGATCCAGATTTGACATAATTACAAGTGAGAAATCCTTCCTTAGTTTTGCTCTTGACCACAGCTCTGGTAAAGTGGTTTAGCTACACTACTTCTAGACGTGTCTATTGATAAGAGATTTTTAAAAAATCACTGTAGCATTAACTGATATGTGAGTTGAATACGTTTTAAACCAAATGCGTACAAACTTTACGTCATTATCGTTCACCTTAAAATAATGGCTATAAACATTCCACTAATAAGTAACTCATTAACTCATTAAACTTTTATTACAAAATCTCTAGAGTTAAACAACAAGTGCAGTACTGCTGGAGATTTTCCAGAAGGCTTGGAATAAAACAAGACTTAATAATGAAATCATTTTGCAATTCCAGGGTTGGTAAATGCAGGGTTGGTAAATGCAGGTCTGTGCCTCTTTAAACGGAGAAGGCAATGGCAACCCACTCCAGTACTCTTGCCTGGGAAATCCCATGGACAAAGGAGCCTGGTAGGCTACAGTCCATGGGGTCGCGAAGAGTTGCACACGACTGAGCGACTTCACTTTCACTTTTCACTTTCTTGCATTGGAGAAGGAAATGGCAACCCACTCCAGTGTTCTTGCCTGGAGAATCCCAGGGACGGGAGCCTGGTGGGCTGCTGTCTATGGGATCACACAGAGTCGGACACGACTGATGTGACTTAGCAGCCTCTTAAAACAGGAGACCTGTGGATTTGGGGATGAACCTGGTGATAGTTGGTAAATGCAGGGTTGGTAAATGCAGAGTTGGTAAATTCCAGGGCTGGTAAATGCAGGTCTGTGCCTCTTTAAACAGGATACCTGTAGATTTGGGGATGAACCTGATTCTAGTTCTGCATTTAGAGGAAATGTAAAAATAATTAATTTTTTTCTCCTTGGAATAAAATGTCTTTAGCACATACATGGGCAAATGCTTACCCTGAGAAATAATTGTTTTCATTATGTCAAAACTGACTTATTTTGTTGCTTGGAATTCAAGATAATTTTATAACAAGTTCTGACTGTTTGCTACACATCACCATTTCCTCTCTGTCCATCAAGAATTCAGTTGATGGTCAATTCGGTGGTTTTCTTCACCACTTTAATGGTTTCCCTTGTGTTTATTTTTTTAAAATAATTTTATTTATTTATTTTTGGCTGTGTTGGGTCTTCGTTGCTGCACGGGCTTTTCTCTCATTGCGGTGAGTGGGACTGCTGTCCAATTGTGGTGCCCTAGTGGGCTTCTCACTGCGGTGGCTCTCTTGTTGCAGAGCACAGACTCTAGAGTGTATGGGCTTCAGTAGTTGTGGAACATGGGCTCAGTAGTTGTGGCTGTGGGCTCTAGAGCACAGGCTCAGTAGCTGTGGGTTGGTAAATGCAGGTCTGTGCCTCTTTAAACAGGATACCTGTGGATTTGGGGATGAACCTGGTGATAGTTCTGCATTTAGAGGAAATGTAAAAATAATTAGTTGCTTAGTTGCTTTATGGCATGTGAGATCTTTCCCGACCAGGGCTGGAATCCATGTCTCCTGCATTGGCAGGCAGATTCTTACCCGCTAAGCCATCAGGGAAGCCCTGTCCTTGTTTTTGAGAGTGTGGATTGTCTGTTCTAGATGTATTGTGAACCAAGCAAGAGCAAGGGCTTTAAAAAATTTTTTGGGGGTGTAATTTTGGCAAAATTGTTATCCACAGAGGAACAGTTGAGTTCTTGACTTTAGTATTTTCTTTGTTTTTTTTTTTTTTAATCTTACCCTGCTTAATACAAAATCTAATCATGATCAACAAAGGCACTTGCACAAAGCTTCTGACCTACTCGCATGTGCTCTTTTAAATCAGTCTTATGTCATATTTGTCCTCAACTGTAGCTGATTTCCCTCCTGTTTGGTTGGACAGATAGTTGTGATTAACCAGTGTGGCTTCTTTTTCTGATACTGTTTCATTTTTAAAAATGATGAATTGAAGGAGAAAATAACCTCTTAGGCCAAAAAGAATAAACATGAATGGAGGAAATCCAGATTCATCCAGCAGTTATTCAGTGCTACTGTCCATCAGATTCTGTACTAAATGTTTCCTTGAGAGAATCCCAGCCTATCAAAACTGAACAAGCCATTCCTATCTCTAGTACTACCCTTGCTCTTTTCTCCCTATAAAATTCCCCTCCCTATGCATTTCCTGTTTAATAAATTGGACTACTGTCTGTCCACCTGCTCAAGCCAAAAAATGGATCATCTTTGGCTCTACTGTCTCCCACACCAACCTTATCTGATTTATAGTTCCTCTGTTCTTTCAAAGCCTCTATTCTTTGCACACAATGGTCTCCATACCTGGGAATCTCCTTTTCCTTCCTGTTCCTAGCAAGTTTATATCCATTCCTCAAGTTCTCTTCTTCCATGTCATCATCCCTGATCCTCCTATTAAAAATTTAGTACTGCTTAAGTTTTTCCTCACCATAGCATTGAGTTAATCCATACTAAAAAACATAAAGCATTGTGCAGCATCCAAATTGTTTGCCTAGTTTCCCTAATATGGGCTTCCCTAGTGGCTCAGACGGTAAAGCGTCTGTCTGCAAGGCAGGAGACCCGGGTTCGATCCCTGGGTTGGGAAGATGCCCTGGAGAAGGAAATGGCAGCCCACTCCAGTATTCTTGCCTGGAAAATCCCATGGACCACACAGCCTGGTAGTTTCCCTAATAGAGCAATATTTCCATGAGAGCTGGCATAGCTGTATCCTCTAAGTGCAATGTCTTGATGGTGTCCTCTCTGTGGTGCCTGTGGTGTTGTCCAGTGCTAAGTGTATTATCCAAAATAATACACTATCCAAAATAGTCAGGATTAGTCAACTCAGGCTGCTATGAACAATATATTATAGAGTGGGTGGCTGAAATACCAGAAATTTATTTTCTCGCCATTCTGGAGATTAGAAATGTGAGATCAGAGTTTCAGCTGATTTTGTTCCTGGTGAGGACTCTCTTCCTGGCTAGCAGATATTGTCTTCTTGCTATGCTTTCACTTGGCCATTCCAGAGTACATGAACATGCATACACACCCACACAGAGAGAGGGAGGGAGAGAGAAAAGGGTGGTGGTTGATACACTCTGGTGTCCTTTCTTCTTTTAAGGACACTAATCTTATTGTATCAGGACCCTACCCTTATGATCTCACTGAACTTTAATTACCTCTTAAAAGCTTCCCAGGTGGCACTATGGTGAAGATTGCTCAGTCGTGTCCGCCTCTGCAACCCCATGGACTGTAGCCTACCAGGATCCTCTGTCCATGGGATTTTCCAGGCAATAGTACTGGAGTGGACTGCCATTTCCTTCTCCAGGGAACTTCCTGACCCAGGGATCGAACCCGGGTCTCCCATATTGTAGACAGACACTTAACCGTCTGAGTCACTAGGGTGGCATTAGTGGTAAATAACTTGCCTGCCAGTGGTAGGAGACAAAAGTGACTTCCCTGGGTTGGGAAGATCCCCTTGAGGAGGCATGCAACCCACTCTAGTATTCTTGTCTGGAGAATCCCATGGACAGAGGAGCCTGGTGGGCTATGGTCCATAGGGTTACACAGAGTCAGACATGACTGAAGTAACTCTACACAAAGGCCCTATCAACAAATGTGGTCACATTGGGTGCTAATGGTCCAACATCAAGATTTAGGGGTGACTCAAACATTTAGTCTATAACACAGATAGTTAACAAATAACTGTTTAATAGCAAAACGAGTGAAAGAATGAAAGAATCAATGAGAGAAAGAATGAATGGATATAGGATTATGTTACTCCGAAAGAGATGGCAAGGAGTGAGTGCCCAACATTTCTCATGATGTACTCTGCATATAAGTTAAATAAACAGGGTGACAATATACAGCCTTGACATACTCCTTTTCCTATTTGGAACCAGTTTGCTGTTCCGTGTCCAGTTCTGACTGTTGCTTCCTGACCTGCATACAGATTTCTCAAGAGGCAGGTCAGGTGGTCTGGTATTCCCATCTCTTTCAGAATTTTCCACAGTTTATTGTGTCCACACAAAGGCTTTGGCATAGTCAATAAAGCAGAAATAGATGTTTTTCTAGAACTCTCTTGCTTTTTCTATGATCCAGCAGATGTTGTCAATTTGATCTCTGGTTCCTCTGCCTTTTCTAAAACCAGCTTGAACATCTGGAAGTTCACGGTTCACTTATTGCTGAATCCTGGCTTGGAGAATTTTGAGCATTACTTTACTAGCGTGTGAGATGAGTGCAATTGTGCAGTAGTTTGAGCATTCTTTGGCATTGCCTTTCTTTGGGATTGGAATGAAAACTGACCTTTTCCAGTCCTGTGGCCACTGCTGCGTTTTCCAAATTTGCTGGCATATTGAGTGCAGCACTTTCACAGCATCATCTTTCAGGATTTGAAATAGCTCAACTGGAATTCCATCACCTCCACTAGCTTTGTTCATAAAGATGGTTCCTAAGGCCCACTTGACTTCACATTCCAGGATTCTGGCTCTAGTGTGAGTGATCTAGCTCTAGATGTCGTCCCAGTGTGAGTGATCACACCATCGTGATTATGTGGGTCTTGAAGATCTTTTTTGTACAGTTCTTATGTGTATTCTTGCCACCTCTTCTTAGTATCTTCTGCGTCTGATAAGTTTGTATTTTAGAGAAATAGGGTATTTTTGAAAATATGATTTATAGACCAATATATATATAGCTAGTTAAATTAAGCTATAGACATAAAAAACATCATTTGTATAATTTCTCTCAAACCAGTACTGATTTAATAAGGAAGATCTTTAAAAATGATATTAGAGTTTGGCAGTGATTTCTACCTTGCAAAGCCTAGGACTTGTCTCTAACAAAAAGATTTTCAAAGACTGGGGTAGTGCTTAATTATCTCTAGGACCCGAAAGTATTAGCTGTGGAACACTTTTCTTAGGTTCAGAACTTTGCCAATTGAGTGAAGAATAATTTAAAAAATTCTGTTGGCTCAAGTTGAGATTTTCTTGTATGTTTTCTTCTAAGGATGATCAATGCATGATACCATAGGAATTGCTTGGCAGAACAGAAGGGAGCAAGCTTCTTGAGGGAGACTTTCCAGGCTCAAATCCTCCTCAAGGTCTGTGTCCTAGTTGAATGATTTGGGTAAAGTTACTAAATCAGCTCTCCCTCAGTTTATTTCTATGTCAGAGGGTGATAATGATTGTACTTATCCAGTTAGGGTTGTTGTGAAAATAAAATGTGACACTGTCAAAAGCCTACCAAAGAGCCTTCCATGTGGCACAAGAGCTTAAGAAAGGTGAAAAAGGAACAAAACTTTGGCTAAAGCATAGATCTAGTCCAGGGTCATTGGATAGGGCAAAAGTCGCTTATATTTTATCTATTGATTTTCATAAACAATTTTTCTTTCTCCCACTTCTTGTTTTCTAGAAATTCAGTTACTTCCAGGATGGTCTAATTATGTGACTCTGAATTTGTTTGAAAAGGAGACACTGATGGCTTCCTAGTTAACCTTTAAAACAAGGATTCAGGAGAGATCCATAAATTTCTTTTAAGCCAAAAAATAATTTGGGTGGAACATTGTTTTAATAGTGAAATGGGTCATTAGTAAAAGGGGGTAAAGTTTTGTTTCTTTGGAATATTGCCATTTAGCACATTTTCTTTGTCTGTATTTGTTGTTACTGGCCGTCATAAAACTCTCCAAGTAGATGTAGGTCCATGTACCTCTGAGTTGCCAAATCCTCTATTCTGTCTATCTTACCCAGAATTGCTGTAGATTACTTTGATTGGTTAAAATGCAGTGTATGAACTTGGCTTTTTGTTTGCTCCCCTCAAACATATACCTATGCAGTCATAGAAAAATAATGACGTGAGTGGATAGTAAATTTTTCTTATGTTCCGTTAAATAGATGGGAAGGAATAGTGGAAAGAGATTTTACTGGAGTCAGAAATTCATTAAATAATTTTGATGCAGTGCTTTGACAGTACATTATATTCTAGCCATGCAGTCCTGAAATGTGATATTACAATGAATGTGTGCCTCTCTAGATCATTTTAAAAGAAATAGTTCTCACGTTTGTAAGTTTGGTTTTGAGTCCTGCAGCGAAGCCTTACCCATTGCAACATGAAATCTATATGTTAACTGAAACATGAATATCCATTAAAGCAACAACAGCATCAAACTTTCAAGATACCTAACGACTGAGTTTAGAGTCAGGAGCTGACAATCAAATAATGTATGTTTGGTAATAAAGAAGAATGGGGTAATTTGGGATTTTAGATATATGTACCAGGTATCTGAATAGCAATATTTCTCACCTATTTCTTTCTAGGTCTGACTGGGCCCAAAATGAATTTTCTCTGGTTTGGCATTGCTTTCAGAGAAAATGATTATTCATTAAGGAGAAAGAAAGTTTACCTGACAAGTTGCATATCTTAAAGCTGGATAACTAAGAAATGAAGACCTTTGTCTTAATAATTCTGAAATGAATTGATTCCAACAGAATTATTATTTCACCAATTATCCCAAAGGGTGTCTTTAATAGGAAGTAGGAAAGAAAAATGAAATTTAATAATGAATGCATAATATCATAAAACTTTGTATTACAAAGTATTAAGTTTTTAAAATATTATTTATAAGCTGACAAATACAGTTTGGATATTCAGTTTTACTCTGTGATGAATTAAGAAGTGAGAAAATGCCAAGAGAAAAAGTGAGGCTTACTTAGTAGCACCCTGCACGTGACTGTCATTGGAACCCAAGAAGACATTATGGATTCTCTTAGAATATAATGAAATGAATAAAGAAAAGAATGTACAATTTATTTTATTCATTTTACCCTTTAAGAATACATAGCAGAAACTAAATCTTGCATTGTTAAAAGAAAATAGAAGCTTACGCTCCTGAAGTACCAGGAATTACCCTTAGTTTTGACCTAGGCTCAAGAGGGATCTCTCTTTTTTTGGTGAAAATGTCAGAATCCCATTACCCCTACTCACATATACTATGTCATCTTATACCTTCTTTCATGAAAGGTGTTGATGAAGTTCAGCATGTCTACTCATCTTATTGCTATTTTGACAGCCTCTCATACTTCCAAAGTATAGCCAAAGATATATGCAAATCTGATATCAGATATTTTTAAAAGTTCCTCCAAATATCAAGAGTCTTTTGTTTTACTCTGCTTGCCTTGGTGATCAATTAGAATTTGCAGAAGTCATTCATTTTTCAAAAGCATATTGGGTGATTTTCTTCCAGTTGCAAGTGTTATCTCACAAAATGGACCCAAATGAATTTCTTTCTTATTTGTTCACCCACATATCGGCATGATTATTGCTTCCCTTTTTTGTTGCTAAATCAGTAGTAAAACTCATGGGTTCAAAAAATGAAATGTTCAAGAAAGATCCTCTTTTAATAGACTTGACAGTTGACTCCAGGATTTGGTCAGTCCAGGGGCAGGGATTCTTTGTAAGGCTTTGTTATTCTAGAACACTTAGAAGTTGGGACCACTGCATAGGATATTCTGTTCTCTAAGCTTCTCCCTCAAGGATAAATTAGGAAGCAGAGAAAAGTAGTAAGGCGTAACTGATTCAGATCTGTCTTAGAAGGATAAAAAACTTGGTTAAGCTTCTTTGCTCCCTAGTTTGTTTAGGGTAGTAATATGGAGAGACTTGGTTCAAATAATGATAAATTGATACTATGGAGACGTGTGGACATTGAGAGGATTGTACACTATTTCATTTGAGCAATACATAAGAATTTTATTAATGTAGCATCTTAGCTTCTCAAGGTTTTTTACATTGACAGAATCATATAACAATTTTGATGAAGTCCTCCTTTTTATGTATCTTTCAAGAAATTAAAAATGAGTTATTATTTCAGCTAATTACTGAAAATTTAGCAAACAAATACTATCCTCATTTTTCCTCTCTTACATCTTTTGGACTTCCCATGATGTGGCTGAAGCTGAGGTTAGGTCAAATATTGTATACTTTTTAAGAATATTTTCTACATGGTAATTAGTAGTATTGTCAAGCCAAAAAAATCACAGAGAGGAAGATGTAGACAGTCATCATTATGACAAAGAATGATAAAAAGCATCACGTGTTTGGAGCAAATATATACCCACAGCTACCTGTTAGGTTGTCCTTTCTTTCAAGTCTATATTTGATATAACAAGAATTTAGCATAACAGAGAGTTTTCACAGTACTTTTGTTATAAAAGGAACTTTTGCTTGTACTGATAGAAGGTGAACAAACATTACAGAGAAATAGCCTGCTTCACTGAGCAGCTCCACACCACTGTGTGAGCTGAGTCCACGTGACCAAAGGAGCAAGTCTCAGAGATGTCTTCTCAGAGGAACATTCGTGGCCAGGAATAAGACATGCAGATTCAAAAACAATGAAAAGTTTATTCTAGGATTGTCGGTCATTAGCTCTTTTACTCTTTCAATATCTCAGGCCTCTAGCAGGTGCTTCTTTCAAACACTCTCTCTTTTTAAACACCATCCTCATAATTGCCCCCCTCTCTTATATATGTATGTGTGTGTGTGTAGAGAGAGAGAGAGAGAGAGAGAAAGATAGATAGATAAAGCAGGCTTCAGTCATGTCCTACCCTTTTTGTGACCCCATGAACTATAGCCTGCCAGGTTCCTCTGTCCATGGGATTCTTCAGACAAGAATACTGGAGTGGGTTGCTATGCCCTCCTCCAGGGGATCTTCCAGACCCAGGGATCGAACCATTGTCTCTTGAAGCTCCTGAATTGCCAGGCTGGTTCTTTACCATTAGCCTACCAGGAAAGCCCTGCATTCTAGTATTACCTAGTAAAGGTTGCCTAGTATCTGGATTTGGTTAATAAACAAGGACCCAGCCCTTGATCCAGGAAAAAGACTCCTCCCTCCCTGGGGCCAGTATGGCAGAGGAGGATGATTATAGATGCCTCTGCTCTGAAATCTCTTTTATTCCTGCCACACCTGCACTTGGAGTTTTCCTCATGCACAGGAAAATGCATGTGTTTTCTGTGGCTATGATTACATTTTCTATGACTTGTATTAACATTACCTGCAACCAGTGGCCAAGATCTGAGAGAGGTGGACACTTGAGCCTCCTTTACAACGGGCTGGCAGTGGTGTTTTCCTCTGGTGCTGCAACTCACCGCCCAGGCTTCCCAGGTGTGCAGGGTGCTGCACAGAAGCCTCAAGTGCTTGGTAGTCACAGGTGTGGATGATTTGTTTTTTCTTTTTTTTTCATTTGTTTAGATTCTTGTGGTAGGAATTCAGCAGGTGTGTGACAGCAGCATAGAGTCTCCACCCTGTCAAAGAGGCCAGCTGCCTCCCCCTCCGCCAAAAAAAAGATGTTCTTGTTGGTCCCACAACACTGTCAGCTTAAATCCTTGTTTTCCTGGAAACCTCACCCAAGGGCAAGACTCTGCCTAACCAATGAGTTAGGGTAAGTTCATCTCAATAGATGAGCAAGAAGAGTCTCCTTATAGGAACCTGGTCTACAAGCAGGAGCAGGTTATCTGGCTCTGCCCTCCTGGATTTTGCTTCTTTTTTCTTCTTTCTAACTTGAGCTGGTATCATTCCAAATACAGGGATATAGAAAACCCTGGACTTGGTTTTCAGAAAGATATAAACCATGCTGGGATGCTTTTGTTGACGTATACATTTCTGCCTCTGTGATTGAGACTAAATATAGGATCACAGATGGAGCGTGGCTGTGTGTGGAGTTACCAGCCATCTCCTCAGGAAGTCACAAATCCTGGGATCCAGTCGGGTCAGTGTAGGGCAAAGTCACCTTGGAGATTATCCCAGACCATGTCTAGCTTTAGTGAAGGGTGGGGGAGGCTAGCTACAGTAACACTGAGGGAACCAGATCATTAGAGAAGGAGGGAACCAAGAATTACTGCTGTCAGGATGTCAGCATGTGGGTCTAGGCCATTCAGCCATTCTCTCTCTTCACCCTTCTTAACTTTTTGAAGATTTGTATTATGGCTTCTCTTGGCTAGGTGACTGTATCTAAAGGAATAGATGGTGGTGGTGGTTGAGTTGCTAAGTCCTTTCAGATTCTTGCAACCACATGGACTGGAGCCCACCAGGCTCCTCTGTGTGTTGGTTTTCCCAGGCAAGAATACTGTTGTGGGTTGCCATTTCCTTCTCCACAGGATCTTCCTGACCTAGAACCTGAACCTGTGTCTCCTGTATTGCAGGCAGATTCTTTAGTGCTGATCCACCACACACCTTAGATGACTCAGTTTCCCTTTGTCACAGACCCTTCTTCCCCAGTTTTTCTCCTAGAATTAAGCTTGGAGTTTATTTGATGTTGTTTTTACTTGTGTACACATAGTATAGGTGGGGATTTCAGAGGCAGGGGGAGGCCACACAGTAACTGACCTTCTGGGCCCTGAATACCTCTCTGAACATAGACACTGGTCATCTATTCCCTTACGTAACGCAATGCAGTGATGACACGTGTCAGAGGGACATTTATCTTGAAGGGCTGCAGATGGATCTGTAAATCAGCTTGGGGAAAGAGGGGTGTTGTGTGTGAGGATCATGTAGTCAGTAGACCAGGCTTTCATCCTGCATTGTAATCTTTGACAATGCAGATATTTCTGTTAACATACATTTGATGTATCAGCACTCACTGAAGAGAACTGATTGTCATAATCCAGAGCAGTAAATATTAAACATCATAAACCATTAAAGCTAGTTTACAGCTGCTTTTTTTTGTAGTGACATTTCATATGTTTATCTTTAGCTATCATTAATATATTATTTTAATCTCTTAAAGGGACAATAATTTAATCTCTTGAGAATCTAGTTCTTCTATAGTAACAAATAAGTGATATTAAAACCCTTACACTGAACTCCAAGGTTGAGAGTGATCAGTCAAATGTTCAGCATTTGATTAGAACTTGCTTTGTATCCAAGTCAATGTCCCCTTAAGAGATGAGGAAGGATTAAAAATAGCTCTGTCACCCAATGGATGATACTCAGAAAGAAAAAGAATTATCATTGTGCTTAATAAGAGAACTGACAAGCAATCATAATTCTTTCCATTAAGTAAATATGTTAGAAAAATTTATTATGAAATGACACATTATGCAAGCCAGGAATCAAAGATGACATCCTTGCATTAAATACAGTAGATGCCATTAAGGAAAACAGTCAATATGTCACCAAGCCACAGCCTGTAAAAATTAAATTGATTTGGTAAATGTAAGTAAGATAGATCTGTTTGCTTTCATCATCAATTTTGAGTGGGTGAACAGGTGATGTCACCAACCTGGGAGCGATAAAGATGCAGGACCATCTGGAAAGGCAGGTGATGAATGGGCAACTGCTTTTGGATGGTGACAGTACTGTGGTACTTTGTCACTTGGGATGCAGTACTTAATAACTTTTCAATACCATCATAATAAATTTCACTGCCTTATTAATATAGAAATGGTGAGTTATTACCATGATGGTGAGTGTAAATAACTGGAGATGCAGCCGTCAAAAGCTGATTGTTTGGGCATGTTTCTTTAAGCAACACAGTTGACTCGTGATAATCAACCTATGTCTCTACCAGTAGAGTTTATTGCACTTGTCAAAGGAAAAAGTAGTATTATTCAAAATTATATGAAGTTGTAATAAACAAGTTTAATATATTATCAGACTTTTCATGTAAGTTTCCAAACACAAGGCAGTAAATCATTTTTAATAATGTCCTTTCATGTAAAAAAATGTTCTTATACAGTAATAATGTCCTTTCCTAACTATTAACTAAACAGTTGACTTCTTTGTATGTGTTTTAAGGGGGATTTTTATTTGTACTTTTCAATCATTTTCTTTTGCAAATAAAGAGCGCAAGCAGGAACCTTAGAACGTTTCATTAACAAGCTCCAAAGTTGCTGAGTACAGGCCATGTCACACATTTCCATTTTAATTGAACAGATGTACTTAAGAGTAAACCACAGCAAACGAAGTACAGACAAAATTATAAACATGTGTCACTGAGAAGCAGGCAGGAAAGAGCCTCTGATGAGCATCTGTGTGTATTTTATGAAGCCAAGGACTGCCACTTCATAAGTTTGTCACTGATGTCTCCAGCTTAATGAGGAGAAACAAAATATGGAGATAGGTGTAAGTTGAAGATGAATTACTAGATCAATCACTTAGCACCATTCAGGGTATCTGCCATTGTGCAGTGGGAAAATAATTAGATCTGGGATGCTGAGCTTATTTATATAGTGGCTGTTCAATCTGGGATGGAATATGGAAAACTTCCTCTTTCATGTCACCGTGGTCTTTATATTGTTTCTTGGCCAGGCTGACTTTTAATTCTGACATTGTCTTTCGGGCTGCAGTCTGCCAGCCTCTTAAATGAAATGCCTCTCCACCATTTCTATTACTGCTGAAAAGAGAGCCAGCAGTCTATTAACAGGCAATAAAGTTCAGGAAGCCCAGGACTCATTTCTTGGGTCAGAGGTGAAAATTGCATAAGAAATGAAACAAAGGTGGGCCTTGATCGCTCAAGAAGCTGCACCAGTAAGAACACACGTGCTGTTCGCCAGAAGTCTCCCACTTAAAGGGAAAGGAATAATCGTAATAATGTTGGCCGATGGAGTTAAGTACTCAGTTGAGAGAAATTATATCAATCTGACAAATATAGCCTTCACAGGAGATAAAGTCTCTAATGACCTTAAATGCATATATTTATCATTTAATTCAACAAGCCAATTCCCTTGGGCTTTCGACCAACGACATTTCCCCTAAAGTTTAGAAATTTTTTACCAGCCCAGAGAATAATGGCCATTTGTCAGAAGGTTCCAAAGCTCAACGCAGTTGGAAGCAAAGAACAGGAGAAGGGGGGGAAAAGGCTAATCGAGTCTTTCCACCTCAGAGAATATTAATACCAAGTTTTATTGATGCAGGGGCTGCGGTATTTTGTGGCCGAACAGTAGGTGGCAGACACTGTAGTGAAGAAATGGGGAAATTTTAATCTAAGCAATTTTCATCTGATTTCATTAACTTCCAAATATGTTGCCTTTGTGCACAGTGCATTACTTTGCAGGAAAAAAAAAAAAGGAAGGCTAAATAATTAGGAAATGTGCTAGTTAAATGTGGAAAACTCAAAAGGATTCTGCAGAAATAGAAGCAAAAGTTCTAACATTTCATCAGGTAAAGTGTGTGTGAAACAGGAAAGCCCAAGGAATAAAGGGACCCTTGTGTCGGGTGGGCTTTTCCTCGCTGTTATTCTTGGTCTCGACTTGATGAAGTGTATTAGTGATACGCGCGAAGCCCTGCGACTCCTGTATCTCCCTTTGTGAGGGTGTCCTTGCCTTTGTTCATGCTGTCAGTCAGTTGTTCTTTCTCTTGGGCAGCCACGTTGGTAACCACAGGATCTACTTGCAAAGAGATTTCTGTAAAACCATATTATCCTTCAGCCCTGACTCCTTCTCCCCACCCCCTTTCCCCCAACAATCTGCCCATTCATGTGGTGTGGCTCCCTGGCTTGCTTCTTTGTCATCTGTCTAGTGGTTTGTGTTTCAGCGAGGCCTTGCAAGATATTGGAAGGAACACTGACCTGGGTTCCTGGAACCATAGGTTCTTGCCCCAGCTTGGATTTAGGACCTGGAAAAGTCACCCGACTTTGTCCTCCGAGGTCTCTCTGAGGCCTAGAGTAGCTCTGACTTTGAGTTTCTGAATGCTGTCTCAGACACCCGCTCCTTACTTCTTCTTATCCTCGTGAATGTGCTCTATGTCATTAAGCTTTTAGAGATTTTGTTTCTGTGGGGGCACATGCACCCTGGGAAGGATACAAATTAAGTTAAATTACGTAGAAAACAGATGCTTGTTGAACAATTTCTCTTGTATTGAAGCAGTATAATTGTGTTTTGTAAACATGAAATCAAAGCACATTTGATATGTGTTTCTCTTTTTGGAATTGATATTTTCATAATGAAAGTAGCTTAAAACCAAAGCCTTGTTTTGAAAGGAAAGTAAGTTGGTTAGAGAGAAGATTCTATACCTAGACATCTTTGAAAAGATACAGGTATAAATTTCATCCTGTCCCTGGGGTATGACTTAGTTCAGCCTCAACTGTATACTAAGGCATTGTTAAAAAAATATCGTTTGGTCCTCTCCAATAGAACACAGGTGTCATGGGCTTGTCTCTAAAAAAAGGTGGCAGTGTAACATAGGACCTGCCCAGGGCACTGGGTCTAAAGACAAATGAACTTAATTTAAACTCTCTGCCACTTACTAACTTTGTGACCTTGAACAAGTACTAAACCACTTTTGGTCTCAGTTTCCTCATCTGTAAAATGGTAGTAGCAATAGGATCTTCCTGGTAGGATTTTTTTTTTTTTTTGGTAATGATTACATTGCGGATTATTGTAAAGGCTTAAAGTAGGGCTTGGTGTGCTGTAGTAAGCGCTTCAAAGGCAAGTGATTTTAACAATCTTATCACTATCATCATTCAAAAGTTGGGATCCCTTCTTGTGAGAGGAAGATCGGGGAATTCAGTCTTTGGAGTTAGAGCTCTTCAGGTTGGCAGAGCCACCGCATCACAGAAAAAGGGGTCTCCTTTGTAATTAGTGTGGGCAAGTGACCTTCCTAGACCTGCCATATTTGAAACACTGATGGATGTTTAAGTAGTTCTTTTACTAAAGACTTGAGTTCGTGTTTCAAACAGTGCAGAGGAGTAAGTTTTAAATTTCTGTCTGATGAACTTATGTTCTCCTAGCCTGGTTGAGTGGGGTTGAGAGAGGTAAGAGCTCACCTTTTAAGCTCCCCTCACCATAACTCTCAATGTATTCTTCCTTTGAAGGGCCCTCTCTTCCCTTCATTCTTCCTAATCTTCCTTGGCCCTCAATGTTCCCAAACTCTTGCAAACTCTGCCCCCTCCGGTTTTATCTAGATAGTAATGAGGCTGATTTTCTCTGCAGATAGGTTGACCTCTTCTGTGGATTTGCAGGAGATTTAGGTGTGTTTTTATTAGTTCATGCTCTTTTTTGATGAGGACAGTGGTGGTATCCTTTCTAAATAACCTAAGGACAAACACACTTTTTGCTAAGGTGGCAATGTCTCATCTTAAATGAAGAGAGCATACCCTGCCTATTCACAAAACTTTGACCTTGTTAATAGGAAATAACAACCCTGGTCATCTTGTTGAATTTGCTTTCTTCCTGGGCCCTGTGGTATCAGTGGAATTCATTAAGTGAGAATGGCTCTGAGAACAAAGTCATAACTAAATGTATTAACTGTATGGCAGTATTGATGTTTTTGATGAGTGGAGACACATATCCTAATCTTTTTGTATATGTTATTTACTTATTACATTTTAAAATATTGTCATTTATTTATTCTTAAATGTTTGTAAAATTTTATCTGGTAGGTCAATGGGTCCTGAGATTTTCTGGGCAGAAATTTGGAGATCAGACTCTGTAGAAGACCCAGTATAATTTCTCATATGTAAAATATTACTGTTCCCTGTTACCTCTGAACATTCTGAATACAAGAAGCAACAAAACTTTATTTGTTCATTTGTTTCTCACAAAGAAATACCAAAATATGTGCTTTTGGAAACTGGGGGTAAGCTTTTTGACTCATGGGATATTAGAAGGCTAAGTTGCTCAGTTGTGTCTGACTCTTTGTGACCCTTTGGACTGTAGCCTGTCAGGCTCCGCTGTCCATGGGATTCTCCAGCAAGAATACTGGAGTGGATTGCAATTTCCTCTTCCAGGGGATCTTCCCAACCCAGGGATCAAACTCACATCTCTTGTGTCTCCTTCATTGGCAGGTGGGTTCTTTACCACTAGGGCCACCTGAGAAACCCCATTAGAAGCAGGTACTTGAATTCTTTGGTTGAGGATTTACAGCTGAAAGTAACAATAGCCCAAAGTTGAGTTTGTCCAGGTATGGGTAGAAACTTCTTCAAGGAAGGCTTGTAGGGTGGACCAGGGGTAGTGGCCTCTGCTTCCCCGGAGCTCAGCTATCTTCTCCCTTCAGTTCTCCTGACTACTATAACCTCATGTTAATGTCTTTTAACTTCCACAGCATGGACTTAATTGTCAGCACACTGGCATATACTAATGATTCTTTCCTCATGCAAACTCTGCTATATCCTAGGATCTTTTTTCATGTGGGGCCTCCACTGAGAACAATCTGGATTTAGTAATAGACTTAATTGGAAGGTTTAATAAGAAGTTAGGACTTTGTTTTCTTTTTTTAACTTGGGAAAGGCAGTAATCTCAAGAAAACCAGATGTGAATTTGATTTTAACAAGAGAATTTTCACTTTCCTTGTACCCTCCAAAGCTTGGGAATTCTCCTTTGAAGATGTTAATTCTATAAGAGTATTGTCAGCAGTATAAAGGTTGAAGAATAGTTGAGTTTGCCTATAGATGAGCCAGACTGAAAAATACAGAAAGTAGTACTTGATGAAATCATGAATTGTTATGATTTGAATTATACAGCTCCGTATGGACTCCTGAACATTGATTTGTCTGGAACATTATGAAGGGTATTATAGTGAGGAGGGAGGTATATATATATATATTTAATGTCACTTGGTGAACTTGACTCAAAAAGTATTCATTTGAGGTTTGATTCTTTACTCAGTCACCATAACTGATTGATAGAGACATGGATCTCCAATTGGCTTGTTTCTGCTCTGCAAATCTTCCATGAACCTCACTGAGAGTCTAAGATGCAGTTGTAAAGGATGATTGAAGAGTTTGAATTTCTAACTCTTCAAGAGTTAAGCACCTCAGAAAAAACATCATTTTGCCTTATATTTCTGTGTGATAGTATGAAAGGTACTGTAATCAGGTAAAGTAACACTTAAAATATTAGGACTTTTAAGTCAAGAAAGTCAGAATTGTGATGTGATGTGATATGGACATGGAAAGAGCTGGGGAATTAGTTAATTCTACTACAGCAAAAAAGATGAAAAAGAAGCACTAACTGCCACAATATGACGTTAGAATTCACTACCCAAGATGGATGAGATTGAAAATATAGCATAAATCAGGGGGTATTTCCATCATCAGTTGCCCCTCACTGAGGCTTTGTCAGCTGTGAATTTGTCTGTCATCATTTGAAAACTGCTGTTGTTTTCAGCCTCTTTGTAACTTTTATAAGTCTTATTCTAGTCTCATGAAAAAGTTTTTCTGTGTTTATTCTCTCACACATTGATTTCTGATCATTTTAGTCTAGACCCCAAATACTTCCTCCTTGTGAGACTCCTGAGTTTAGAAGTTTAGGCAGAAAGACTACATTTGGACAGTTACCTTTCTGTCTTCTTTTCCTAGATCTCTAAATCCTTCCACCATATTGGTCTTCTGTTTAGCGTAAAGAAAAGGTGATTTTCTGTGGCTCTAGGCAAAGCACACTCTCCTTGAAGTAATAATATAGTATCTAATACAGGGCCACTCACAGGCAGATTACAAAAAGGTCAGAGAAAATTATGTAGTAAGGAAAACTGGTCCATCTAGCTTTTTAAAAATGAATGACCCTGTATTTTTAGGAAAAATGAAAACATCTATTAATACAAGTTTTTTGATCACTGAGATTGTCAGAAACCTTGCCCTTTATCCTGAAGTGCCATTGTGTCAGTGTCAAAATGTAAAAATAATAAACTGCTGACATTTTAGGCACAGACTAAACATCAAGCGAATGGCACTATGCTGAAGCTCTTGAAAGAGTTACAAGATGATGAGATGCCGAAGGAAGTGAGGACTAGGCGCAAAATCTTCTATTCACAGTAGAGGAATTGACAGTGTAGGCGTTGTTTACCCAGTTTTTCCATCAGGAGGGGTTTTACTTCAGTGGAAAATTGTTTTTCAGTTTGAATTTATGTAAAGCATTATGAGGAGGCAGAAGATAATTTGTGGCTCCAAAATGCATCCTTATTTTTGCTCATCACTAATTAATCGATATGTTAACTCCACAGGCATGTCCTGTGTGTCCCAGCAGTGGAGGACAAAGGGACCCATGCCAGCTTTCTTTCCCCTCCCCTCTTCCCTTGCCTTGTCTTTCTTACTCTTTCCCTCTTTATTTCCCCTTGTTTTCTTTTTCTTTATTTTTTTTTCTTGCCCTTAGCCAAATGTCAGTCCCACCCTCTTTACCTAATACTTTTGGCTTAATTAATTGGTTATCCATCTAATATGTGTCACTTTCCTTCAGAGCAAATCTGCACAAGGTCTGACCATCTGGGGGACAGTTAGTCATTTCAAGGATGCAGGTGGAGAACACACCTGTAGTTAGTCACTTACAGGGGCACTTGTCTATACTTAAATTATTTGCAGGTGTTAAGCATGTGCTTATGAAAAAGGGAAATAGATATTTGGGGTCCAGAAGAAAATTTGCCTCTTAATTTAATATTATTTTCTCTCTTCCCTGACTCTTGGTTACTTAGAGAACAAATGCATGGAGTTTTAGCTGAATGTCCTGAATGACTGCAAACAGGAGATAAAAATGCAGCTTCGGCTGTTTTATGTGATTCATAAAAGCATTCTCTCTGGCTCCAAGGATCCATTTATATTTAGGCTTTACAGAAACAATGCTGTAAAGTTTTCTAGCATTGAGGACACAATTACTCATTAAAATCTGTGATATGTAGCATTTTAATGAATTTTAGCCACATTTTTAAGGCTATTGTTAGGTAGCTTTTAGCTTTCCCAGTGTTCCTCGTAAAGAACAAAATTATCTGAACTATTTGATGATTACTTGTGAGTATTGGTAAACTTTTTTATGAGCTTTCACAAAAGCATATTAACCACACGCCATGTAACATGGCATGAAAAGCAGAAACAGTGAGAAATTCAACAATCAGGATCCCCATGCCCCGTTGACATCAAATTTGGCAGATTTTGAAAATTCTGTGATCATTTTTCTCCTTCTGTGACACTACTCTTGTTCATTCTTCAAAAACATTTGCCTTAGTATGGGGAATTATAGATAATTTGATGCAACAGGTTTAAGTTACCATTTTCATAGTGAAAAGAATAGCTTAGCATGATCCCGATTTTCCTTGGTTTCCTCCCATTCTTGCAAGAAGCAGAGGTATTCACGTTTCTTTGTCTAACAGTTTTATAATGTCTTAAGAGATTAACAGTGAGCATGAATGAGGGCCTACGGATTAGACAACAAAAAGCCTGGGACGTCCACTACCTTACTTGCAAATTTTACATTTTCCAGCATTGCTGAGCGAGCATAGAAACTAAGGAAAGATAATAAGTACCAGAGTCTCAAAAGTGTTTAGTGATTCAAAAAATTCAGATGACATGTCAGAACTGACAGACTCATGGAACCGTCTGTGGCAGGGCCCACTTTTTTGTCTTATGTTAAGCTCTCATACTGAGTGAATGCAGATGTTATCACGGTACCCCAGACAGACAGTCAGTGAAATGTGACAAGCTGTCAGCAAAGTTACACTACGTTGACTTTGTTAAAATATCCACAAGCTTTATAGTTTCTCTTTATATAAAAAACCCTTACCTCATTTAGTCAAGAGAGTGGAAGCGGCCGGCAAGATCACTTGTGCTTCTGGCATCTTTGGACTACCCTGGGCTTTTCCTCCCGGGAAATTTCACTTAGCAAATTAAGTAGTAATCAACCCCAAATATCTAATCCCAAAGTGTCTCCGAGTTATTTTTTTCTCCTTCGACTAGTTCTTTAATTTTTTGTTCAGCTTGCATTGCACCTCATCACTTTGGCAAAGGATGTTTCATGATCGGAAAGAGTGAATTTTCTTCATTTGGATTAGGAGCCAAGATGAGAGGTGAAAAATCTGAAGGACCGCTTTAACCAAAAACCCTTTCTTAACGGAGGTTTAGGTGAGGAAAATGAAAATGTGAGCTTAATCAAAAACTAAGATCTTTGCTCCCATTCTTTTAATTTTTAAACCCTGAAAGTTAATACTGGCAAGAGAAAAATCTCCATTGAAAACAAACATTCGAGCCGTTCATGAAAATCAATTATGTTTTCCATTATGGTTTAGACATTTAGATTTTTCTTGTAAGTTTTGAAAATAAAAGAAATACAGTAGAGAGGAATTCTAGAGCATTTTCAATGTTGTAACATGTTTATATCTAAAGATAAGTCTTGCTTATTAAGTGATCATTTTGATATCAATTTCAGATTCAACTCAAGAATTTAGAAGTCAGAACAAGCAAAACAATAGTTAATTGAGCAAAATTTAAAAAAGAACAGACATTTGGAAACTAGTCTTAACTATATTGCTCTTAATGATATGAATGATATCTTTTATACTAAGGAAGACATCAATTTTGACACACTGGAGTTTAACACAGTGGAGTTTATTTGCAGCCTCTGGGTGCAATAATTGTTTGCCTTTTACCCCATGTGGAAGGGCTCCTGTTGCATATAATTTATTTGGCTTCAAATTGTAAATTATTTGGTAGAAGATTACTTTGCAATCCTAGTTCCCACAAATTAACCTCTGTTTATACATTCATTTTTAGAAATTAAAGGTGAAAGGAAAACATGAGCCACGCTTGTTTTGTTCGATTTATATTGTCACCAGAGGACATTAACATACAATGAGAAACCCGTCTGTGATTTTAAAAAATGAAAAGTCAAGACATTTTGAAGATAACATCTAGCTCAGTGTTTTTATAAAACTCAGAACTAAATAATCAAATGAAATTATGCATATGG
>NW_011494612.1:3349134-3367730 GCF_000754665.1 Bison bison bison | reverse complement strand
TATGGAGGAAATGATTTAGAATATGTTGCGCTGCTAATCGCACTCATGCTGAAGTTTTAAATTTCATCTGTCTGCTCAGATCTATTGTGAGCCATTAAGTGGCTTCCTTTTTTCCCGACAAATTGAATGCTGCAACTGCAAGGAGCTCTTTTGTTCTTTTAATTCAGTCAGCATGGAAATGATTTTCTCATTTCAGGCCCTTTTCTGTCCTCTCTTCATTGTGTCAATAAAATAGAGTTGTGCCGAGCTGCTCTAATCAGCTTAGAGTGCTAATTCATTGCTCCGGGATGCTATCTGTGTTTGGCTACAGGTGGGCACTCTAAGGGGTCAGTCTCCAGGGGAGTGTAATTGTGTGTCTCCTGGGGCTTGTTTGCAGAATGACCTAAAGCTGAAGCCCCAGCTCGGGAAGGGTAGAGAAAACTGAACAAACATATGCCCACGCAAACATATACAGCTGTATTTTCATGGCGACCATTCACTTGGCCTGACGTTCTGAGACTCTAGCAACATTCCTGGCATTCTACCTCTTCTCAGTCTTCTAGGATTTAGTCATAAAACATGAATTCTTTTAAATTTTGCACACATTTCCTAAGGGTACAGCTATATAGTATTTCCAAGATAAAGTTAAAGGCCAGGCTAGGATTTAACATGGGGATAATACAGCCACACTAAACTAAAAAGGAGAAACAGAAACTGCCAATTTTTGGAAAATATATTCTTTTGTGTCTTGTGAAAGTAGCTTAATACATAAATATGGAAATATTATGAATTAGTAAATTAAGCTTTATAGGCAGTGAGGAATTTCTGGCAACTTTAGAGGAGAAATAATGATCAGTTGTTTGGAATAAGGGGGGAAATTGCTAGGCATGAGGTTTTGGAGAGTTAATACATCCTTGGGCAGTCTAGGGAGATGACAAATCTTTCTGGGATTACTGGCAGTGTGAGTGTCAAAAACACGTTGTGAATATGATCTTATTTACTAGGCTTGATATTTTTGATATTTAGATTTTAAATGCTATAACATCTTTTATTTTTTTTCCTAACATTATTCATTAAAAAAAAAAAAACTCTCAGTACATTGGGATTCATTCCACTCTCAATGGAAAATCTTCAGGATTTCATTACTCAGGTCATTATATAATAACATTAAGTAGGTTTACACAGTAGAAAGGAAAGAAGCGATAAAAGATTTCGGCTATGTGAAATCTACCAGTTAGCTGTAGAAGAATGGAGGAAATATTCTCTCATTTGCTTAAGACGCTTAAAACTTGTCCAGTATATTAGAAAAAATGTATGCTGGTTATTATTAGAAGAATAGGGTGAAATGCTGTATCATTTGAATATTTTGAGAAAAAATTTTATAGTCTTATTGTAATAAATTCCAACTGGCTTTACCAATATGTCCATTTATAGAATTTATATTGATAATATGAAGTTCTGTGTCAGGATAGTAATTGTTTTGTAGAAATACAAGTTCTTAAGATTCATAGGTAAGATGGAAATAAGGTTCTCCTTCACATGTTTAGAAGATGTTATTTGATTTTAATTTTTTAATTCTTCTTTCCCTTTCCAGCTAATATTTCAGCTATATAACATATCTGGTTTGAATGATCTTGTAATACTGCTGCTTGCTGAAGAAGATTCTGAATTTTACCTATTTTCATTTATTTATTTAGAATTAATTTGGAGTAGCATCAGGAGATGGAAAAAATGAAAATATGGCAATGTGTAAAACTGATTCCTTCTTTTTTTTTCCCCATTTATAAATGTTATTAATAGGGCTCCAAGATAGAATTCAGATTCCTTAGTCTTCACTAGCATAAATTTTCTATTTAATTTATTGTTAATTATTAATGATTATTCTGATTTAGCAATTGTATTTTCAGGCAAAGATAGTTTAATATTATTTTTTCTGAAATTCACAAGGTAGTTTATTAATTTTGTCTTTTAAAAGTGGTTTTGTTCTTACTTTCTACTTTATTTTCGTAGAATTTGCTTTCTTTTCAGATAACTGAATTTGAGGTCATTTTACCAATGGCTATCTCTTATAAATAGCCAAATCCTTTGTACATGCTATAGGCTTTTATAGTATGAATCATTCAATGAGGAAGAAAATGAGCAATGCTTCAACAACAAATTGTTTTGGTAATTTTTATTTTTATAAGAATAAATTTTGACTTCTTGGAAAAATTTAAAATTAATAGTGTAACTTCCCTTTTGCCAGGAGAGTCTAAATCATGTTAGCACAGTTTTGGTTTAGACAGCAATGCTTTAACCCTCATTCAGTTCAATGGCCCACCAAAGAAAGCAGGAAGCAGTAAGACATATGCTTGAAAGGGACTTTTTTTTTTTCCTTTAAAGGAATTGCATTCTCTTCTCAAGTAACCTATTTCACTAATTCTCTTCTACATTGAGTAGATTTGTCATAAGATAAAAGTTGGTGAAATGATTTGTGCTGATGCCCTATGGCAGAATGTACTGTAGGGTTCAAATTCCTATTGGATAAAATGAAATTGACTTGTCTTTGCTATTTATATTGATGATCAGTTCCAAGGTTTATAATGATGTTGATATTTTCATTCCTTGAATGAGTAGGACTTGAATTAGACATTGAAAGTTTGAGTTGAGTAGTAACATTGTTAGATTACTTTTTCTTCTGCCATCATTTTTAAAGGTCATAGGATGCTTTGGGGGAAAAAAAAAAACACAAGTAATGTATTTATGTATGTTCTTTGAATTGTTAAGTAGAAAACTCTGCAGTTAAACTATCACCATCAGAGTCAAGGAGATCATTTCATATTAAAGTTAGGTGACAACCTAGATAGTCACTTTAATATGTGACTCCTACTTGGTTGTAGACATCTAGCTTACATGTATCATTTCTGGTATAAAAAATTCTTTTTACTTAATTTTTAAAAAAAAGTAACCAGCTTTAAGGAGTTATTAACCTTTTGTGATATATCTATTTAAGTCCTGTCTGGTAATTTTCTAGTATTAATAGAACTTGACTATTTGCCACCTTACAGGACAATCTACTTATTTTAAATGTAAGTAATTATGACTATATAAAAAGAAATATCAAATAAATGTAACATCAGATTTGAATGATTCTTCTCTTCCCATTTTAGTTTTAAAGATAAAATGAATACAACACTTTTGCTTACTTCTACAGTTGGAAAAGTATGCTCTTTGGAAAATCTTGGCCTCCAAAAAATAGTTTCTAGAATAAATGGTTGACGTTTCTAAATAAGAGATCATCAGTGCAGTTTTCTGTGATTCAGAGATGAATGGGATCTGTCCATTATCAATTCCTCAATCAGGGAAAAAAGGAAATTAAGTTCCTAATTAGGTGAATTTGGACTAAAGAGGTGGGGCATTGAAGGGATGAGGAAAATTGAGAGGTAGTTGATGCCATTTCAGACTAATGATAGGAGAGGAAATGAAGAAGGGGGTGGGCTGGAGTTGAGCCTGAAAGGTCAGTGACCTTATTAGGACAAGAGTAGTAGAAGATCTTCAAAAGCTTTTACCTGTGATAGTTGACAAGGTGTCGGGTTCTGGAAATGGACAAAGATGCAAATAATTGAAAAAGAGGTCAATAAAAACAAGATTGTGTATTTTTATAAGGAAAATATTTGAATCTTGAAAACAGAAAATGACATTAGCATTGCAACTATAATTTCTTGCTAATTTTTCTATGTGCTATAGGTTATTCCTTTCACATAGTAACTGGATTTACTTTAGTGTAGGATTGATAATGCTTCTTTTAAGGATTAGTTTTCACTGTTAATATAATGAACATTTATTCTGTATTTGTATCTTCTAGAAAGACAGTTTTATAAATATACTATGGCCCAGATTTGTCACTTTAAACACAAAATGATAGCTATTTACTGAAATATCTATCATACATATGTGAATACATTTTTATGTGGGTGAAAATTTAGTTTTTTCTTAATAATCTAAATTATCTAGGTATTTACCATTGACAAAAATATGCAAAAATTTGGTCTTTAGTCACAGTGCTTCAAAAGTTCTCAAATGAACGTATTTTCAAGATAAAGTGGAAACATCTATCTTAAGAAACCAAAGGTCATTTATAATCATTTAGTTAGCTATAATTTTTCACTAGTGTATTTCTAACTTTCTACTAATGTTGTAGAAGGATTAATGAGCAAAGAATTCAGGTGTTTGGGAATGTCAATCAGATTAGTTAGATGAGAACATTAAGTTATGAGTTTGAGAACATTAAGTTATGAGCAATTTTGACTAAGTTATATATGTTGACAACTAGTACTGTAATCTTAAGAAACAGGCTTTTTAACATTTGACTTTCTTTATCGAGTAGCTTGGGTGCTTCCAGTATGGCTTTGACTTGTGTATTTTTATCCAGGGAACAAGTGATTGCTCTTTTATTATTATAAACACCCAATAAATGAAATAGTTCAGATTCTTTCCATTTTAACCCTATGTCTGTCGTAAACACACACTCACAGGCCTCTTACTACATTATTGTCCAATAGAAATATAACACGAGCCTCATATGTGATTTAAATGTTTCTGTAGTTGCATTTATAAAAAATAAAAGAGAACCAGGTTTAATTCAGTTTAATAATATGGTTTTTGTCGTTGTTCAGTTGGTTAGTTGTGTTTGACTCTTGGTGACCTCATGGACTGTAGCACACCAGGCTCCTCTGTCCTCCACTGTCTCCAGGAGTTTGCTCAAATTCAACCAATATATCTAAAATATTATTCAAAACATAAAACAACGTAAGAATGATTACTGAAACATTTTACCTTTTTTGGCACTGAAGTCTTTGAAATCTGGTGTCTATTTTACAGCATACCTTCATTCAGACTAGTCAGATTTCAAGTGTTTAGTAGCAGCCACTGTATCAACATGGTCTTAGAAAATCTCCAGGGCTCTGTCTTTCACAGTGAGATTCAGGTCAATGTCAGTTACCACAGTGTGAGCTCTCCAAGGCCATTTGGCCCATCGCACTCATAAATGAGGACACTGAAGGTCAGGAAGGGTCAGCAACTTGCCCAGGGTTACCTAACTACTTTGCAGAGTAGGGTTTAGACCAGATTCCCAGTCTCCTCTTGAATCTTAGTTTATTTTGAGTTCTATTAAGATATGTTGCTTTTGTGGTTTATAGAAAGGTACCAAGGCATGGTGAGCATTAGAACAATGAAACAAAACAAAATAATACAAAATCAGTCAACCAACCACGCTGGCAATTGTTAAGAAGATAGTCTTGAGACTTCTCTGGGAGTCTGATGGTTAAGACTGCTAACTTCTGTTGCAGGGGCACAGGTTCAACTCCTGGTTGGGGAACAAACTAAGATCTTGCATGCTGTGTGGCATGACCAAAAGAAAAAAAAAAAGGAGGTAGCCTTGAAACTTTGAATGTTCAAAGAGTACTACTCAGGTAGTACCACTCAGGTAAAGAATTATTGGATAAGATTTCTTGCATGAACTGTGTATCACTTTATTAGAACCTATCATATTTTTAAAATAAATATTCACATTATAGGTAAATATATTAATTTTAGTCATGATAGATCATTTATTTTGATATTTCTCTCAGTCCTAAAAAAGGTAGTAATGGCAGGTCTGACTTTTCATTTTACACTGAGTTATGAGCATTTTTCGGAGAAGGCAATGGCACCCCACTCCAGTACTCTTGCCTGGAAAATCCCATGGATGGAGGAGCCTGGTAGGCTGCAGTCCATGGGGTCACTAAGAGTCAGACACCACTGAGCGACTTCACTTTCACTTTTCACTTTCCTGCATTGGAGAAGGAAATGGCAACCCACTCCAGTGTTCTTGCCTGGAGAATCCCAGTGACAGGGGAGACTGGTGGGCTGCCGTCTATGGGGTCGCCCAGAGTCGGACACGACTGAAGCGACTTAGCAGCAGCAGCAGCAGCGTGAGCATTTTTGTTTTGTTAAGAAAATGACTGTGGCCTGTCTTCTAATTTGTTGGCCCATGGACACAAAAGAGGGAACTCGATTGTTCACATTTCTGCATTTTTCTCTCCTTAGACAATATCTGAAATTAAGCCCCACCTGACAGGGTCAATAAAATACTACTGATTACAATTTATCTAGAAAGCATAAATGGAAAAGATATAGGTCTTCCTTTACAGAATTGGCAGCTGACACTTATTGAACCTGAGCTAACATTTCCAAATGAAATGAGGTGGGGTGGTTTGACTCATATGATAACAATGTTGTCATCCTGGGGACCAGTCTGGGTATGAATCAGCACAGTGTGAAAATTAAACATGCAGACACCACGCGGATGTCACGTAACCTCTCCCTCAGTTACAGGCGTGCATACCTGTGTCTGTAGGAGGGCTCCCGGCTAAAGCATGAAGTGGCCAGAGGTTCCCAAAGAAAGAGAAGGGCTGCTGTCACTGACTAGATGGGGTTTGTAATAGTATCGTCCTGTTTTCACTCTCCACGGTAGAAAATTTCTACGGGGCTAACAAGGCAGAGGATAATGAGAAACATGCCAAACTTTTTTTTCTTTTTTTTTAAAAGAGCAAGAGTGAGGAGCCTAACCTACGAACAGGAAACAAATGTGATCAATTACTCCAAGTGTGGAGCTCACAGATACCTTATCTTAGAGCTCCTTAAAATAAAAGCCTGATTGTTACCAAATGCGTCTAAGAAGTGAGGGAGAAAAACACATTCATGGAGGAGAACTGGGAAGGGGGAAGAGGCGGGGGAGTAGGGGTGGAACATGACTTTATCTTGATGTAAAAAAATGCAATTCTACTGTGTCTCAGTCTCCTGAAGTCTTTAGAGAAGTGGTTAACAACCAATCATAACCTTAACCGAGCAAGCAGTAAAACGATTCAATGTTTGAAAAATAAAAATACTCTGAATATGACACAGAGGGGAGGAGAGGGGAGGGAGACTTAAACGGCAGTGTATAGTGAGTAATGACTCCATCCGTTTTAAATGTTTGTTCTGGTCTACATTATTATTGGACTAAGATCTTTTAAAGAAGAAATGTTATTTTTGAAATGATTGCAAAGAAAAGATCTTAGCCATAAATATAGAGAAGCTATTAAATTTGAATTGAAATATTAATTTTTAACTTACAGATATCTGCAAGGGAGTCTCACTTACAGAGTGTTTACTTATTCTGTGAAATAAGGAATAGCGGTGACATTCATAGTTGATAACATTCATCGTAAAAGGACAGCTTTGTTCTCTTAGTCCCCAAAGAAGAACAAGACAGAATCTAATGAAAAGATGTGAATATGTTCTACTCATCCTCAGAGATGAAAGGCAAGATCACGGTTCAGGCTAGGAGTAAGAACCTTGGGGCTGGCGGATCTTGGCTACATATTCCTCGAATTTCCCATAAGTGCAATAGAATTAACACTATCCCTTTCTTGGAGATCTTGGGTCAGTAGGTGTTACAGGATTATGTTATGAGGTGTGACTATAAAGTAGTGAGACTGTTTTTCACACTCCACACCCAGAAACAGCCTCTCTTTACTTCAGTGGATCAAACATCATAATTTTTCTAGGAGCATTCACCTCATCGGGTCCTTATGCAGACAAGTGTGCACAGAGGCCTGCATTATTCCCATCTTTCTTCCTTCTCACATCACCTATCATGGCTTTCTTGGGGAATTTTGGCAAAACATGTGAAAAAGAATTATTTCTGGTGGTAGAAATGATTTTTGTGTGTGTGTGAGGCTTAGTGTCTCTCAGGAAAGATGCCCTGTAGATAAGCAAAGAGAAATAATTATCCATTTTTAGAGGACTTCATAGAATGGTCTTGCCATCTCGTCCTTCCCATATTTTTTCAATTAAGTGCTAGCCTGTTGGAATCAAATGTCTTCAGGAGATGGCAAACTGCTTCAGTAGGCTGTTCTGCACATATTCTGTAGCATGCTTAGCAATTGGGCCTGTCAGTCAGTCAACACGTATTTATTGGGCGTTTATGTGGCGAACCAGACAAATCCATTCCCTGAGCTCTTGTGTTTTCAGGGGCCTGTCATACACAGAATTTCTAACTGAAAATTTCTTTTTCCACTGTAGACTCATCAATATGTGGAGGAGATTGGGGCTGTAAGAGAAATAGAATCCTTTTATTATGGGCCACGTCATCCCATTTAAGGGTAGATAACTTACCTTTTGTATATTTTTAATTTGAATAATATCCCCTTCCCTACTTGTTCTTTTATTTGTAGTTAATTTGAATTATGAAAGGCATATACATCCATAGTAGAATTCAAGCAGTGCTTAAGCACGTCATGTTTCTCTTCAGTTTCAACAATTTCTTATATATCATTCCAAAGAGTTTACATGAAAACCTATGTGTATACACATAAACACATGCATTGTAGAAATCTTTTGTGCAAAGTGTACCTATATTGTCTGCTTTATTTTTGTGGTAATATTTTGTGGATCTTTCCCTATGTCTGTGTATCTATCTATCCACCTGTTTATGTTTACATGGGTATATAAATAGCTACTTAATCCTTTAAAATATTTATTTAATTAACTAAACACAACCATCTCCTATCATCTCATCTTCTTCCCAGAGGCACAACCAATGTTTCTTTTGAGGATCTTGCTGGAAGTATAATATGCATATAGAGGCAAATGGTTCTTCTTTGTTTTTATCTTTTACACAAGGATTATACTTCCCAGGTGGTGCTAGTGGTGAATAACCCGCTTGCCAATGCAGGAGACATAAGACCTGGGTTCAATCCCTGTGTTGGGAACATTCTCTGGAGCAGGGAATGGCAACCCACTCCAGTATTCTTGCCTGGAGAATCCCATGGACAGAGGAGCCTGGTGGGCTACAGTCCATGGGCTTGCAAAGAGTTGGACACAACTGAAGTGACTTAGCACAAGTACACTAAATACACCATTCTGCAGCTTCCTTTTTTTTTCACTCTATTGTTTTTCTTGTGGATTATCCTATATCAATATATAAAGAATCTGTTCATTCTTTATTTGTTGTATAGTATTCTTTTTAAAAAGTTCTTTTTGGTTTTTTTGCTTGGTTATGCAGCCTGTGGGATCTTAGTCTCCCAACCAGTGATTGAACCAATGACCCTTTCAATGAAAGGGCGGCATCCTGACCACTGGACCACCAGGGAAGTCCCTGTTGTATAGTATTCTATTGAATGTGTACACTGTAATTTAGTAGTAGTATTATTTGCTATTTCAAACAATGTTAAATGAATAACTTTGTACATGGAGCATTTGGGAGCTGTGGAAGAATATCTACAGAAATAAATTCCTAGAAGTGAACTAGATGAGTCAAAGGGTATATGCATTTATAATTTTTTCAGATTTTGCCAATTTTCCATAGCTATACTAACCAACCTTCCCAACAACAGTGTATGAAAGTCCCCATTTGCCCACACTTACGCATCAACCTACTATATAAATAAATCATTTTAATTTTTTCAATCATAAGTAAAAGTTGACATTTAACTGTACTTTTAATGTACATTTCTCTTTTTCTGAAAGTGAGGTTAAACATTTTTTTCCAGGTAGTTAAGGGCCATTTGTATAATTATATTCCTTGAACTATCATTTAAGTGAACTTTTTTTTCTGTGCTTGTTAAGATGAAATGACTTTTCCATGACCATGAAACTAGTTAGTGACAGAGATAGGAGTAGGAATCAGATCCTCTGGTTATTCATTTGATAATGTAATTAATTTCCCACTATTGTACCCAGGATAATATTTCTTATTTAATTCTAACCTTGTTATTGTGACAATCATATGGAATAAGTTAGAATGTGAAAGTATTTGCAAAATGAAATAGAGCTCTCCAAAATGCAAGATAATGGTTCGTTTAATTTTACAAAGAAATTACAGCATTTATCACTCCTGAAAATATGCAGTCAATAATGAAAATAGAAGAGGAGTAGGCTGACCCGGCTGCAGGCTGAGAGAGGTAAGGCAATTAGGTTGTTATGAGGCCTTCTGGACAAGCAGAGTCCTGATTTTACTGGCTTCGTGCTGACATGACGTGTATGTCTGTTTTTTTTTTTTTCTCCCCTAAAGAATGGAAAACATTGTACCTTCACAGAGTGATGGCAGTCTTGCTTCGCTTAAGACTTTATCCCCCTCCACATGAGCAATTTGTCTTGCCTTTTCAGAAGGTGGGTAGAGGCAGATCACATTTGAAGTTTTCTAGCTATTCAGATTGACTAACATTTTTTCATCTCTGTGTTATGGTTTATTAGGGAAAATTCAGCACTTGGGCAATTGGTTTTCACTGTTTTCTCCCATGTTGGTTCAAGATAGACTAGGAGTAACATGTGTGCATGTTTCCTTAATTACTATATGGTGCAATGTCATTACCTACATTCACTTCAAGGCATTTCCTTGTATTTATATTTCATATTGGCTGGGCACGCTGTTTATTAATTTTGCATGCATGCAGCTTAAAGACATTAGCCAGTCCACAGTAATGGCTGGCCTAACATCCATGTGCAAAAGTGGAATTCAGGAGATTAACTTGCGTTTGACCTACTTCAGCTCTCCTGGTAATGAGGGGTGCAGGGGCACAGAATTAATCTCTCTCAATTTGTGGCTCTCAGGGGGGCTGCTAAGTTTAGAGTGCTTGAATTTTAAAAGTCTCCTGTTGTGCCGAGGAGTTTTTGTTACCCGGTAGAACTCTGTTCACTGTTGTGATTGAAGTCCTGGTTTTATCTATTGCAATATTTGTGACAAATATTATGAAGTTATGGAAAGTGAGTGAATTGTATGGTTTGGTTTAGAAAGTAAAATGGGAAAAACTTGGGTCAAACCTGTTGTGCCATGATGTTTTTTTTCTTCCTTATCCTTAAACTCTCATTTTGGCCAAAAATGCAAAAGGCTTTCAAACAGCTTTACAAATACATCAGAAGGTGTCTTTTATCATCTATTTGTGATTCAGTACTAAAGCACTGCTGCTGGGAAGGTATAAGTCAAGTTGATATAATTTGGATTGATTTGCTTTTAAAAGCTTTGAAATGACAGTGCAATTATTGCTATGATGCAGGTCCCTTACAACTGGATTAATGCATTTAATGAACAATTTGACTACATAATTTATTTCTGTGGCATTAACTGTTAAATGCTTTCATTCCCTAACAACCATATTAGTACTGTGATAATATCAGCAGTAGTCACAGGGATACACTCTAGATGAACCCCTCCATCCAATTTCAGTTCCAAATTCTCACTTTATTCCCACCAAGTTTTATTGTGTGGCAGATCAGCGGTAATCTGTGATATGAATGTCGCCTCTCTTGCTTTTCTTCCATTCATCCTTCAATCAGGTGAAGGGGCCAAAAGTTGACAGGAAGAATGTCCACCAGAAATCAAAATCTGAGTGCTCCCAAATCTGTATAATTGCTCCTCAAATTTTAGAAAGTGACATTGGCCATGCCCACATGCAGTGGTTTTCGTTTTGAGACAATTCATTCTGGCTAAACTCATCAATTATGCTGAAGGGACCATGCAAAGTCAATGGTTCCAAACTATAGATAGTGGTTCTGTAATTTTAGCTCTCTAGAAAGGGTCCTTTGAGAGAGCATCCTGATTAACCCTTTGTTTTACTGATGAGGAAAATGGACCCCAAGAGATTCAAGGTCATTGGCTAGTTGGTGGCAAAACAAAGTCTAAAAATTCAAGCTTTCTTTACTCTCAGGGTTTTCCCTGGAACTCTTCTTTGCAGAATATGTAAGTTTACCCCATTTACATCTTCCAGTATTTGTCTAACTTGGGTACCCCATACTTTTTTGTCAGAAATATGAGAAACACTCAGTGGTTGATGTAGCTTTCATCAAAATATAGTTTTATGTTTAGCTCTGTGTTTATCTGGGAGACATTCTGAAAGATTAAGTGCCTGGAAAAATATCTTGCTATATTACAGCTTCTAGGACATTAAGTCTAACGTGATAATTTTATAAAAAACATGTATATGTAATCAACATGCTATAGACAAGTTTACACATACAGAGTATAGTATTCCAAATTATACAGCTTGAAATATAAATAGTTACAAGCCTACCAAAATGTGAAATTTTGCTTTCATGCATTGCAAAGATCAGTCCTTTGATTTTTTTCATGCCAAAAAGGAAATATTTATAACACTGTAATATTTATAGCACTTACCAAAATGTAATGAGATTTTTATATTAGTTTCAAAGTTTTGAAACTAACATAAAACCAAGAAATTGCCAATTTTATGTCTTCAAGTTAGAAAAGTTAGGTTATTTTATATTAGAAAAGCAGCACTTTGAGCCTCTCATTTGGTAACTTTAAAGCAAAGGTTTTAGGCAGTAAATTTGAATGTTAATAGTGTTTAATAATTTCAAGGATGGTACTGCAAAGTGCTTACTAATTGAAGGGTGTTCAGACCAGAGTATTTTATCTCTTTAACATATGTCAGTTTGTCCTTTAAAGAGATTTATTGAAATTAATATGTTCTAAAGAGTTGAGTGCCAAGCAGCATGTATTTTTACATATGGAAAAATAAATTTGAAATTGCACAGTACATAAAAGGTTTTGAAAATGGTTATAGCGATTTGTTTAGGCACTGATTTAAATTTAAATGAACAGCAGCACTAAGATTTAATTTTCTGTTTGTTTAGCTATTAAAAAAGATATTTAACAAAAGTTTTTGTAGAACCCAGCTCTTAGCCTTTTTTTTTTTTTTTTTTGGTAATACAACATCCCTTTTTAATTCTGGTGAGTCAGGGGGGAATTCATAGCTCTGAGGACAGAGCCTAAGTGTGGAGTTAATGTGCAGCAGCCTTACTCCCTGGACTCTAAGATGCTGGAGCTGCTTGCTGCACTTCTCAAGCAGCTGCCAACATTGTCAGCACTGATCTGTCAGTAAGGATTTCTCCTGGCAAAACTCTGAAGCTACTTTCTGACATCTTCAACAAACTAATTGTTGTCTCCTGCCTCTGCGAGCCCTCTGAAGTCCCAACGAGTTAGTGTCTTCTCAAGAGATGAGAAAAAGGACTCACAAAATCAATTTATCAGGCTATTAAGCATTGTCATCAACGAAAACAAAAACCTGCTAAAGACAGGAGAAAAAGTAGAAGAAATGGGTCTTTGAGAAAAGGTTACAGAACATCCATCTTCTCTCCTCTTCTGATTGTTCTCTTTCTTTGCCCATTTTCATACCCGTTTCCCTCTGCTAAAAGACACTTTATGACAAGCATTGTAATCTCTTTAGAACGGAGGGGAACCTCTTCTTTAGGATACAATCTTTGCAAGTTGTGAGTGACAGTGGGAAAGGGTCCAATTGCCACTGAGGACACCAGGCAATAAATCATCCTCCCCTGGCATCAGCTGGCTGGACCAATCCCCACTTCCTGAGTGAGTACCAGGGTCTAGATGTGACAAAACAGCTATTGTCAGCTCCTCGTGGCCACATTCCCACTTTCTATTGAGATTTTCGGTTTACTGAAGACTGTAGTAGTGCGAAGCATATTGGGAAGGAATATTTAAATAACTACCATTAGAAAGGGAAATAGTCTTGCATTAAATAACTATCACAATATTCATATAAGGGCACAATTATTGGAGGGGAACCCTCTGTTTTCATTTTAAATATCATCAAGCAGTTGTTTATTACCATTAGAATATGTGTATTTCCAATTTAAAAAATATATATGTTTAAGTATATAGAGTAGTCCTCTAAGTAACTTAAAACAATGTACAGTTGCCCAGGTGAAAATTCAATAAGTAATATGGAAAGATGGATTGCTTATAGTAATAATTCATAATTTGGTAGAGTTAGGGCATTTTTCAATAGGTGGTTACTTTTCATTGCAGTGATTAAGTTTAGATATACTCTTACTATTAATATGTTTGCAGAATGTTGTAAGGGGCAAACTGATTTCCAATTGTTTTCTGAATACAAATTAAAAACCATTAAAAATGCCAACTACAGTGGTTATTTTATGTATAATTAAAAATAATATAAAATAATCCAAAATTTAGTAAGAAATAAAATTTTACCATAACAGATATTTAAATATTATTCTTATTTTATAAGATCTTATTTTATGATAGATCATAAAATAATGGGATAAATATTGAAATATGAGATTTTTTAAATAGTCTCATAATGATTGAATTTACTTTTAAATTCTTCTTGGAAAAATAAATAAAGAATATAGCTCTAGGGTCTTTACCATGTACTGTTTTGCATGGTGAAAAACTTTTCCTTTGTTTTTTGAGAACTTCTATTTTTAGCGTTATTTTCTCAGTGAGAGACAATGACTTAAAGTAGAGGTATTTGAATAATTAATTGGTCAAATACTAAGAAAAGTGAAAATTCAGAACAAAAATCTTTAATTTACATAATGATAAAAAACTGAAAAGTGAAAATATGGTCTGTCGTTCTAATCTCATTCATAAATATTTTTGATAACTTACTATGTCTCTCTAATGCTCAGAATAATTCCAATTTTTGTTATTATATGGACAAAATATCTGGCTAATTGGAAGATTTTTTTTTTTTTTTTTGGTTTCACCTGCCTGTTTCATGTAGACATGGCTCATTTCTATTTCTTTCTGCAAAAACTGTCTTCTTGCCCAAGTTACCTGTCAGTCTCTCTTATGATTATGAAGAATACCTTGCATGAGAGGTGATGGATTTCCTTTTACCTCCTAAATCAGCTCTAGCTGTCACATTCAAGTTGAAACACTTTCATTATTGTAAAATACACACAATGCAGATGATATGCTTCTTCACTATTTAGTAACAAAAGGCTAACGGTGTTTTAAAACCATTTAATTGTGTAGAAAGCTGCACCTGGTGCTTTTTTGTTTCCCCTTTCTCGTAACAACCAGTGATTAACTGCTATCTTTTAATATTTTTTGGTTGACAGTGATAATACTGAAGGCAATCTGGCACTGTGAATTCATAGTCAAATGGTGACACCAACCAGATGAGATGATGGTGTACCTCGCTCCATGACAGTTCTATCTCAGTTCATCATCTTAACTAAAAAATAATCCTATCTAACTTGAAATCCACAGCAGCTATAAGTAGAAAATAAATCCAAACCACAGCTCAGACTTGTAACCTAACAGCTATCATAAATAATCAGAGCCTATTTGAAGGTGGAAGATGGGACATTAGAAGCTATTTACACCACTAGAGTGATGCCATCGATCAGTAGCGGCAACCCGTAGATAAGGCTCCTATGATGTCATGGTTATTTATGATGGGCATTGACAGTAAAGCTACTATGGAATTTTCTCCTCAGACAGCTTCATTCATTTTTGTTTGTGATGCATTTTGTTGTTAAAGAAGCAATCAATAGCAAAATTGTGGTGATAAAAGTATTACTTGTTAAATATGTGAAAAATGCTGCATGTATGTAGGAATGTGGGCAAAGATGAAGAATTTAAAAACTCACTTGCAGTGTTTATGTTTCCCAGCTACAAAATACTCAGTAGATTCATTTCACTTGTCTTGGGCTTTAAAATGTGGTCCACTTGTTCTGATGCTTCCATCTTATTCTCTTGCTGGAAAGCAAGGTTAAAATGCTGTGGGGTCCCCCTGTTCCACACCAAATAACTGACTTACATGAATAATGTAAAATTTAATTGGAGATATGGCTGGTGATAAAATAAATGCTCATTACTTCCTACACTACCACTCTGTAGGAGAGACATTGGAGATTTCTGTTTCATTTTTTGATGCGATTTTTACTTGTTTTGTATTTTTCTTCCTTTTCAAAGTTCAACTTCTGCTATTCAGAATATTCATTAGACCAGTTCTTCGTGTGCTTAAAGTACATAGGAATCACCATGAATATTGTTAAAATGCAGTTTCTGATTCAGTAGGTCTGAGATGGAGCCTGAAGTCCAGCATTTCTAATAAGCTCCCGGGTGATGTGAGGATGCTGGTACAGGAATCACACTTTAAGCAGCAAGAAATTAGAGAAAGTGGTTCTTTCCATACCTTTCAGGCTGCCCTCCAGATTACTTGGCTCTGTTTTAAATGGATGTTTCCCCCATTAGTGTAGAGCAGTGGTTCTCAACCTTATGCTGTGTAGAGTCTAACGGGGAACCTGCTTAAACATAGATGGCTGTGCCCTTCAAAGTTTTCTGATTCAGTAGGTCTGGGGTGGGCCAAGACTTTGCATTGCTAAGAAATTCCAAGTAACCATCTTTTAAAAGCTCTTGATGTTGTAGTTGTTCATTGTTCAGTCACTAAACTGTGTCCAACTCTCTGCAACCCCATGTACTGCAGCAATTAGGCTTTTCTGTCCTTCACCATCTCCCAGACTTTGCTCGAAGTCATGTTCATTGAGTTGGTGTTGCTATCTAACTATTTCATCCTCTGTCGCCCCTTTCTCCTCCTAACCCTGAAGCTTGCCCAGCATCAGGGTCCTTTCCAATGAGTTGGCTCTTCACATCAGGTGGCCAAAGTATTGAAACTTCAGCTTCAGCATCAGTCCTTCCAATGAATATTCAGGGTTGATTTCCTTTAGGATTGATTGATTTGATCTCCTTGCTGTCCAAGGGATTCTCAAGAGTCTTCTCCAACACCACAGTTTGAAAGTATCAATTCTTTGGTGCTCAACCTTCTTTATGGACTCTTACTTTAGCACTGAATTCATACAACCCTTGGAGCCCATATATGATGCTGGCAAGGTGGTAGGCTGTAACACAAATAATTAAATAGCTGCTGCTGCTGCTAAGTAGTTTCAGTCGTGTCCGACTCTGTGCAACCCCGTAGACGGCAGCCCACCTGGCTCCCCCATCCCTGGGATCCTCCAGTCAAGAACACTGGAGTGGGCTGCCATTTCCTTCTCCAAGGCATGAAAGGGAAAAGTGAAAGTGATGTGGCTCAGTGGTGTCCGACTCTTGGCGACCCCGTGGACTGCAGCCTCCCAGGCTCCTCCATCCATGGGATTTTCCAGGCAAGAGTACTGGAGTGGGGTGCCATGGCCTTCTCCAAATTAAATAGCAGAGATGAATAAATATTTGTTGAGTATCTACTATGTTTGAGGTATTTTATGGAGCTCACAACCTTCCTTATCTCATTTACCTCACCAAATCACCCTAATTTATTTGATATTTATCATGTAACTACTCTATTTATACAATATTTTCTAGAAATCATTTTGAATGCAGGGTGACTGCATTCAAATAGAATAGAAATAGAACTCTCAAACCGTTTCTTCCTATGTGATTCCAAACTTCTATTCTGAGAATGTGAAAATATAGCTCCCCCTCTATCCCTTTTGTGCTGTTGTCCTCACCCTGATCTGCTACTGCACTATGGACAATGATCAAAGAAGCATAATTCCTACCTTCTAGGTGTTTGCAATCTGGTGAGGGGGAGGCAGGGATTCTGCAAAGATAGTTGGTGATATCACAGCAGAATAAAATGCTGTGTGTGGCAACACGGCCCCATAAAGAGGACTGAGATCCATCTCACACTTTCTCCCTTTCCTCTTATTTTCTTGAAGTTTCCATCTTCCCAACACACACACACACACTTCTAAGCATAGACACACTTCTCAAATATGCATAATGATTGATTGATTCAGCAAAAAAATTGTTATCTCTAAGAAGGTTTCTTTGCCTTAAAATTACTTACTTTGTCTCATGGCCCAATTTGCATTTCAATTCAGTAGTTCTCTATGAAATGCCTAGCACCCCAGGCACTTGGGGCCTGGTGGGTGGGATTCAGGACAGCCCAGCTCTTTGGAGTTGACAGTCTAGGTGAGGAGATGTCCAAACCAACAGGCAGTTAGGGCATGCAAGGTGATAATTATTATAGGGCTATGGGACGGAAAGATGGGCTCAATAAAGGACAGAAATGGTGTGGACCTAACAGAAGCAGAAGATATTAAGAAGAGGTGGCAAGAATATGCAGAAGAACTGTACAAAAAAGATCTTCATGACCCAGATAATCATGATGGTGTGATCACTTACCTAGAGCCAGACATCCTGGAATGTGAAGTCAGATGGGCCTTAGGAAGCATCACTATGAAGAAAGCTAGTGGAGGTGATGGAATTCCAGTTGAGCTATTTCAAATCCTAAAAGATGATGCTGTGCAAGTGCTGCATTCAATATGCCAGCAAATTTGGAAAACTCAGCAGTGGCCACAGGACTGGAAAAGGTCAGTTTTCATTCCAATCCAAAAGAAAGGCGATGCCAAAGAATGCTCAAACTGCCGCACAATGGCACTCATCTCACATGCTAGTAAAGAAATGATCAAAATTCTCTAAGCCAGGGTTCAACAATATGTGAACTGTGAACTTCCAGAAGTTCAAGCTGGTTTTAGAAAAGGCAGAGGAACCAGACATCAAATTGCCAGCATCCTCTGGATCATCGAAAAAGTGAGAGAGTTCCAGAAAAACATCTATTTCTGCTTTATTGACTAGGCCAAAGCCTTTGACTCTGAGGATCACAACAAACTGTGGAAAATTCTTCAAGAGATGGGCATACCAGACCACCTGACCTGCCTCCTGAAAAATCTGTATGCAGGTCTGGAAGTAACAGTTAGAACTGGACATGGAACAACAGACTGGTTCCAAATAGGAAAAGGAGTACGTCAAGGCTGTATATTGT
>NW_011494612.1:3343087-3349034 GCF_000754665.1 Bison bison bison | reverse complement strand
ACAGTGGAACAACAGACTGGTTCCAAATAGGAAAAGGAGTACGTCAGGCTGTATATTGTCACCCTGCTTATTTAACTTATATGCAGAGTACATCATGAGAAACGCTGGGCTGGATGAAGCACAAGCTGGTATCAAGATTGCTGGGAGAAATATCAATAACCTCAGATATGCAGATGACACCACCCTTATGGCAGAAAGCGAAAGAGCGTCTTGATGAAAGTGAAAGAGGAGAGTGAAAAAGTTGGCTTAAAGCTCAACATTCAGAAAACTAAGATCATGGTATCTGGTCCCATCACCTCATGGGAAATAGATGGGAAAACTGGAAACAGTGTCAGACTTTATTTTGGGGGCACTCCAATATCACTGCAGATGGTGACTGCAGCCATGAGATTAAAAGACGCTTGCTCCTTGGACAAAAAGCTATGACCAACCTAGACAGCATATTAAAAAGCAGAGACATTACTTTGCCAACAAATGTCCATCTGGTCAAGGCTGTGGTTTTTCCAGTGGTCATGTATGGATGTGAGAGTTGGACTGTAAAGAAAGCTGAGCACCGAAGAATTGATGCTTTTGAACTGTGGTGTTGGAGAAGACTCTTGAGAGTCCCTTGGACTGCAAGGAGATCCAACCAGTCCATCCTAAAGGAAATCAGTCCTGAATATTCATTGGAAGGACTGATGTTGAAGCTGAAACTCCAATACTTTGGCCACTTGATGCGAAGAACTAACTCATTGGAAAAGATCCTGATGGTGGGAAAGATTGAGGGCAGGAAGAGAAGGGGATGACAGAGGATGAAATGGATGGCATCACTGACTCAATGTACATGAGTCTGAGTAAACTCCTGGAATTGGTGATGGACAGGGAGACCTGGCGTGCTGCAGTCCATGGGGTGGCAAAGAGTCGGACACTACTGAGCAACTGAACTGAACTGATGGGATGGAGCTTCATTTTTTAGGCCTCCAGGATACTTCTTGGGGGAAATGAAATTTCAGCTAGTGTCTGAAGAACAAGTAGAAGTTGAAGGGATCAGGGGTCAAATGGGGTGGTAGGAACTGGAAAGGGGAGTTGGAACAGCTTGTTGAAGAGCCCTGAATGCTGAGAGGAGACGAGGCACGTTGAATATGCTCAGGTTGTTTGCTGTGGCAGAGCATGGACACTCTCTATGTCATGGCTACCAATCGCTCTGTCTAAAACACAGGCATTTTACAAATAACACAACATCTGTGAATTCTTTGGTTTCTGAAAACCTGTTTTCCTTTGGTAAATAGTATTGAAAATAGTCACCAAGGACAGATAGGCTGTCATGCAGGGTTGGCAGCTGATATCATCTTTACTTTCCTGTAGTGACTGAGCACAGGTGATATTAAGCATTAGTCACCATGTGAAAAATATACTTGGAAACATAGCTACATCTTTTCACATCTCTTTGTGTAGAAAGCTGCAAGTCAAGCAAGGGGCAGGCTCCTGTTTTAACAATGCTCTCATAAGGATTCCCTTCCAAGAGCATATCTTGGGCACCTTCTGAGCACATAGTGTTTGACTAGGACTTCAGAGTTGGCAGTGTTTAGAAAAGAGGGGTTTTGTCCACAAGTAGTGTGCATTTCTAGTTATAAGACAAGGCGTACACAGATACAGCAACAAGAAATCATTCTAGGCCACTGTGACCCCCTTGGGGGTTTATATCAGAGTCATCATTTTTTTTGGTCTTATGATAGTGACATTTTAAGGTAAAAAGATGAAGGTTATTATTAATATCAGTGAATGTGTTCTTGAAAGTAGCAAAAGGATGCATGTGTGTGTGGAACTGAGATGGAAATGCCCTCCAAGCTTAAGCATTTGAGCCATGGGTGTGAGAGGTCTCATTCTGATGTGAATTACACACAGGCATTAAAAGTGCCAGTAGAGAGACGTCCTTCAATAGCAAGGAAATCAAAGTTATTTTTCTTACTGAATTTCCTTCTTGCTTAAAAAAACATTTATATCTTGTATAAGAGATTAAAGATTAACGGTGGTGGAATTTTATATCTCCCCCTAAGCTACCCTTAGGCATATAATTTGGAGACTGACTAAAATAATTTCTAAATTAAACAGTGATTCTGCATGTGTATTTTCCCCTATGGATCATCAATCTTCTACATGGGAGGAATCATATGTGAAGACAGAATCACTTCCTCTTTCACTAAAATTTACAAATGAGATCAACTACTTTGTTCTCTTTGAGATAGTCATTCTAGTCATTTTCAGAATATCTTGCATTGAGTTTCTCTAGGTAAAATTGTCTGAAGTTACTGAGATTTTTTAAAAATCAAATTTATTTTGTGGTATTGTATCTCAAACCTTTTATGGGTTCCTGATTTCAAAATAATAGTGGTGTCTTTTAAATGGAATGTTGTATTCTTTTTCAGTGCTTTTTATTAAATTCATTTATTCTAGAGGTCATGCTTAATCATTTTCAAGAGCATTGTCAAGCTTGTAACAATAAATATTGGAGTTAATTTAAATGAGTCAAAGTTCATTCTCATTTAGCAGCCATCTATTTAAGTAAATCACCTGCCCAGACATTCTCTTTGTGTAGCAATAAACGGAAATGGCTAGAAACCTATCACAAAACTTTTAGGGAAGAAATACAGTGTTTTAATGGAGAATCTTTAAAAAGCATAAGATAAATGGTCAGCAACTGATGTGTGTTAAACATGTATTTTACTTTAAACAATGATAAGTGAGTTATATTGAGTTTCTCCAGACCTAACCTTACCCTCAGTATAAACCTACACCCTCAGTATAACTTTTTATGTTTTCACTGAATTGCTTTAAGATATTAAATAATTTCTATGTTGTGAGGCCGTTCTTTGTGGTGAGCTTTTATTTGATGAGAGAGAAACGTTGTATTTATTAATATTTCTCACTTTTTATAGGAGGCTCTGCTTCTATGACTTCATATGGTCCCCCTGAAAGCTCCCTAGATTGTACTCAGGAAATGTTATTACAAGTCTTTCTGTCATATTTTTTGAAAAGATGGCTTCCTGTGACTTACATAGAACAGTATGTGATTTCACTGGAATTTTAACATCTGTGTGAAAAGGGTAAAGAGGTCAGAAGGGTCACAATGACTATTTTATATAAAATGATCATTAGAAACAGTAACATCCAAGATGAATTCAGGAAAGCCATTTTGAATTCTAACAAGAGTAACTGCTAAAAAATAGAAAATTCTCTAAAACTTATTTTGCATAAATTTTGCCAGTGCCTTATTTCTTTGAAATTATTAAGGTGATGAATAATCTATAAGGATACCAAAATTAAATTTTTTCTTGTTATGAAAGAATTGAGTCATATGAAATCATAATTTAATAGAAATAGATTGTTTTTAAGTTTGTTATACATACATATATAATATATGATATTACCATAATGCATCAAATACCAGCATGAATTACAAGTAAAATTGACTGTTACACTCCTCTTCTTCAAGTCATTTCACTTTATTTTGGATTAAAACAAATAAAAGAAACATAAATAAAGAAAATATCTGACACATCATAACAAAAATTAGCACTTAAAAATTTTCCAATTATATTAGCTGTGGGGTTTTGAAGATATCTTCGTTTACTATATGAATTCAAGTACTTAATGTTGAACATTTACTCATAGAGTATTCAAGTGTCTACTCTGTTTTCACTGGAACAAAATTTTCTCATCTTACGGAAATGTCTTCCCCAAGCTTCAAGCCCATGCAGGGCTCACCTCCAATTTTGGCACACTGAAGGAGTGTGAGAGCCAACAGAGGGGACAAAATTGTATTCTGTCTCAGAAAAAGGACTGAGGAAAACGACCTCAGTAAAAGTAGCGTGGGAAATACAGAAAATGCCATCTTTCCCAATTCAAAGTGAAGTTAGTCTCTGTGTGTTTATGTGTGTGCTCAGTCATGTCTGACCCACAAGAATATTGTAGCGCCCCAGTCTCCTCTGTCCACGGGATTATCCTGGAAAGAATATGGAGTAGGTTGCCATTTCTTCCTCCAGGGGATCTTCCCAACCCAGGGACGGAACCTGAGTTTCCTTCTATTCCTTGTATTGGCAGGCGGATTCTTTACCACTGAGCCACCTGGGAAGTTAGTCTACATCATCCCAAATGTTGATCTCTTAGAAAACTGTTCTGAGCTTCTTACTAGAGCAATGTCTTTGATGCCTGTTTTCTCTTGTTTGTTCTCATAGCTTGTCTGATACGTTTGAGTGGTTCTGTCCTATGGCCAATTTTATCCTCCTTGTTGAATCTAGCAGTAGGCAGAATTCAACATTCATAATGAAGCATGGAATGATTGCCACCTAAACATAGGAAAAGACAGACCCCAGGAAAAATGACTGTTTTGTATAAATCTGTGGGGCCATTCCTTTCTTATTTGCCACAGGCCAGCAGAATAGTGTCTTCTTAGAATTGCAATACTGTTTTTTCCCCTTTTGAATTCTCTGTTAGAGACTTGAGGGAGTATGGTTGAGGAAAGGAAGTCAAAATAGATTTGGTTAGTTATGTAATCAAATCCCAAAGATAGACCCCAATAATGGCTTCACCAGTCTTAGCTGAAGAGCTGCATATTTTTCATTAAATGAGTCATTTTGTCCTTAGAATCCACCTTCAGAGAGCCATTGGTTCCCAGGGGACACTTAATTATTATTTGTTTTCCATCATTTCCTTCCATTGACACCCTCACCCCATTAATTCAACAACCGGTTTTTGAAGGTCATAGATGAATTGGAAATGTTTGATTCTCTTCCCAGTGTACTTGTATGGGATGAGCATCCTTCTTGGACTCAACCCTTTCTGCTTGCAATGAATGGCTTCCTTCTTTTCATCAACTAGTGGTTTCCATCTGTCATTCCTGGCTACACATTGGAATCACCTGAGAAGTTTAAAGAACTTCTGATCCCCAAGGTCCACTCTGATCAGTCGAATCAGAATCTTTGGGGGGGGTATGGTCTAGGATCAAATCCATATTTCCTGTGTCTCCTGCATTGCAGGCAGATTCTTTACCTGCTGAGCAATCAGAGAAGTCTTTTTAAGCTTCCTAAATGATTCCAACTCTGACAACTATTTTTATAGACAAAATGACCAAAGTTGTTTTATCTTATTTTGCCTATCAGTTAATTTTAACTCAATTGTGCATGCATGGTAAGTCACTTCAGTCATATCCAACTCTTTGGGACCCTGTGGACTGTAGCCCACTAGGCTCCTCGTTCCATGGGATTCTCCAGGCAAGAGTACTGGGTGGGTTGCTGTGCTCTTCTCCAGGGGATCTTCCTGACCCAGGGATCGAACCTGCATCTCTTTTGTCTCCTACACTGACAGGCAGGTTCTTTACCACTAGCACCGCTTGGGAAGCCCTTAACTCAGTTCATCAAGAATAGAATTTTAATTGTATTGCCTCTATATGTATCCCTTTGAGCAGCAGAACTGACTCCAGAGCAATGATATATTTGTGTCTCATGGAATAAAATCCAAGAGTAACTAAAAATAGCTATGCAAATTGACTGGATAAATTAGGATTAAATAAAACCAATAGATTGATTCTTTATATATTTAATCCTATGAGAAAGCGGAAAAGAACCAGAGAAAATGTGCCTATTCCTTTCTAGGACTTTTTAAAATAAGGTGTTATTTAAAAAAAAGGAAAATCCTTAGAAGTGATGTTTAGAGAGTATAAAAGAGTAAATGAAATTGCTACTGATTGGGTTTGCTTTTAGGCTTTAAAAACAAAAGAGAAAGCAAGAAAAAAGGAATGAGAGAAAGAAGGAAGGGAGGGAGGAAGGGACAGAGGAGAAAAAAACATTAGTAAAAAGGAAAGCAGTGGGAAACCAGGTAGAGCTTCTTTTTCCCCAAACAGTGCAAGTAAAAATGGTTTGTTTGCTTATTCATCTGTTTTATTTTGACTTTTTTTTTTATTTTATTTTTA
>NW_011494612.1:3342057-3342987 GCF_000754665.1 Bison bison bison | reverse complement strand
TTAGTTTTGCCAAATATCAAAATGAATCCGCCACAGTTATACATGTGTTCCCCATCCCGAACCCTCCTCCCTCCTCCCTCCCCATACCATCCCTCTGGGCCGTCCCAGTACACCAGCCCCAAGCATCCAGCGTCATGCATCGAACCTGGACTGGCAACTCGTTTCCTACATGATATTTTACATGTTTCATTGCCATTCTCCCAAATCTTCCCACCCTCTCCCTCTCCCACAGAGTCCATAAGACTGTTCAATACATCAGTGTCTCTTTTGCTGTCTCGTACACCGGGTTATTGTTACCATCTTTCTAAATTCCATATATATGCGTTAGTATACTGTATTTATGTTTTTCCTTCTGGCTTACTTCACTCTGTATAATAGGCTCCAGTTTTATCCACCTCATCAGAACTGATTCAAATGTATTCTTTTTAATGGCTGAGTAATACTCCATTGTGTATATGTACCACAGCTTTCTTATCCATTCATCTGCTGATGGACATCTAGGTTGCTTCCATGTCTTGGCTATTATAAACAGTGCTGCGATGAACATTGGGGTACACGTGTCTCTTTCCCTTCTGGTTTCCTCAGTGTGTATGCCCAGCAGTGGGATTGCTGGATCATAAGGCAGTTCTATTTCCAGTTTTTTAAGGAATCTCCACACTGTTCTCCATAGTGGCTGTACTAGTTTGCATTCTCACCAACAGTGTAAAAGGGTTCCCTTTTCTCCACACCCTCTCCAGCATTTATTATTTGTAGACTTTTGGATCGCAGCCATTCTGACTGGTGTGAAATGGTACCTCATAGTGGTTTTGATTTGCATTTCTCTGATAATGAGTGATGTTGAGCATCTTTTCATGTGTTTGTTAGCCATCTGTATGTCTTTTTTGGAGAAATGTCTATTTAGTTCTTTGGCCCATTTTTTGATTGGGTCGT
>NW_011494612.1:3341770-3341907 GCF_000754665.1 Bison bison bison | reverse complement strand
TTTTTGGAGAAATGTCTATTTAGTTCTTTGGCCCATTTTTTGATTGGGTCGTTTATTTTTCTGGAGTTGAGCTGTAGGAGTTGCTTGTATATTTTTGAGATTAGTTGTTTGTCGGTTGCTTCATTTGCTATTATTTT
>NW_011494612.1:3334257-3341670 GCF_000754665.1 Bison bison bison | reverse complement strand
TTGCTATTATTTTCTCCCATTCTGAAGGCTGTCTTTTCACCTTGCTAATAGTTTCCTTTGATGTGCAGAAGCTTTTAAGGTTAATTAGGTCCCATTTGTTTATTTTTGCTTTTATTTCCAATATTCTGGGAGGTGGGTCATAGAGGATCCTGCTGTGATGTATGTCGGAGAGTGTTTTGCCTATGTTCTCCTCTAGGAGTTTTATAGTTTCTGGTCTTACGTTTAGATCTTTAATCCATTTTGAGTTTATTTTTGTGTATGGTGTTAGAAAGTGGTCCAGTTTCATTCTTTTACAAGTGGTTGACCAGATTTCCCAGCACCACTTGTTAAAGAGATTGTCTTTAATCCATTGTATATTCTTGCCTCCTTTGTCGAAGATAAGGTGTCCATATGTGCGTGGATTTATCTCTGGGCTTTCTATTTTATTCCATTGATCAATATTTCTGTCTTTGTGCCAGTACCATACTGTCTTGATGACTGTGGCTTTGTAGTAGAGCCTGAAGTCAGGTAGGTTGATTCCTCCAGTTCCATTCTTCTTTCTCAAGATCGCTTTGGCTATTCGAGGTTTTTTGTATTTCCATACAAATTGTGAAATTATTTGTTCTAGCTCTGTGAAGAATACTGTTGGTAGCTTGATAGGGATTGCGTTGAATCTATAAATTGCTTTGGGTAGTATACTCATTTTCACTATATTGATTCTTCCAATCCATGAACATGGTATATTTCTCCATCTATTAGTGTCCTCTTTGATTTCTTTCACCAGTGTTTTATAGTTTTCTATATATAGGTCTTTAGTTTCTTTAGGTAGATATATTCCTAAGTATTTTATTCTTTCCGTTGCAATGGTGAATGGAATTGTTTCCTTAATTTCTCTTTCTGTTTTCTCATTATTAGTGTATAGGAATGCAAGGGATTTCTGTGTGTTGATTTTATATCCTGCAACTTTACTGTAGTCATTGATTATTTCTAGTAATTTTCTGGTGGATTCTTTAGGGTTTTCTATGTAGAGGATCATGTCATCTGCAAATAGTGAGAGTTTTAACCTGCGACAATTATTTCTAAAATGTATCATCACAATACCAAGCAAGATAAATTAAAATTTTGTATCTATCTGTAGTATGGGAAAATAACGTTATTTAACTTTTATTTACTGAGTGAATTACTTTTCATTGTTTGGGGGTAATGGAGATGGTGCTAGATCTGTTTCTTGGGGCAGGGAGGAAATCCAGCCTTTAAAATAAAAAGAGATCAAGTTGGGGGAGGGTTTTAGTCAAGCAACTGATCAAATGAAAGTTCCCCTTCTCCTAAAGGTCTATAGTGGGTAATCACTATGTCACCATCCTGTTATTTATCCTATACTTTATTAATTCCTAAGATATAAGGGCTGCTTTTCTCATTGGCTTGGCATATTCCAGCTGTTTGCAGCCTTGACACGGTGCCGTCATTGTGGTTGATGGATTACCTCTGTGTCTCTTGTACCTCCTTTCTCTCCCCATCTTGCTTGACTTTCTCCAGACTTTCTTTTTCTCTGCTTCAACTGAGTTTGATGAACAGTTGATGTTAGGTTTGTGCTTCATAAACATGTATATTTTGTGAGCAGTCCTTTATGCTCTTCTGAATATTGCCAGTGGTCAGGCGTAAAGAAAGAGAATATTGTTAGTTTAGACTTCATAACATAGAGTGCTATGCTTCTGTTAGGACATTTGATTTTTCCAGAATGCTTTTTCTTTTGTTAAGAAAAGTTTTTTCCCCCTTAATGCCATTTTTTTTTCTCCTCTTGTATGAATTTTAATGGCATTTCTTACTAAATTTATCCTCTGTGATTGCATGCACGGGTTAACATAGATTTGGTTAATTTGCCTTGCCAATGCAATGAACTCACCACTATGTACTGAATGCATTACTTAAGATGATTTAAATACAGTTTAGGTAACCAAGAAGTCCGTTAATTAATAAGCAGTGTTTACTGTGTGTACGTGGCATTTCACAAATGTATGGGTGTCTACTCAAAGCTTTCTTAGCAGTTTCAGACGTGGATGAAAATTCACAGAAAATGCCCCTTGTGATGCAGATGTGCAAAATGTGTATGTGTGTATAAGAGAATGCAGTAAAGTTGATTGTGTTTTGCCCTGATATTGTATAAGCACATACCAAGACAATCTTCTACTTGTTATATCCCTTCCTCTTGCCTGCTCATTAATCACTGAGCACTAATAACACATTTTTTGTCATGGTACAACAAAAATTCTGGCTCTGACTCTTGTTCTGCCTCATTTACATTGGCCTGCTTGTCAGTTCAAAGCTTCAGGGAATTAATATTGTGAGATTAAAAAGTGAAGTCTCTTTAGCATCCCATCTTATAAACTTGTGGTTACTTTTCTCAAGGAGGAAAAAAAAAATTGAGTCTTTGAAGGGCAAGGGGCATAAAAATTTCTTGACCAAGAGTTCCCTTTTCCTTCTTCCTTTCCTTCCCCTCGTGACTAGAAGCCTCAGACCCTTCCCGACATTCAGTGTCATAGGTTCTAGTAAAACCTTACTTTCTAAGGAGTTGCCCTTAGATACGTGATCTAAACTGTGATGAGCTGCCTGATTATTCCGGATGCCATTTCTTTGTAGTTTCCCTTTGATATGCATTTTTCATCTGCCCGAGAATAAGAGACCATAGAAACACCCCAATAATCCACAGATTTAAAAAAATAATAATAAAGAAGCATTTTTGCACAACCATCTGGTTTCCATGTAAATGTACTCAGTGACTCTGGAGCCATCCAAATCCCAGTGTGCATCACACTTCCTCAGTGACTCTTTTTTGGTGAATCAGAAGAAGAATCAAAAGCCTCTTTGAGGATTACAGAAAAGGAATTCCACATGTGTTAGTGTGTGCATGTACAGGCAATTTATTTTAGAGAAAAGCTTCGCTAAAATCCAATGAATATAATCTAAACATGCTTTTAAAAGATTAAAATGAAAAAAGATGAATCTTGCAAGCCCTTTGAATTTTTATAGTTGGGTCAGTTTATGTGGTCCATCCTATGTATTTTGAGATCAGTCTTAAGTGGAACTTAAGATAAATGATGTTTTTAAGGTCTCTGTCATCTTCCAGTGTGTTATGACACTTGTAAAACAATAATAAACACTTGCATGAACTATCCCTGCCTTCTATTATCATTTCCTCTAAGCTATTTTGTAGATATATTCTGTCTTCAAGTTTTTATTACATAAATCCTTTTATCACCTTTTCGTGGGGATGATAGTTAAAACTTTTATGGCTGTGTATAGTTTACAAGTATTTTTACATACAATATTAGACTGTATGTTCAAAGCCACTCACTTAGGTAGGTATGTTGTCTGTTCCCAATTTTTAGATGAGGAAATCAAGGTTCGGAGCGGTCCAAGTTGGGAACTTGAAGTCACGAATATGTTTCGATGGCCTTCCCTCTTAACAGCTTATGTGACCAATGACAATTTGCTTAACTTTTGTAAACCTTGTTTGTATCATTGCAAATGGGATTAATATCTTTATCTTTGTGGTGTACATTGTATATATATATGATATTTGTATATTTCCTGGAACATAATAAGCATGAAAAATGATAAGAATGGTAGGGTAGTAATTAATAATACTTCATTAATAGTACTATTAGAGGCAGAAGTAGTGGTATTTCTGACAACATCATCACCAACATCATCATATAAAATGTACCTACATTTAGCTATAAAACTATAGGTAACAGAATACTACCATTGGCTATATTACTTATATATGTAGGCATAGGTATATGTATAAATTTAGGGTCTATGCATATCAGTAAAAGGATGAAACGAAAGCTGTATTATCTAAGTTCAGTAAAATATTATTTATAATGGAAGATATTATTTACATGGAAATGTCACTTATTTTGGTATTATGAATTTCTTTTCTATGGGTTTTATTTATTTTAGTATTTTGAAAGAATCAAGAATATATTTTTCCCCAAGACTTTATAGAAAAAATATTTTTTTTGCTCAACCATTTTAGATGTCAGTGTGCATCTTCATGGAATCAGTCATAGCTATCGATTACCATCAGTTTGTTAAGATCGTTATTTACTTTAGTCTTTTAGACACAGAATTATGAAAATACTAACAGTGTTTTTTTCTAGGATTTCTGTGGTGGAAATGCTCACCTTTTGTTAAAGCCTGGTCTCAGGCTTGTATTAGGTGTAATTATGTTGTTTTCAAGTACTCATTAAGTGATAGCCAAGCAGATTCTTCACTTGCATTGTAATGCCTTGCATTCTTCTTTGTTCAGCTGATTTCTAATCACCCTTAAATATTCTACCTAGTCATGCCCGCTTTCAGAAGTCTTAACTTCTTTTTTTTTTTTAATTGGGATAAAGTTGTTTTATAATATTATGTTAGTTTCTTCTGTACAGCAAAATGAATCAACTATATATATATATATATATGTATCCCCTCCCTCTTGAACGTCCCTGCCACCTGACCTCCCATTTTCACACCTCTAGGTCACCACAGATCACCAAGGGGAGCTTCCTCTGCCATACAGCAGGTTCTTACTAGCTACCTATTTTATGCATGGTAGTGTATATATGCAGAGAAGGCATTGGCACCCCACTCCAGTACTCTTGTCTGGAAAATCCCATGGACGGAGGAGCCTGGTGGGCTGAAGTCCAAGGGGTCGCTAAGAGTCGGACACGACTGAGCGACTTCACTTTCACTTTTCACTTTCATGCATTGGAGAAGGAAATGGCAGCCCACTCCAGTGTTCTTGCCTGGAGAATCCCAGGGAAGGGGGAGCCTGGTGGGCTGCCGTCTATGGGGTTGCACAGAGTCAGACACGACTGAAGCGACTTAGCAGTAGCAGCAGCAGCAGCAGTGTATATGTCAGTCTCAAATAGATTTAGATGTCCCTTTTTCCAGCACACATAAAATTTTGTGAATATTTCTAACCTGTCACTTGTCATGTTGTAAAATAATTTTTTGCTTACTCATCTATATCTCTGATTCTTGTGGGTAGATACGTTTTCTTTCTTTCTTGTTTTAGATACATTTTCTTACTCAGCTTTAAATACTTATTGTCTGGCACTGTAGAAGGTATATACAAAACACTCACAGGATGAATGAGTAGTTAATTGCACTTTAACAGTTTCTGCTGTATTCAAAATTCTACAGAATTCTAATTCAAAATTTTCAATTCAATTTTCTCTTTAAAATATTGCCACAGAGCACCTCTTAGTCACCTATTTACTTGCGAAAGAATATTGGGGCAGGGCAGGCTACAAATCCAACTTCACTATGGACAAGAGCTGACTTGTTAGGCCAAATACAAACCAGAGAGAGAGAAGTTAGATGGTTAAGTAATTGGAAGTCCAAAAGCTCTCCAGAATTACGGCGCAGATGGTAGAGCGTCTGCCTGCAATGCAGGAGACCCAGGTTCGATCCCTGGGTCGGGAAGATCCCCTGGAGAAGGAAATGGCAATCCACTCCTGCACTCTTGCCTGGAAAATCCCATGGACGGAGGAGCCTGATACGCTATAGTCCATGGGGTCGCAAAGAGTCAGACACGACTGAGCGACTTCACTCACTCGCTCACTTAGTGCTCTAGAAAAGGATGCGTAAGTGACATCCTGCTGCCCATAGCCAAACAGGTGTTTGTCCACACTTTCCACATGGTTTTGAAGGTAAAAATATTCCAGGTTATTCTGAGATATTACCTTGAGTTAATTCATGCTGGGTAAGTTTATAACTGTATTTGGAACCTGTTAGAAGGGCTCCATCTCTCCCCTCACACACACATAGGATGAAATCTACAGTGTGGATAGAAAGTATTCAAATGTACATACTACCATGTTTTACATGCTGAAACCTGTGATTACTTCGAAACATTTTAAGGAACAAGTTTTTGGCTTTTGTATTGGTTTTTTAGTAAAACTAGAGATAAAGGTCATCAGAGGCAAACCATCACAGATGCATGTGCAATAATTGTTGGATCTGCTGTGTTGAAACCTTGTTTGTCACAGGATTGCGTTGAGCTATGTATTCCTAATTGAACACATAATGAAATAAAACATATCATGTGTTGCAACACTTCATTAACAAATGATTTATTAGTCATATTTGACTGTATTCACAGTCTTTATGGCTACCCAATGGAGGTAGGTAGTACTGGGCTGGTGCACTGATCCCATGAAGCCATCAATGACTCATGCTCTTTCAGTCTTTCTGTCTTATCCTTGGTTGGTGACCCTCCTTAGAAGTTTTCACTTATAAGTTGCAATAAGGCCACAGGAGCTCCAGCTATCACATAATAGTTTACTGATAGGAGAAAAAGGTAGGACAGGGCAAAAGGCTCACCCACTTTTGGAAGTCCCACACAATCATTTCTGCTTACATTTCATTAACTGGATTTTAAAATTTCACATGGTCATTGTAATCTCAGAAATGTCATTTTTTAGTTGGGTACATTGGTGCTCTCCTTAAGGCAAGAGGAGAGAAAAGGATATTAGTTAGGAAACTAGCCATCTATGTGAAAAGACATTGAGGAAGATTAACATGAGTTCACTGGTGGAATGACTCATTCCCTCAGATCCTGTTAAATTCAAGTCTTTACAAGAACCCTGCCAGAGTTTTTCCTAAGAGGATGGATAAGACACTGTAACAGATGATTTCCCTCGCTCTCTGGTTATGAAACTGTAATGAATGTAAAATATAAATAGGTATGGAGGAAAGTAAGAAATGGAGGGATTTTCTTTGTATCCTGAAGTTCCCTAAGATGGGAAATCACTCAGTGAACACTAGGACTGTAAATGAGTTCCTCGATTTGACTGTGAACTGTGTGAAGGTCAGTACTGAGTCTTTCTTCTTCATCAGCCTCTCTTCAGATTATAGCAGAGAAACTGGCACTTGGCACACCACTGGTGCTTGTGGGTATTTTGGGATGCGGGCAGAGATGGAAGCCTTGGTCTAAGGTGGCTCTGAATTTATCAGCCTAGTGATTCTTTCAGTAGGTAGTTCCCTCTCATGGTTATTTTCTGAAGCGCAGCATTCATTATTTGTAACCAGATCTTTATCTAAAGTTCATATAATGCCCCACTGAAACTTCTGGCAAAGGTGGCAACCATGAAGTCAGAGAAATGTTTTGTTTTGTATCAATAGTATTGAGTTCATGGTCAATGTTTAATTATTGAACACCTTATATAAAGAGTCTAGATTCTGGGTACATTTGAAGCATTAAGAGATGGTGACCACACTGGTCACACGTTGTAGCCAGGCAACCATCAGACTCTCACTTTACCACGGTCCCCACAAAGCCAGTGTCAGTCATTGCCCTGATCTGCCTGGCTCCACAGAACAGTCTGTATTTTGTTCCCTGCTCTAAGCCCCAGCTACTTCCTATAAATGTAGGTAACTGCT
>NW_011494612.1:3333970-3334157 GCF_000754665.1 Bison bison bison | reverse complement strand
CTGATAAGATGCATCTCTAATTTTAAGAAATGTTTAAGTTTCTCAAATAAAATTCAAAAGTTTTGTGTTATACCCATGTGTATACTTTTGGAATCATCAGAAAATAATATTTTTTTCCCACAAAATCATTTCTATTTTTTTTTTTTTTTTCCTCTAATTTTATTTTATTTTTAAACTTTACATAATT
>NW_011494612.1:3331843-3333870 GCF_000754665.1 Bison bison bison | reverse complement strand
ATTTGTTTATTTTTGCTTTTATTTCCAATATTCTGGGAGGTGGGTCATAGAGGATCCTGCTGTGATGTATGTCGGAGAGTGTTTTGCCTATGTTCTCCTCTAGGAGTTTTATAGTTTCTGGTCTTACGTTTAGATCTTTAATCCATTTTGAGTTTATTTTTGTGTATGGTGTTAGAAAGTGGTCCAGTTTCATTCTTTTACAAGTGGTTGACCAGATTTCCCAGCACCACTTGTTAAAGAGATTGTCTTTAATCCATTGTATATTCTTGCCTCCTTATCTTCGACAAAGGAGGCAAGAATATACAATGGATTAAACACAAAATCATTTCTAATAAGATGCATCTCTAATTAAAAAAAATGTTTAGGTTTCTCAAATAAAATTCAAAAGTTTTGTGTTATACCCATGTCTATACTCAACTGTGTTTCCATATTGATATCAAATAACATTTCCTCACATGGGGATGGGTCAAGTCACCAGAAGGGAATGCTATATAAACCTTGAGAGGTTAGTTAAGTAACTGACAATATCCGCTGGCAGCTTCAGTTTCAACAGTAAGAGATCTTGTTTTAAAGTCAGACATTCAGATGTAAATGACCTCAAGTCCAGTGTTTTATATTAACAGGGTTAAATAGCATATTTCATGAAATATTTTAAAACTCCGGGTGATTATGGCTGCAGGCGGGGAGTATAGCAATCTTTTACCCTGTGGGTGGAGAACAGGAGACTGACCCTGTTTTCTGCTACATTGAACTTGGAAGCCAGGTCTCTTCCTCCCAGCATTTTCATTTAGCAAGTGAGAACCTCCTTGCAGAAGCCACATCTGCTTTCTCTACCACATTGAATTCCTGTTGCATTCAACTCTTAACAATTTTCATTCCAACATACTCTCATAGACATTGGTTAAATGTCTATCAAATTTAAGTATATTTTAACAAACTAATAACTTCCTTTTCTCTATTAGAATGTTTTAAAATACTTATACAGTGCTGAATAATTTAGTTCAGTCATATGATGACAAGACTAAACAAACTTTCTCTAGAGATCTGAGTTTTGCATTTCGTTACTCGGCTCTGAGCAAGCAAATAGAGATGAGCTATGAAATCTTAGGACTTTGCCTTGAAACATGATCTAGTTGACTTATAAAATTTGAGATGTTGACAAAATGTGCAGTCAATAATCAAATAAATGCAGTTACTTCATTTTATGTCAACAGAGAAGGTGAAAAGTGCAACTTAACTGGCTTGGTAAGATTGGAAGGAGGGGCTGGGAACGCACAAGAGACAACAAAGAGATAGTTGGTAAGATTTAGTGGCTTGCTTCAGCGGGGTGGTGAGAAGGCAGTGTGACAAAGTTCAGTCGGGTCAAACAAAGTGCAGACACTTCCTCGTAGACACTGAGAGGATGGTTGTAACGTGGATGTAAAGTGTTCAAATGTCGTAATCTACAGACAGCGAATATGATAGTTGATGTGCTGTTTCTGTCTAATCCTGCTGTTCCTTTTGATCCAAGAAGTAGAGAAGTCACCTTATCTCTCATGTACCAGGATGATATAATTAAAATAGGACATGTTTTTGAAGTGAGGTATTTAAGGGCTTCAAAGAAGGTGTAGAGTGTTAGAGGATCAGCACCTGTCTACTTCTCAAATACAGTTATGAGGACACATTTATTTAGCAAAGACATCCTTTTGAAAGGAGAACTGCCTCCATAATGATAAAGTACCTATGTGATGTCAATTGTATTATACACATAGCCTAAGACATATGTGGTTCACTCCCTGAGCTAGATCCTGGCAAAAATATGGGCCAAGGTTTGGATGCTATTTTTTTTTCCCTTCTATGAGAAGATATCATCCAACTGGGAGAAAAACTTCACATTTTCATTATGTCCCCAAATCAAGCTATATCAGCACATTACCACTGATGCAAACAACTAAACAATTTTTCTTTCGCAAGGTAGACCATTTGTTTCCAATGAACTGATGTCTATGGTTTTGCATATGTAGCTATTTGGCACGCTTTTTGTTTCT
>NW_011494612.1:3300323-3331743 GCF_000754665.1 Bison bison bison | reverse complement strand
AGGTAACTGCTTTATTTACTAGTTAGGGTTTAGCTTGTACACTTATTAATAGTTTTTATTCCATATGATATTGGAGAAGGAAATGGCAACCCACTCCAGTATTCTTGCCTGGAGAATCCTAGGGACGGGGGAGCCTGTTGGGCTGCCGTCTATGGGGTCGCACAGAGTCGGACATGACTGAAGCGACTTAGCAGTAGCATTCCATATGATTCTCCTTCTTATCAAGTCTGGTTTGCTTCATCTAACAGACCAAAACAGCTTACAACATAGAAATATTTTAGGTAACTTATAATCTTATTCAGCAACTGAATGTAACAAATGAAATAATTTCTGGGCTGCCTGACTGACTGGCTTAAGTACTTTTGGAATCATCAGAAAATATTTTTTTCCCACAAAATCATTTCTGATAAGATGCATCTCTAATTTTTAAGAAATGTTTAAGTTTCTCAAATAAAATTCGAAAGTTTTGTGTTATACCCATGTGTATACTTTTGGAATCATCAGAAAATAATATTTTTTTCCCACAAAATCATTTCTAATAAGATGCATCTCTAATTAAAAAAAATGTTTAGGTTTCTCAAATAAAATTCAAAAGTTTTGTGTTATACCCATGTCTATACTCAACTGTGTTTCCATATTGATATCAAATAACATTTCCTCACATGGGGATGGGTCAAGTCACCAGAAGGGAATGCTATATAAACCTTGAGAGGTTAGTTAAGTAACTGACAATATCCGCTGGCAGCTTCAGTTTCAACAGTAAGAGATCTTGTTTTAAAGTCAGACATTCAGATGTAAATGACCTCAAGTCCAGTGTTTTATATTAACAGGGTTAAATAGCATATTTCATGAAATATTTTAAAACTCCGGGTGATTATGGCTGCAGGCGGGGAGTATAGCAATCTTTTACCCTGTGGGTGGAGAACAGGAGACTGACCCTGTTTTCTGCTACATTGAACTTGGAAGCCAGGTCTCTTCCTCCCAGCATTTTCATTTAGCAAGTGAGAACCTCCTTGCAGAAGCCACATCTGCTTTCTCTACCACATTGAATTCCTGTTGCATTCAACTCTTAACAATTTTCATTCCAACATACTCTCATAGACATTGGTTAAATGTCTATCAAATTTAAGTATATTTTAACAAACTAATAACTTCCTTTTCTCTATTAGAATGTTTTAAAATACTTATACAGTGCTGAATAATTTAGTTCAGTCATATGATGACAAGACTAAACAAACTTTCTCTAGAGATCTGAGTTTTGCATTTCGTTACTCGGCTCTGAGCAAGCAAATAGAGATGAGCTATGAAATCTTAGGACTTTGCCTTGAAACATGATCTAGTTGACTTATAAAATTTGAGATGTTGACAAAATGTGCAGTCAATAATCAAATAAATGCAGTTACTTCATTTTATGTCAACAGAGAAGGTGAAAAGTGCAACTTAACTGGCTTGGTAAGATTGGAAGGAGGGGCTGGGAACGCACAAGAGACAACAAAGAGATAGTTGGTAAGATTTAGTGGCTTGCTTCAGCGGGGTGGTGAGAAGGCAGTGTGACAAAGTTCAGTCGGGTCAAACAAAGTGCAGACACTTCCTCGTAGACACTGAGAGGATGGTTGTAACGTGGATGTAAAGTGTTCAAATGTCGTAATCTACAGACAGCGAATATGATAGTTGATGTGCTGTTTCTGTCTAATCCTGCTGTTCCTTTTGATCCAAGAAGTAGAGAAGTCACCTTATCTCTCATGTACCAGGATGATATAATTAAAATAGGACATGTTTTTGAAGTGAGGTATTTAAGGGCTTCAAAGAAGGTGTAGAGTGTTAGAGGATCAGCACCTGTCTACTTCTCAAATACAGTTATGAGGACACATTTATTTAGCAAAGACATCCTTTTGAAAGGAGAACTGCCTCCATAATGATAAAGTACCTATGTGATGTCAATTGTATTATACACATAGCCTAAGACATATGTGGTTCACTCCCTGAGCTAGATCCTGGCAAAAATATGGGCCAAGGTTTGGATGCTATTTTTTTTTCCCTTCTATGAGAAGATATCATCCAACTGGGAGAAAAACTTCACATTTTCATTATGTCCCCAAATCAAGCTATATCAGCACATTACCACTGATGCAAACAACTAAACAATTTTTCTTTCGCAAGGTAGACCATTTGTTTCCAATGAACTGATGTCTATGGTTTTGCATATGTAGCTATTTGGCACGCTTTTTGTTTCTGACCCTATAGTTGACCTTGGAAGTGGCTTGCTTTAACCATGATGGATGTACCCAAAGATTTATTTTTGTCATCTAAGAGTTGAATCTTAGGCTATTGGAGGCATAAAAACTGCTTATTGAAAGTAGGCTTGGCAAACCTTTGCTTTCAAATAATCTTCCAGAAGCTCATCTAATTTTGCTAATTAGCAGGAGATAAAATATACCCACATTGTCCTTTACAGTTACTTGAACCCACTGCCCTTCCTTGATGATAATAGTATTAAATACATGTGTAGTGACTGCATCGAATATTAATTGGTATGAACTGAAAACAGAAGATTCTGTTATACACCAATAATGCTTTCATGAAATTAATGTTTATTTTCACATAAGTTCTTTAATACTCCTTCTGAACTGGTAGAAATAACAAAGGTAACATGATTTTAATTTGCTGATATGCCAAAAAAGTTTAAATAAACTCCAATTATTGAAGCCTGATTTTTAATAAATAATTCAAGAACGAAAGAACCATCATTTCTGTGGGAATCAAACGGAGACCATTCAGCTAGTAGTGACCTTGTCACTGAAAATTAAGCTCTTTTTCCGATTCTAAAAATCAAAGCTTAAAAGGCCACTCTCTCCATAATATTTCATTAACTTTTCGAAATGAAATACCTATTGATTAGATTTTCTTTCAGATAATAAATTCTACATGTCTACTCTGTCACTTCAATTACAGTATTTACTCGTACACAAGGAAAATGTTTTTACATCTGAAATTAATATACTTTTTCAAAACAGCACACTGTAAAGGTTCAGGTGGTATAACTTTTTCTTTCTCTGAATAGAATTTTGCTCCACATGCTCAAGAGCATCTGTTCTTTCTCTTCCAGTGTTTTACCTGTGTTATTTTTTGCCCGCAAGTGCTCTTTCTCTCCTTGCCTTCGTAGAGCTGCTACAAAATCTTTTTCACCCTTCAAAGCCTAGTTCAAGTGTTACATCTGCTTTGACCCTCCTCCAGCTATTTCGCAAAATGGAATAGCCCCTGTGACTCCCGCAGGCTCCTGAAGCTCTGTTGCACACGCTGCTGCGGTGGCCCTTATTATTTCATGTTGCCCCAGTCTTTGTGACTTCTAAGCCACTATGGCTTGCCCTCTTCATCTTTTCACCTCTAGTGTCTAGTCCATGGCAGACCCACGGTGTCACTGAGTTGAATTTAGTGGAACCCATTTTGGAAGCTGCAGTGTTTGTTTTGACCCTTTGGTTTCTATTTCTGCTTTGTCGAAATCAGTGCAAGTTCAGGGGTCTTTATCTTTTAATAGTTTACATGAAATATCTCACATCTGGCAACTATCACCCTGAGACCCAATCATAAATAACACTCAAAGTAGTTAGTTTACTTCCTTTGTTAAAAGGAGGCTGAAAGGAGCAACAGACTTTGTCGACCAGCTTCTAGAAAGGAAATACAGGCTGCTCAGACATCAGAAGATTGTATATATTAGTTGACACAGTGAGTTCAGTGTTCCTGAAGGATCAAAAACCAAGTTAGTATTGAACATTATTTTCCATCTTCTCCAACAGTGTTTCAGTTCAGATTCAAGGTTTGTTGTGTTAGAGTGCTTTAAAGCTGAATGTCTTGGGGCTTTGCCTGCCCATCAGACACAATTATCCTAAATTATCCAACAGCGCTAAATTTATCCTTTTAAAGAGGATGAACTTACTTATTAAATGCACATTCAAAAGTGATGGCAAGGAGTAGATTTCATTTTTGAGTCATATGGTCCTTATTCTGTCTTTCTAAACCTTTTTGTGGAGAACAGAGTTTAGAAACATTTCACTTTGAATTTGGCTAGGAGAACAGTAAACCACTGGCCCAAAGACCATCCCACTCAGATTCCAGTGGTTGCTGGAAAGACTGTCCAAGGTTTTCTTCTACAAATGAATCAAACTGGACCTTTAGTGGTGCTCCTGTTTTGTGAATGGCCTGCTACCACACTGTCACCTTGGGGGGGTTTCTGTTCAGCTCCTGCCTAGGCTCAGTGAAGACTTCTCACTATTCATATAGGAGTTCTCAAAACCATGCTAGGTTAGATCCCACACCCTGGTATTGGTCCTTTTGGAATAAGTGCTCTGTTGCCTGGAAATACAAGCTGTGTGTAGAGTGGAGGGATGTTCTTATAGGAGCCACAATGTGCAAGGTGACTTTGACCTGTACCAAGTGTGGATTGATTTTACTGAGTTGATGGGATTGGTGGTAAAGAGAGCAGAGGGGTGGAGAAGAGGCTGTGGAAACACCCTCCATAAATAGTCCCCACAGTTGAATCTTTCGGTTGTTCCAACAAGTTTTTCCTGGCAGACTGCATTTGGTGCCTCTTGTCTTTTTTCCCTTCCTGCACCTGTAGTAGAAAAGTTTTGGTTCTGAGTTTCTCATGCTCAAGAAATAAGAGAGAAGAGTGACGTGGAAGACGTGGCACCAGTGAAGAAGAATCAGATCTGCACCGAGTCCCTTTTCTTCTTTCACTAGCTGTGACTTTGGCACTTTGCCTAAACTCTCAGAAGTTTTCTCATTTGTCAAATAATAATTAAATCTACCTCCTACTCAGGGGGTTTCTTAAACAAAGTTTAGAGAGACATCGTCTCTAAAATACTTCAAAAACTGCAAAATATATTTTTTTGACAAAACAAATATTACATAGTAGAGCATGTGCTTGAAATTCTCCAGCCACTAAGATGATTTTTATAAAGGACAAATGTGTATTCCTTTTCTCACATTTTGACTCTCCTTCTCCTTCTGACTACTTCTCGGCTGGATTGCTGTGGACAGAGTGTTTGTGTCCACACCAGAGCATGTATGGAAGTTTCCTTGTCTATAAAATGGGAACAACAATACCTACCTCACAGGGCTGTTATTGGGATGAAGCAAAACAATTTCAGTGAGCACAGAACACGGTGGGAGTTCGCTGGATGTTAGTTTCCGCACTCCTTCCCTCTTCGCTCCCAGGTCTCTGCTCCAGTGAAATAAAATCCTCCTTGTATAACTCAGGAAGCCCCAGGAACACATTCCTGCAAGCCATGAAGGAAAGAAATACTTCCCTGTGTCCTTATGGGGAGAGCAGGGCTTCAGCTGGGCTGATGTCAGAGCTGTACTTCTGGCTGCCTTTTGGTCAAAAGACATTTCAGTGTGCTGAAAAATAGCCAAGAAGGCCTTTTTCCTATGCCTGGGAAAGAAGACATTTTTTGTCCATCCTCCAAGTCCTCCCTGCACAGATTACTGTCAAGACTAAGGGCTTTATTTATAAAAATGCCAACATACTCTGATTATTTGGCGAATAACCATGTTGCTGTCAGTGAAGAAACAGCACATAGAGTATAAAAACAATCTCCATTTTTATCGCGCCTGTCACAGCTGGGAGGCCGTGGAACAAGGATGCATTGTTTGAAGGAAGGGCTGTAGAGGCAGCACTCAGGTCCTTCGATGGCCTCCTGGGCAGTGGGACTGTGGTCATATTTGGTAAATAGTTACTTTTTTTTTTTTACAGAAAGACTCAGTCTTGCCATAAATTAGTGTCTGGACTCAATGTTGAGATCGTGACATATTGTTGCTTTTAGATAAGCTTTCCTTTGTCTGTCTGTCTGCCTGTCCTATAATTCATGGGTCTTCCATGTGCCTCTACACTTCCATGTTACAGAAACATAGATCTAGTGGCTATGCGACAGAAGGCAATCCAACATTCACTGGTGAATTTCCAATAGTTCCATATTTCATTACTAAATGTGAGTCCCAAATAAAGTGTCTAGAAGGGAAGCACACACAATACTGGGGAAGAAAGGGCAAGGAGGTGATGACCTTTCACTAAGCACTGGTTTCTGAAGTCCTCAAACCAGTTATTTCTGATGTCAAGATGACTTTAGGGATAGTGGCTGTCTCTGTTTTAGTTGTGAATGCATGTGTATGAATGCACATGGTGATCAGCACATCTTGAGACTGATAGGTTAGATCCAGAGTATTATATGTGTTCACCCAAGAATCATTTCTTTTTTTCTTAAAACATGGTCCATCATCATATGAGCTTACTGATAAGTGAAGCTGATATCATCTACCTTTAGTAGCCATCATTAGCATTTGACATTTCTAAGAATTTTTTTTTTTTCTGGAATGGTGGAACATTCTTCTAGGAAGAATTGACCGTATGATACTTCACTTCTCACAGAGCGAACTTTATTATGTTGTTCGGTTAATGCTACCCTGATCAGTTGTGTTCAGGCTTGGGTGAAACTTTCAAGAGTTTTCTAATGAAGAATCTCCTTTTACCTAGAGCTTGTTGAATGATTAGCATAGGGAGCTGCCTGGGAACACTGGCTGTGGGAAATAAAGCAGTGTACAAAAAAGACAAAGGCCTGGATCCTCCTTGTGAATATAAGACTGGGTGTTAGTTGTGCACCTAATCTCTGCTCCTGTCAGATAGGTATTGTCTTTATACCTCTACTTGCAAGTTTCTTCACATCTTAGTTGAGAATCAGAAGAAAAATATTTGAGTCCAGATAACACAGTAGGGTTACAAATACTCATAGCAGCAACTCAGAGGAAGCACCAATAGACCCAGCTAATCCTCCTGTAAAGTGTCTTTTTAGAGCTCAGAAATATAGGATTGTGCTGATAGGGTGTGCCACATGTAGACAGAGAAAGTTTCTTTGTAAGATCATGTCAACGAAGTTAAAGCTATTTGGAGAAACTGGCTCTCAACAATCCCAGCTTGGGAAGGACAGTGTTGGAAATCAGAAGAATATTCAGTGACTGCTTGTTTTCTTCCAGCAGATATCCAGTTTCATTAGTTTGGTATTGAATTAAGATAGCAACCGTTGGGAGTGCATTTCCTCTTTCCTTCTAATTATATCTCTTCTGCTGTTTCCTCTTCTGGACCCACCCTTCGTGTTCTAGTAGCACCTGGCTCCTCATCACACCTGGCCTCAAGTGGTCCTCAAGCCTTCCCTTGACCACCTTCTACTGATCCACATAAGGACGCACTCCAGCTCTCTGAAGAATCACTGCCCCAGTCATGAGGCTTTGCTCAGCTGCCTTCTCTTCTGTGACACATTTTCTGATTCAACCAGTTAAACCAGATTTAAGCTCTTCTTTTCTACCTCACGTAGCATTTCATAGTTTACTCTTAATTTAGCAGTTTATTTTACTTCTTTAAGCTTTACTTCTTGAGTGTAGAACCCACAAACTGTACATCACTCCCTCCCCTCAATAACTAAGCGATATAGGGGCTCAGCAAACATATGCATATTTCAGCAGTATTTGTGGATTTCTCATCAAATTACTTGTCAGATTGCTTACAAAATTAGGAAAAATATTAAAATGCATATGTTTATATTCTATATTCTCTCTATATAAGATTACATAATCTTATATTACATAATTTACATTTATAGTACATATATATTTATGTATACATATATATTTCATATGACATATAATTTCTGATCTCAATTTCTCATTAAATTACTTATCAGGTTGTTTATAAAGTTCTTGAAAATATTCAAATATGTATTTATATCATCTAGTATGTACAGATATATAATATATATATATGAGAAATATGTAGCACAGAGGGGCTAAATTAATTTTCCAGAAAATGACCCACATTTGTAAGGGTCATAGAGAGGGGATTTGACCATGGGTCTGTGTTTCAAGGCTTGCATGATTCCTCTTAGCCAGCACAGCCATGCCAGGGTAGAAAGGCAATCAGTCTAATGCAATTCCACCACCATCTGCTGAGCTCCTATATCCTTGAGCCGTTTTGCGGGTGTACAGTACGTGGGTTCATGCATTTATGTGTGTATGCAGAGAACATGGAAAGTGTGCTCACTAAAGTACAGCTCTTTCCCTGTCACTCACTCAGAATTTCTGAACCGGTTCTAGTCCATGTCTTCCTATGCTAACAAAGTAAAAGCAAATATTAAATTAAACAACTTTCTTTGATGTTCAAAAATTCAAAGTAAATATGTGGCCAATTAAAAAAGGAAGGAAATACACTGAATTATATCAACTATGCTTTTTAAACTACAATTCCCCCCAGGAGAAATTCTAGAAAATTTTCTGAAAATCAGATATTACAGGTTCTTCTCCTCATGGCCAATCCCATGCCCTTCCTCCCCTTCTCATGTATAATTGTGCACTAAACTGTAAATTCTCTAATAAAGGGGTGCCACTGGCTATCAATCTATGTCTAGCACATGGAAAAGGTTAACTTTTTTTCTTCTTTTACCCATGCCAGCTATGCCTCTCTTCGGCTTCTGCTGTGTGTCTTTCTCTTCCCTACTCAGGGATCTTGCTCCAACAGGTGTCTTTCCCTTTGTATATCATCAACATCTCCCTTTATCTTTGGGGTCACTGGATTCTGGTTTGCCTGGGACAACTCCAGTTTACTTCTATTTTCTAAGCATAATTATTAATATCATCCATCCTCATTCTCAATAATGTCTGGTTTGGGTGATAAATTATCTGGTCCTCCTCTTTATATCTGACCTTGACTTTCAGCCATGCAAATGCTCAAACTCTCCCATCCTAAGGGTATGCAACAGACACACATATTCCAAATCCAATGCCCTATTCCGAATTTCTCTGTCTTTTCCTTCATAGTCACACTTATTGAAATTATTGTTCAGATCTGCTTTCTCATTTTCCTTCCCTCTCATAGTCCTCTCAACCAGTGGTCTCCAACCTTTTTGGCACCAGGGACTGGTTTTCTGGAAGGCAGTTTTTTCATGGACTCACCGGGGGGATGCTTTGGGGATGATTCAAACACATTATATTTTTTGTGTACTTTATTTCTATTATTATTACACCAACTTCATCTCAGATCACCAGGCATTAGATCTCAGAAGTTGGGAATCCCTGTTCTAGACATTCTTGTCTTCACCACTTTTCTGAAACTGCTCTGGTATAGTGGTCTCCTATTTGCTATTAATACATCTTTGGACATATGAAGGTTCTAGTTAGGTGATTATGTGGTCCTTCTCCTGTTCTAATAAGATGTTATAACTTTTAAAGATTTCCTGAGTTTCATCTCAGTAACCAAGATAGTTAATTTGTTGAGGTTCTATCATCCATGTGCCCATAGACATGTTACCTCTTTTAATCTGCACAATCCTATGAGATAGGGATCATTTTCCCACTTCACACCTGAAGCAAGGGAGTAAATTTCCTGCTCTGTCACAGCTAGTAAAGGATACAGCTGAGATCCTACTTTCCAAAATACATTCTGTTATTTTTTCCATGACACTATTCTATCTCTCTTCTTTTCAACCAAATTTTAGTATCTGTTTTAATATGACTAACTCACTGTAGGTACTCAAGACTGGTGAGCTGATATTTTAACAATACACAGATTCTGAAAATTAGACTCACCAAGGGCTAGGTATTGTCCTGTGGAATATATGTGGGAGTGGTGACAGTTATGGATGTTTAAACCAGGGATAAGGGAAGTGGCTGTTGCTATGTAAGCGGCGAGTTTCTGGATTTCAGTAAAATAAACCAGGATTTTGTTTCTTGAAGTAATTATACTCTAGAGAGAGGAAAGAAAGATGGAGACAATTATGAATGACCTTGCATCTCTGAGCTGTTGAGAACTTCTGGATCAGTGGCTGATGTTTTCATAGCCTTTTCAAGTGAAACCTTTCAGTGAAGTCTCAAGCCACAGACCACCAGTTGACAAAAGGAATTCTTTTTTCCAGGATATTAACCTTAATTTGAGTGTCATATAATGATTGTCATATTAACAAGAAAAAAAATCTTCAAACACATTTTCTAACGCTGTTTAACCTTTCTAAAAACTTTTAAGTTTTGAAGTTTTTAGGATCTATTTTTTTTAAGGTATTATCTTTTGAGTGTTATCGTTCCAGTGACTTGTTTAATTTTAAAGCAAGAATTGGCAGGAGTTTTTATAAAGCAAATAAAGCTTTTCTAACAGTTTAAGTCAGTAATAGTGTTGATATCACTCAAACCCTCGTCCCTGGGCCTTGTTACTCTGAGGATTGTTGTAAGTGGAGAGAACTATTTAATAAAGCCTTTGTAGGTAGGTCTTGACACTGGGAAAATGTTAACTTCATGATCTCTGGCATCATGCTCTTTTTGATCTAATTTATTAAATATTGTGACTGCCAGTGTCATGAGAGTTCTAAGATAGACAGATGTAAGTGAGGAATGAAAGGAAGGACTTTTTTTTTCTGGCTACTGAAATATATAATAATTTCAGACCTGATTAAAATTGTATTTCTTCTAAATGGAAAACATTTGGCATACTGTGTGTGAATGCATGTGAAACCTCTTGTCTCTGTGGCATTTATGTCCCGTGTCTCATTCTACACATATTTGCTGCTGCCTCTTAGTCACTTCAGTCGTGTCTGACTCTTAGCGACCATAGCTGGCCAGATTATGGAGTGGGTTACCACACCCTTCTCCAGGCTGCAGATCTATAGGCATGAAGTAAAATCATCAAATTTCGTTGATGTGACTGTGTCAGCCACAAATGCAATTTACTCACAAAATCAAAAGATCTTTAGTTCATTGAGGCATCCTGTTGCTACTGCTGCTGCTAAGTCGCTTCAGTGGTGTCCGACTCTGTGCGAACCCATAGACGGCAGCCCAGCAGGCTGCCCCGTCCCTGGGATTCTCCAGGCGAGAACACTGGAGTGGGTTGCCATTTCCTTCTCCAATGCATGCAAGTGAAAAGTGAAAGTGAAGGCGCTCAGTCGTGTCCGATTCTAGCGAACGCATGGACTGTAGCCTACCAGGCTCCTCTGTCCATGGGATTTTCCAGGCAAGAGTACTGGAGCGGGTTGCCATTTCCTTCTCCATGAGGCATCCTAAGTAACTTAAATTTTCTTGTGGAGAGAGGGGCTGTTTAGTATCTGGGTGCTTTTGGCAGGCAGTTTGTACATATTGTCTTCCTGTTTAGGACCACTGCTTTTTCGCAAGATGTGAGAGGTAGGTTAGCTCTTCTGTGTTGTTTTTGAGCTGTATATTTACTTAGCAACTTCATTCTCTGAGGAGTTGTTGAAAGAACAGAAGTTTGTAAATTATACAACATTAAATAGTGGATGCCATCTATGGCTTTTAGCCCAGACTCTGTCAAATAGTTTTCTATTTCCTGGTCAGGCCTTAAAATTACTGTGAATTACAGAGGCATTAGCATTTCTCAATTTAAATGTACTCTTTCTTAATTAGTTCCTAAAACTCTCATTATGAAACACAAACTCTTGTTGAGTATGTTGAAAAAATAATTATTGAGCAAATAATAAATGGCTTTAGTCAAACATTTAGGTTCGTGTTTGGCTTTACCTATATTAAGCAGTTCATGATGTTATGGGACTGTGTCTAGTACTGGTGTATGTCTCTACCAGGAATTGCAAATTAATTTCAATCTTGTGGTCATTATCATGGATTGTTCATAGGTGTCTGGAGTCCTGTGTTGTGAAGGATTCTGAGACTCTGTTCAGGCTCATTGAGAATGTGTAAGGATCAGATAATAATGATTGCTATTGATGCTGGAGAGACACGTGGTGGTATACGGCTGTGAATTTGTTATTCCTGACGTGTACACATCTGGAAAATTTCGTCCAAAGACCCTAAGATGCAAAGACGCAAGGCTCTTAGCTTTTTGGTAACTTTTCTTCCAGCTGTCAGTAAGATGGCTGAATTCTTCTCTTTCCCATCCTCTTTTAGACAGAGGCAGAGCATCTCCAGAAAGGGTTTCTGTCTGTGTACTTTGGTTCCCAACTTGGGAGCACAACTGTATTTTGAAAGGAATAAACAGATATATCCAAATGAAGTGTCTAAAGAGCAAAACAGGACAGTGTGAGTCTTGGATGAGTGTCTGGGTCCCATCTGCTTCGCATTCAGGTCCTTTGGGTCAGGGAGCACAGGGCTGTTCCTGGCAGCTCCTCATGTCTCCCTTTCTCAGTTTTCCTTTTGGCTTGGCCTGGGAAGGATGAAAGATGTGAGAAAGCCTTGTCAGCCGGCTCAGAAGCTACCCTGGTCTGCTATCCTGATGGCAAAAGCAGCATGACAAAGAGGAGATGACTCACGGTGGGTAAGGGCGTGGGTGGGTCTGGGTTTGAGGCTCAGTGATCACACTTGCTGTGTGTTTTAGTAAGTTACTCAGGGCCTCAGTGTCCCCTTTTGCAAAATGAGGATAATAGTTGTGAGGAATTGTAGGCATGAAAACTGTAGAAGGCTCTGGACCATGTTTTTCACATAGGAGATGCTCAGTAATTATGGCCTGTCATTACCATTAATAAATGTTCATTGGTATTTAGAGGGATTTGTAAAAATCTATTCCAGATTTTTACAGCTTCTTTCCAGAATTTCTGAATGTCCTTCAGTGCTTTTAAGCAATTTCTTTAATATCTCTGCTTTATGATCTTCTTTACCTTTTCCCGCCTACCCCTGTTTCTGCTACTGATGCCTTTTCTTTCTTCCCATTTCCTCGTCCCTGTTTCCCTCTCTGCCTCTGTTTCATTCATTTATTTTAATTTTCCTTTCCTTCCTTTCCATCTCCCTCCCCCCAGCACCATTCTCTTCTTGAATGTCTTTTATTGTTCTTTCTCTGTTCTTTTATTTCGTTTTCTCTCACTTTCCTATCAAAAGCTATTTATGAGAATTATTAAGAGAATGAGAAATGAATGTAAAAAATTGAAAAGCAGTAAACTTAACTTATAAAATAGTAATTTTAATTAACTGATTACATTGTATTATACTGGAGCAGAGCATGGGTGGAAGAATAGCCTGTGAACTATGCATGTAATATGAACTTTCTTTACTTTTAATACATTCTATCTCTAGAGATTCATGACTATGGATGAACTCATGGTTAAGAGTTCATTCATTCATTCATCTATAAACAAGTATTAAGTATGTGCCAATCATGCAGAAATTTGTGGAGAAGATACTTATTGTGCGATTTGGTCAATTCACACTTGGTCTGCTGTAGGAGGTGATCAGTAAAATAATGGTGGGGATGACTGACCAAAGAAGAGAAATGACCTTGGCAATTGACCAGGGGAAGAGGACAAGAAGGGGGAAGCTGGGGATAGTCTAGGAAACTATAGCTAATTGTGTATGTCAGATTACAAAGAATAAGAAGAAATAAGATGAGACTGTGTCATAAAGAACCTTACAGTCTGATTTAGGTTAGGATGAGCTGGCAGATAGACCTCAAGAGACTGTGGCTTAGTAAAATGGATGTTTATTTTTCTTGATCAGTGACTGTCCTGTGACTGAGCCAGTATCAGTGACTACTGGCTAAGTAGTCTTAACCAGTTTGGCCCTTCATTTTTGAACACTCTTTTGCAAAAACACTTAGTTCCCTTACTTCTCATCTGGCCAGTCTCCAACCCTAGTTAAATCCAATTCTCCCTCTAATCTACCTCTATACCATTCCTAAAGAACTATTATATAGTCCTTTCAGGCTTTTATAGCAAAATATAGACTGGGTGACTTATAAACAACCAAAATTTATTTTTCATTGTTACGAAGGCTAGAAAGTCAAAGATTAAAGCACTGACAGGTTTGGTGTCTGATGAAGGCCTGCTTCCTGGTTCATAATTGTCTATCTTTCTGCTCTGCCCTCACATGGAGGAACGATGGAGGAAGCTCTGGGGCCACTTTCATAAAGGAATTAAATCCATTTATGAAGGCTCCATGCTTATGACCTAACTGATTACTTCTCATAGACCCTACCTCCAAATACATTCATTGGCAATTAGCTTTCATCAACATATGAGTTTGGGAAAAACTCAAACAAAGAGCAAGTATTTCATGCCCCCTTCTGTTCCCCTTAATCCCCATACCTCTTCTCTTTTTCACTATCAGCCAATAACCATATTTATTTCATTGAGGAACTAGAGTAGTATGAAAATGTTCACATGCCAGCATCACTAAATCAAGGAAGTGTCCTGCATCTGTCCCTCTCCTTCTGCCTTCTCTTCTGTCACCCTGCTTCTGATGTCCTTCAGTCTAAGGTGAACTCCTTCCCTTGTACAGAAGATCCCATCTTCTCTCACCTCCCTACAGACACACTCCAGCAATTGCTCTCTTTGTCTGTAGCATCAGTAGATTTTCTCTCCAGCTTGATCATTTCTATCAATGTGTAAACGCACTGTAAATCTTCCATCTTTGTTGTTGCCTCCAAGTTTGTTGGAGGCAACAAACTTCTGTTGCCTCCACGTATCACTCTCGTTATTGTGTTATTTCTCTGCTTTTTCTTGGAGCACAACACTGTAATCTATAGTTTCTTTCTCTCTCATTCTTGTCTTATTTACCAAAGAGATTCTTTTAAGGCCATCAGTGACTCTCATATTTGTCAAATCCTCAGGCCTCATTTTAGTTAATTTACTTGAATTTGAATCAGCGGATCATTTCTCTCCTTTTGAAAAACTCTAGTCTCTTGAATTTCCTGCAAACAACTCAATCCTACTTATCCTCTTACTTCACTGGTTGATCCTAAGTCTCTCTTCCTGGTTCCTTATCCTCTTTCTACCTCCCCTTTTATTGATATGGAGCATTTTTATTTATTTATTTTTTAATATATTTTATTTTATTTTTTAACTTTACAATATTGTATTGGTTTTGCCATATATCAACATGATTCCGCCACAGGTATACACGTATTCCCCATCCTGAACCCTCCTCCCTCCTCCCTCCCCATACCATCCCTCTGAGTCATCCCAGTGCACCAGCCCCAAGCATCCAGTATCATTCATTGAAACTGGACTGGCGACTCGTTTCATATATGATATTATTCATGTTTCAATGCCATTATCCCAAATAATCCCACCCTCTCCCTCACCCACAGAGTCCACAAGACTGTTCTATACATCAGTGTCTCTTTTGCTGTCTTGTATACAGGGTTATTGTTACCATCTTTCTAAATTCCATATATATGCATTAGTATACTGTATTGGTGTTTTTCCTTCTGGCTTACTTCACTCTGTATAATAGGCTCCAGTTTCATCCACCTCATTAGAACTGATTCAAATGTATTCTTTTTAATGGCTGAGTAATACTCCATTTTGTATATGTACCACAGCTTTCTTATCCATTCGTCTGCTGATGGACATCTAGGTTGCTTCCATGTCCTGGCTATTATAAACAGTGCTGCAATGAACTTTGGGGTACACGTGTCTCTTTCCCTTCTGGTTTCCTCAGTGTGTATGCCCAGCAGTGGGATTGCTGGGTCATAAGGCAGTTCCATTTCCAGTTTTTTAAGGAATCTCCACACTGTTTTCCATAGTGGCTGAACTAGTTTGCATTCCCACCAACAGTGTAAGAGGGTTCCTTTTTCTGATATGGAGCATTTTTAAAGTCTTTATGACTTTCTTACAATATTGCTTATGTTTTTTGTTATTACTTTTATTGGTTTTTGTAATTAAATTTGTTTTTAATTGAAGGATAATTGCTCTACAATATTGTGTTCATTTCTCCCAAATATCAACATGAATCAGCCATAGGTATACCTGTGTCCCATCCCTCTTGAATCTCCCTCTTACCTCCTTCCCCATCCTACCCTTCCAAATTGTTATAGAGACCCTGTTTGAGTTCCCTGAGTCACACAGCAAATTCCCACTGGCTACCTATTTTATTTTTGGTAATGTATATGTTTCCGTGTTATGCTCTCCATACATCCCACCTGTTTTATATTTTGGTCTTTTTTTTTCTGGCCTAGAGACATGTCGGATCTCAGCTCCCCTACTAGGGATCAAACCTACACTTCCTGCCCTGGAAGGCAAAGTCCCAACTACTGGACCATCAGGGAAGTTCCTTTCCACCCTTCAAGTATTAGTGCACCCAGAGGCTCAGGACTGGGAACTCTTCTCATCTTTCTTCATACTCCTGTTCCATTCTTACAGGTTCAAATACCATCTTTACACACATGATTCCCAAGTGTATATCTCTTAGACGTCCTTCTTTAACTCTAACTTTGGAGATCCAGCTCTCAATGGACATCTCCCTGTGGATGTCTAATAAATATCTCGCTATTAATATGTTAAAAGCCAAATGCTTTGTTTTTTTTCCTCCCTCCCCAAATCTACTCCTTCTGTACTTTTCTCCATTCTATCAGGTGTTCAGGTTAAAAAAAAAACCTGGAATCATCTTTGCCTCTTTTCGTTCTTTTATACCTACATCTAATTAATCGGTAAATTACATCAGTTCATTTATTCAAAGCATATCTAGAATCCATTTGCTCTTTGCCACTTCTGCCACCCTGGTCCATCACTATTGTTTCTGGCCTGATGAAGGTAACATCAACCTAAATGGTCTTCTTGGTTCCACCTTTGTGTTGTATAACCTGTTATATATGTTGTGTATATATATATATACATAACCTGTGTTGTATAACCTGTTATATATGTTATATAACATGTTATCTACATTTTGATCAGCCAACATGACTGATCGAAAACCTCAGTCAGTTCACTCCTCTGCTCAAAGAGCTTACTAATAGCTTACAAACTTACTAATAGCTTCTCAATTCACTCAGAGCGAAATGCAAAGTCCCTACTATACTCACAAAGCCTCAAAGATCCCACATGGTTGTCCTAGCTCTTCTCTGACCTCATCTCTTTCCATCTCCTCCTCTATCTAATCAGCCACAGTGGTCACCTTGTTGCTCAAACACTCAAGTACTGCCTATCTCTAGGCCTTAGAGCTTATTTATCTTTTTAAAGTAAACATTTCATCTTAAACTGTGGAATCAACTTTCCTTGAATCACAGGCTTTATTTTTTTTTTTCTTTCTTTTTGGCCACCTGTAGAACTTGTGAAAAAAATCACAAGATTGCCTTTCAGTGAAGTATTTCTTAGAGGATGCCATTCTCCAATATCTGTCTAGGTCCCATTTTCAATTTAGGGAAATATAATTAGTGAAAAACAAAAGTACAAAAAAAAAGTAAAATGTAAAAGAAACACTTTTTCCTTTAAGGCTTTTGACTTGATCAAAAAGACCAGGAACCAGATGAAGCCGTTTCCTGTATTATGTAAACTGTGTCTCAAGAAGAAATATGTTTGTGCTGTACAGGAAAGCATGGCATTGTCTCCATGCCATTTGACATTTCTTATGCTATGGAGCAATTGATATGTGCACTTCATGCTAATCATTTGGGGAAGTGTTTTCAATTTTGCTTAGATATGGCATTCAAATTTTAAAAGAGTTATTCAAAGTTACGATATTTTCAACTTTTATTTTGAGACAAAGCTTCATTTAAAGAAAGTCCAACTGTGGTTAGATATTTTGAACTGTCCATGGTCTTTGTATAAAGTTACTGAGTTTTCCCCTTATTTTATCACACTCCAAACCTTGTTATTCACTTTCCTGGTAAGTATTCTCATTTCATAAGGCAAAACCGGAAATTTACTTTTACTAACTAACATAGCTAGGTAGACTTACTATCCAATGCACAAAGCTCGCTAATGTGCCAGGCATGTGTCGTTTCTGTGATACTGTAAATTCTTTATTTTAGAATTATTGCAGAGAATAACTTTAGCGTATGATATGACTGCCATTGCTACAGCATGTGACAAGTATTAGCATGGTTGGTAAGAAATGTAATATTTGTTTTCATATAGTTTTCATGTTTGGATGTTACTATATCTCTTCAATCAGATATTTCTCTTTATAATTTAATTTTTATCATTCAGGTAGTAATTTTGTTGTGTCTATTGGAAGGAAAGTTATGACCAACCTAGATAGCATATTGAAAAGCAGAGACATTACTTTGCCAACAAAGGTCCATCTAGTCAAGGCTATGGTTTTTCCTGTGGTCATGTATGGATGTGAGAGTTGGACTATGAAGAAAGCTGAGCACCGAAGAATTGATGCTTTGAACTGTGGTGTTGGAGAAGACTCTTGAGAGTCTCTTGGACTGCAAGGAGATCCAATCAGTCCATTCTGAAGGAGATCAGCCCTGGGATTTCTTTGGAAGGAATGATGCTAAAGCTGAAACTCCAGTACTTTGGTCACCTCGTGTGAAGAGTTGACTCATTGGAAAAGGCTCTGATGTTGGGAGGGATTGGGGGCAGGAGGAGAAGGGGACAACAGAGGATCAGATGGCTGGATGGCATGACTGACTCGAGGGACGTGAGTCTGAGTGAACTCCGGGAGTTGGTGATGGACAGGGAGGCCTGGTGTGCTGTGATTCATGGGGTCGCAAGGAGTCGGACACGACTGAGCGACTGAACTGAACTGAAGTGCACGCTGGACCCTTGGATAGAGTCTATGGGTCATATAAAGAAGTGTGGGCTCAGATCCCACCCTCAAGCTGTCTAACAAGCTTTGAGAAAGAAAGCAGCAATGTATGTTAGAAGAAAAGGAAAATTACCTTAGGTTTAGAAAAGGAAACAAGTCATCTTGTGTGTGTATGTGTGTGTGTAAATGCATGACAAGTAACTAACGTGAAGGAGATTGTAGATCAGTCAGTCATTAACTGGTTATGGTAAAGCATTGAAACAAATGCATAAGAACTGAATAATTATTAATATGTTTCCAAACAACAATGACAATAGAAACAAACCCCCAAACAAGATAAACAATGGTAATCCCTGTTAGGAAATTCTCTAGTAAATCACTAAATGACATCACAATGACTTTCCAGAATTAATGGGACTTTCCCAAATGTCTGTGGTAATTTTAAAGATTAATCTGTTTGATGAGACCATTTTCTGTACAACTATATCCGGTTGAGTTACATCAAATTGCGATTTTCTGAGTTTAAAGGACTGAGTATCAGCAATCTTGGGCTTCCCAGGTGGCTCAGTGGTTAAGAATCTGCCTGCCAATGTGGGAGATGCATGTTCAATCCCTGGGTTGGGAAGATCCCCTGGAGAAAGTGAAAAGTGAATGATGCTCAGTTGTGTCCTGTTCTTTGCAACCCCGTGGACTGTAGCCCACCATGCTCCTCTGTCCATGGAATTCTCCAGGCAAGATTACTGGAGTGGGTTGCCATTTCCTTCTCTAGTGGATCTTCCTGACCTAGAGATCAAACCCAGATCTCCTGCATTGCAGGCGGATTCTTTACTGTCTGAGCTGCCAGGGAGAAGGAAATGGCAACCTGCTCCAGTGTTCTTGCCTGGAGAATCCCATGCACAGACTGTAGCCCTGAAGTCCATGGGATCACAGAAGAGTCAGACATGGCTTAGAGACTAAACAAGAACAAACATCAGCACTCTCATGTGTGCAACCTGGCATAAGTGACTTGACAACAGGGACTGGGTGTTTTCCTTCATACAAAGTGTCACCTAACACATGGCTCAGCGCATTGTGGGTACTCAGCCAGTGTTTATGGAAAGCACATTGATGGTATGTTAATATATGAACAATTACAGAAATTTCTCTAATAGAGACAAAAATGCTTTTAACCTCATAAAGATAAAATGTCCTTGAGAAATGAATTGCAAATTTGCCCAGGTGAACCTGTGAGAGTTTTGGTTATTTTTAGGAGCTACAAAAAGTTAGAGTACTGGAGATCTTTTTTTTTTTTTTTGAGATCTTATTAAGGGCTTCCCAGTGGTAAAGAATCTGCCTGCCAGTGCAGGAGAGGCAAGAGACAGGGGCTTGATCCCTGGGTCAAGAAGATCCCCTGGAGAGCTTGTTAATTTTTCAGTAAATGTAAAAAGGGAAGAGGGTTTAGGTCCCTGAATGTCCTTTGTTTAGAATGGCTTCTTGTCCTGACCCTGGTATATAGTGTTCTGGGGTGTTTGGTTTTGCATTAGAGTGATCACAATGGCTGCTTCTATAGCTCTTCATAGGATCACGTAGGATGTCAGGGCTGCAGATGTCGTCAAGCTCACATCTTCACTTTGCAGGTGAGGAAATTGAGGCTCCAGGTGATTGAGTGACTTGGTCTCAGTGGAGATGCAAGTTCTGGATGCTCAGGCTGGTGCTTTATCCTTCACATCATGATGCGCTAACAAAAATTCAAGGTGGCTACTGTAAATTGTGATATCAGTGGTTAGTTGTGCCTAGAACAAGATTAGAGGCAGATATTGAAACAAGACCAATTCAGTATTTGTGATAAAAAGCCATTAGAATCTTCATGGTAAAGAGAAGATCTATTTCTTGCTCAGTCTATATCCTACAGCTTTCTGTTTGCCTATATGTGTACTTGTCATTGATTTCCAGATGTATTAATTCTTGGAAGATAGGATTGGAAAAGAAATGTGAGTATGATGGTTTCAGTAATTTATGCCTTATTTTTAATATCATTTAATATAGTTTGAATGTTTTATCAAATCCTCTGTTATTTTAGGGAAGGTTAAAATATATATGTAAACATATTTTTATATTAAATTACAAGATTAACATTTTTGTAATTTAAACCTGCATATGTCATCCAAGCCATTTAGTACTTCATCAAAAGAATGTGCTGCTGCCTTGTTTAACATACTGTTAGGTGGAATTCCTTTTATATTATTATTATTTTTTTAGGTCTTGCATATTTGTGGAGTACAGTTTCAGGGGAATTCCTTTGGTAGTCTTCATTGAGCATCAGCAAAAAATATTATTCTTGGCTTCTGTCCTGATTAACCCAGACATTTTAATGTGTGTTATGATGGGTTATTTGATGGATAGTCACCTGTACCCTGTGATCAACTAAAACTTGGCCACTTGAGTTAAACCTTAGTGGCTGAATGTCATAATTTCCCATCTTTTGTTTGATTAATACTTCCTTTTGAGATCTGAAAGGGAAATGTCTGGAGTGTCCTTCGATGTGCGGCCATACTCAGGATGAGAAGGAAGACGTGTCTTTTATGGGAGGGAATTCTTGGTCATAACAAGCTCATTCAGGACAAAGCATTAGATACCTCCCTTTTAAAAAAGGAAATAAGAGATAAACACTTCACTCACCCTTAAAAGTGTTTTTTCCTAAAATTTTGTTGACTTAATGTCTGTATTTAGATTAAAAAGGAATAGCATGTGCAAAAGTGTAAGAAAATTCTTAAGCAACGAATGACAAAGGACTTTATTTCCAATGCATGAAATTATATGTAGTTGCTATTGTAAGATGTCATGTGAAAATATGTAGTTCTTACTTGCCCTTTAGTTTTGAAGAGTAGATAGATTATTTATCGTGCCTAGAGCAGCCTAGTGTATAATACCATGACATTCTTCAAAACAAAGAGCTTTTTTTAAAAAAAAAAAGAACCCCACCTCCAACACTTGTTTTGAGGGGCAGAGTGTTCCTCTTTTAGCTCAAATTGGGTAATGTGTTTACTGCATATTTAAATATCAATATTCAAGAAATGTCTAGTTAAAATCTCAGTGTTTACAGATAGAAACTGTTAATTCATTCACTTTAATATTTGAGTCCCTACGATTGAGTGCCTCTTCTAAGTGACTAGGTTACCAGCTGCAGAGGACAAAATAAGTAGATCCAGCGCTTGTTCTCCTGGAGTTTAACATCTAGGGAAAGAAACAGTAGGGTGTGAATAAAGGAACTGGCTATATATCACAACTTCTGGTCAGATTGCCAAATAAGCAACAGGGGAGAATCTACCTTGCCTGGTGATGGCATTTGAGGAGAGACCTGGAAAATATACTAGAAGAGAAGGAGGAGTGGTTTAGCTAAGGTCAAGAGTGTGGGCAAATACCTGAGGCAGGAAAGAATTTGGTTAATTCATGAAATTAAAGAAAGGTCACGGGAGTAACACATAGAGAAGGGGGAGGAGCATGGAAGATGATGAGAGTGAAGTTTAAGGGTCTGATCCAACTGGGCTCAGTAGCCAGGGCAGAATATTTGCATCTTATTAAAATTGCAGTGGAACATAGGAGCGGGGAGCAGTGTTAACCTTTGCAAGGGGAGAGGCCAAGGGGAAGGAACTAGGTAGATGGGAAACAAGGATAGTAGGCGGCTTTATGTTATTTATCTTTTTATACTCTTTATTTATTTAGAAATATTTGAATGTGTACCTATTAATAGTAAAACAGTTAAAACATTCTAACGAGAAGCCTTTTACAGTTTTAAGAAAGGATGCATCTTAACATGGTTCTGCTTTTAAAAGACTGTTTTGTCATCTTTGTGGAGTATAGATTGAATGGGGCAAGATTAAGAGTGAAAATTTTAGCATATTATAGGGAAGTGAGTGTCTTCCTGGTGGCTCAGTCAGTAAGGCGTCTGTCTGCAACGTGGGAGACCTGGGTTCAATCCCTGGGTCGAGAAGATCCCCTGGAGAAAGAAATGGCAACCCACTCCAGTATTCTTGCCTGGAGAATTCCATAGACAGAGGAGTCTGGTGGGCTATAGTCCATGGGATCTCAAAGTGTCAGACACGACTTTTGGTAGGAAAGTGATGATTCAGCTGGGAAAAAAGCAATGGCTGCATATTGGATGGGAGAAGAGGGAGGTATGATTTATTTGTGAGGGAGAAAAAAATGCCAAGAATTGTTGATAACATATTAAGGGTAAAGAGAGGGGAGTGAAACTAAGGTATTGTTTCATCAATGGAACCATGTCCCATGATAGTGAATTTTGAGAGAGAAACCAGTTTGGGGGTGAATCAGGAATTTTGTTTTACACAATGGTAGCCAGGTATGGCTATGAAATCTTAAAGGGCAGCTGGATATATGAGTCCATGCCTAAGGAAGAAGTCTGAGTTGAAGATACTAGTTCGGGAGTCATCAACTCACAAATGAAATTTAAAACTTCCATAAGTATATGGGACCTACCAGAGGGTGAGGAAGAGAAAGTGATGAAGGACCGAGCCCTCTGTCTTGCCCACATTTGAGGTTGAAAAAGAAGGAAGAATCCCTAAAGAAAGATGGGGATGCATAGCCAGAGCAGCAGGAGGGAAAGCAAGATGGTGAGGTGTCCAGAAGCTAAGGGCAGAAGGGCAAGAATCCAGAAGACTAGTTCTCATCTGGATGCTGCCACTTGTTTCTATTTTGGACATCATCTAAATTCTTGGAATTCTTTATTTTTTGTCTGTGAGGTTTATCTTGTCTATCACACAGGCTTGAAATAGTCAATACTGAGAACATCCTTAATTAATATGTTTTAGATATTATGTGTGCGCGTGCTAAGTCGCTTCGGCAATGTCTGATTCTATGCGACCTTATGGAGGGTAGCCCATCAGGCTCCTCTGTCCATGGGATTTTCCAGGCAAGAATACTGGAGTGGGTTGCCATGCCTTCCTAGGGGAGCTTCCTGAACCAAGGATTGAACCTGTATCTCCTGCGGCTCCTGAACTGCAGGCAGATTCTTTACTACTGAGCCACTGGGGAAGCCCATATATGGTACATATTAACCTATAAAATATCTATTATTCTTATTATGTGACATTCTACTATAATTATACGAAAGCGCACAGTAACCTGGATTTCTTTATTACCTAGACAATGCTTCACTTAACACACTTGGTTACTTAATTCTGATTTAAATGTCTTTTATGTCACTAAAGCATAAGTGTTTTAAGTAATATTGAAGTAACATTTACTTGAAGGGAATGGAGTGGTTTCAACTTAATTAGATATATTGATAAAATAAAAGTCTTAAAACTGGAGTCTACTGTTGGAAATTAAAATACATTTTAAAATTTATTTTTATGTACAAGTAACATGTGTCTAGGTAGAGAGACATCCCCAGCAACTGTAGTTGTTATAGGGTTAAAATGCTGAGTTAAAGTTAGTCATTGGGAGGGAGAAAAGAAAAAAGAAAAACAACCTTTACACACTTTGTTAAAACAAGAACAAAGAGCCCATGGAAAGCACCAGGTGTGACATGGAAAAGATAAGGAACAAACTCTTCTGTGTACATATCACTCTTAAGATTATTTAATGACTCGAAAGATGACCTCCACCAAAAGGTGTGGCATGAAAGTGAGCATGAAACAGAATACTAATCATATATTTCAGCAACTCTGATTTCCAGTGGGCTGGGCCTTGGCGCTGACAGTCAACGCGTCCATTGTAAGACAAGTTTATTTCTTGCATAAGTTTACCATTATCCTGGAAGCCCTGCTTACTGGCAAGGCCCCTTCTGCCTGCTGCCCTCTATGTTTTTTTCTTTCTCTCTCCTCCCTCAGTCCCCTCCCTGGTACAACTCAGTTATCTGGTCTCAGACTTCTGAAGTGCTCTGGGCTTCCCTGTGATTTTTTTTTTCCAGCCCCCACAATTAGGTAATCATTTATTAGTCCTTGCCTTGTAATTGAGATGCAAGTTATAATTCCCCTTGGCTCTCGAGATGACTTGCTGCACCCACCTTTTCCACCTCCTTATATCATGAGATTAAAGCATTAAGTGAGCTCAAGTAATGTAATAAAATCTGGAATTAATTAACTGCACTGAAGATGATTATATTATGAATTAAGTACCTCCTTCTTAGAACGCACTATAACTACCACAATAAATAAACGTATAAAAATGCAGTTTTCAGGGAGTTTAATTTTCAAAAGAGCCTTCTCTAATTCTATTAATATTTATTGAGTCCTATCGGTACCTAGTGTATCTAACCTCATTCATTCTGATTAAAAATGTCTTTCCTTTCATAGTAATGTAAATTTACTGGTGACAGAATTAACGATCTTAAACTCCCCCAGCCCTGCCATAGAATCTGATTGTAATAATTATTTATTGAGCATCCATTATGGAGCAGGAACGTCAGCACAGTACCTAACACATGGGAAGGACTTGGTATAAGCTTCAGGAGAAAATTTGGCTGGAAAGAGAAATAACTATTTGTAAAAACAAACTCTAAGGTAACATTTTAAGAGCCCCAATGGAGGAAAGTGTAAGAGATACAAGGGCAGGTAAAAAGGACATCAAAATTTGTTTATAATCTGCCATGTAACTAAGGACTTTCCTAATTATTTTGAATTTTACACCATGGTAACAAATACTTTCAAGGTTATCTGAATTTTTAGAGGATTGAGTAGGGTGATAAGAAATGTTCTATACAGTGTTCTTTCAAGGTAGCCTGCCCCTTTATCCTCTGTGTAGCTCAGAACACTTATGTTTAGAATATAAGAAGAGTACTTTTATGTTCTGAGTAGCCCAGCAGCTTTCACCACCATTAATTCACATTAAATCATTTATATTCAATTTACATTTTCATACATTTCATTACCTGTCAATTGGTTCCAACCAGAGGAACAAGAGAGGAGGAACAGGAGCTGAGAATACATAATTTTTTTAAGATGTGTTGATTTGGTTGTCTTATCCTTATGGGAACAAAAGACAAAGTAAATCAACACTAAAATTAATCTTTTTCTATTAAAACCCCAACTGAACAGGTGATATATTGAAATACATGGAAACAGCTTAACAGAGAAAGTTATTTTAAAAGATCAAGGCTGTCACTAAATACACAATTGGACTGACCATTACAAATATTTGCTGAACCAAATATTGGACTGATTATTTGATTCATTGAGGGTGGAAGAACTGGAAAATTTCTCTAAAATCTATATCTCGTGCATGAAGGGTGATGAAATTACTTCCACTGAGCAAATATGAAAGTAACTTCATTGCTTTGTAGTTACGTGGGCTTAACACTTATATTTTCTGAAAGCAACTACATTTCTTACACCTCTTCACAGGAATCCTGGTGACCCTTTCTAGATAAGCAGTAATGTCGGATTTCATTGTCTAGACATTGATATCCTTTTCTTCCTGGGAAGGGAGTGTTCATTTGGCATTTGGTCAGTATAACAAAAAGGAAAGAGAAGAAAAAACCCAAATCAATAAACAAAATCATTTAGTGGACTGGGGACAGTGAAGTAAAAAAGTGTGAGGGACAAGCAGAGAGTTTCGAATTCACTGGATTGTAGATATTGAAAACAGAACATGACTCTTTGATTATTTGAGAGAAATAAGACTTTTAGACAGTCTAGATTGCAGACTCACAGCCTGTGGGCTGCTTCTGGCAGATAAAGTGTTTAGAAGAGAAAAAAAAGAAATTGAGCTTGAATGTCTTAAGAGGGCCATATGTTTTTAGTTTCACACAGACCCCACCAGTCCCTATTACCTTATACTTGACTCTTCACATTTTTATGCTCCTTGCCCTGTGCTAAGATCCCAGAATCTGCAACACCTGGTATGTGTCTCCCACCTCTAGTGTTTTATAGCTCTCTAGACCTGGTGGCTTAGATGGTAAAGAATCTGCCTGCAGTGCTGGAGACCTGGGTTCAATCACTGGGTTGGGATGATCCCCTGGAGGAGGGCATGGCAACCCACTCCAGTATGCTTGCCTGGAGAATCCCCATGGACTGAGGAGCCTGGCGGGCTACAGTCCAAGGGATCGCAAAGAATCGGACACGACTGAGCAACAGAGCAAAGACCAAGCACAGAGTTAGCATGTAGTAAACATGTGTTGAACAAATGAGTGAATAGTAGTGGAGATATAGATACAGCCATTTTCAGTGAATAGTAGTGGAGATATAAGATATACCTATTTTAAGTTGGTTTAGCTACAGATTCCATGAGTGCAATTTGTTGAAAACTCTATCGATGTGTGTCATTGTATGAAGAGGGAGGAATGGCAGGGAACTTTCCTGTCCTGTGGGAAGGGGAAATATTACATTTTGGATGACACTACAGATTATTGCTTTGGAATTGGTTGAGTGTATGGAAAATTGTTTCTTATATCTTAAGACCTCTCTTCAGTTCAGTTCAGTTCAGTCGCTCAGTCGTGTCCGACTCTTTGCGACCTTATGAATCGCAGCACGCCAGGCCTCCCTGTCCATCACAAACTCCCGGAGTTCACTCAGACTCACGTCCATCGAGTGAGTGATGCCATCCAGCCATCTCAGACCTCTCTTACCCATATCTAAAACTATCCTGTTATTCATGTGTTCAACTTTCTCTTTTAACCTTTTCCTCTCCACCATCCTCATCCTCATCAGAACAAGTTATTCATCAAGCTGATTGGTGATGCAATTAATCAAACAGTGTTATTTTCCATGTGACTTTTTAAGGTGATCATTGTCTTAAAAGGGCTTCCCTGATAGCTCAGTTGGTAAAGAATCTGCCTGCAATGCTACCCACTCCAGTATTCTTGGTCTTCTCTTGTGGCTCAGCTGGTAAAGAATCCGCCTGCAATGCAGGAGACCTGGGTTTGATCCCTGGGTTGGGAAGATTCCCTGAAGAAGCGAAAGGCTACCCACTCCAGTATTCTGTCCTGGAGAATTCCATGGACTGTTATAGTCCATGGGGCCACAAAGATTCAGACATGACTGAGCGACTTTCACTTTCAGGGGACTTTCATTGTCTTAAAAAGGAATGATGTGGTAAGAGGATTTGAGTATGTGCCTTTTCTCTTCAAATAAGAAGTATTAAAGATGGGAAATAATTTAAGAGAGCCGTGCATCAGCTTATCATGGTCAGGTTACCATTTTGTTTATAAATTTTTTTTAATATAAATTTATTTTAATTGGAGGTTAATTACTTTACAATATTTTAAACCAGTTCAGTAGATCTGATTTTGTTGATTTTAAAATATTACATTTTAAAATTTCTTATTTTTTCATTACTTTCCACTTACTCAAAAAAGGTTTATTTGTTCTCTCAGTAAATGTTTACCAAGTACCAATAACATGCTAATCATATGAATTCACCAGATTTCTTTTTCCTTTCATTTAACAAAAATGACAGAAGAAAACATTCAAGCAAACAGGATAGGGCACGTGAAACAAACCCACCGTTTTCACACAGTGGGTGTAGCCACCAGGATATTTCTGTTGCCTGTGCTTTGCCTTGAGTGAGAAGGGCAAGTGGTGTGAAAGGACATGACTTGGAGGCAAGTTATCTAACTTATATCCCAAGTTATCTAACTTATACCTTTCAAACTGGACTTGGTGCATGGATTTCTTTCTTCCTTTTCTTTTCTGTGCTTTGAAGTCACAGATAATAAATTCTATGTCCTCAAGTTCAGCAAGTATTACCAGAGTGCCTAGTCCCTGCCCAGCCGTGAGCTTTGTTAAAAAAGGCAAAGTAGTGTAACTCTCTCCATATTTCATATCCTAAAGAGAACATTTTACAGCCTTCCCTGACATTGAGACAGGCATGTATTCACTAAAAAGTCCTTGTCTAACATCTCCTGGAACAACCACATTCTTCTAAATATCATCTGGCTATTTAAACAAGCTGCAGTGATTTCGGTTCCAAGCCCTCTCTCCTTTGTGTTGCTCCCACGGAATGGATTTATACTTGAAGGAAACTGACACGAAAGGATCCTGTGTTTGGGGGTTATAAATTTCACAAAATAGGTTATAAATGAAGGATTAATTCATAAGTTTCACCTTGGTACTATTCTGAATAATATAAATTCTGTACACATACTTTATTTGATCAACAGAGGTGAAAACTGTCATCAAAATTAGCGTATCTTTGAATATCAGAAGCATCTTACTTCTCGGTAATTATGCTACATTGATTTTCCTAGAGTAATGGGGAAGAATTTAATTTTGTTTAAAATATGAATAATGTTCACACCTGCAAGCCATTATTCTGCCTTCTTGGATTTCAGGGTCGCATTCACATCATCTTACATTTCATTGCTTTGTTTGGGGATGGTGCTGAAAAAGTAAAATCATAGGACGTGCCACTATTGTTGATTCTAAGTGAAAAGCCATTGGCTATCAACACTGCTCGCGCTTATTTTCTGTATTATGATAGAAAAAAATAAAAGACATATTTTCTCGCAGCTTTCCCTCGGGTGGATTGGGTGGCATCTCACTTCACATGATACGAATCGTACATTTTTCTTCTATTCAGAACTTTGTATTCCTGTAAGTACTTTGTCATCTTTAAGAGGGAAAGGAAAATGTTTTGATGGGAGGAAAAAAGTTCTGTTCAGGTTGGACATAATCGAGTCAGACACTCACCTTGTGCAGCTGTTTCAGTTTCAAAGAATAATCACGATATTGTTGAAAGATGATGAGATATGTTATTATCTAACAGAATCACACTGATGTTTTATTAATTCCATATTAACCAATAGGACAACATGTTAAACAGCAAGAGATACAGTCAAGGTTAGAAAACTGAACTCACGGAACTGTTCAAGAAATGGAGTTTAGAAGGATTGCTTCAAGTTAATTCATTAACCAGTAGCAGCATGCGAAGCAGAAGTAAAAGTTCATGAGTTAGTTTGGGCCATGTATTGAGTGAGGCCTTGTCAAATCATAATATAACCCAACAAGGTGTTGGAGTGGCTATAAAAGCTAATAGAACCCCAGGCTCCCATATAGAAGTACAGTGACCTGATTTAATGGGGGTAATGGTTAGCTGTGTTGTATTCTCCTCTGGTTACACCCTCTTTAGCTTATTGTCTTCATTTGGTGGGTAGTTTGTTTTTAAAATAGATATTCATGGACTGGAGAGCTTCCAAAGAAAGGGCATAAGGCAGTAAGAAGTGAGGCTGTTTTGAAAAAAGAAGGCTTAGAAGGAACTTGGCATTTGTTTCAATTATTTACAGGGCTGTCATGATATAGGTAGCACGGTTTGTGTGTGTGTGTGTGTGTGTGTGCATGCTCAGTTTGTCTGACTCTTTGTGACCCCCTGACTGTAGCCCGCTAGGCTCCTCTGTCCATGGAATTTTCCAAGCAAGAATACTGGAGTGGACTGCCATTTCCTCCTCCAGAGGATCTTCCTGACTCAGGGATTGAACCTGCATCTATTGTGTCTCCTGCATTGGCGGGTGGATTCTTTACCAACTGCACCAGCTCGGTGGCCCCAGCATTGCTAGGCTGATTCCTTATTGCACAAGCTGATACAGGGTTAATTAAAATTGTGAATCTAAAATTTTAAGGAGGTATAGAACCCTTTGAAAGAACTAATTTTTTTGATTTAAATTTTTTTTGATGTGGACTCTTTCTAAATTCTTTATTGGATTTATTACAAAATTGCTTTTGTTTTCGTTTTTTTTTTTTTGTAAGCTGTGAGGCATGTGGGATCTTAGCTCCTGGACCAGGTATCAGACTCACATTCCCTGCTTTGGAAGGCAAAGTCTTGACCACTAGACCTCCAGGGAAGTCCCTGACAGAACTATTTTGACTATACAGAGCTAATTCAAAACACTGTGAGCTAGCATAACCATGGGTATTTAAACAGATGCTGCAAGGCCTTTTATTTCACAAATAATTTTTCTATCTGAATGATTTGTAAGAGAGGATATCATTAAGAGCTCCTTGTTCTAAGATCCTAAGGCTTCTTCTAACGTAGCATGAACATTTTGATGATTTGATATAATTTATAGTTCCTTCTCTTATTATGAGAGCAGAAACACAATGTTCAGTGGCTTGCCTTTTCTTTATTAACAGAGTCAAATCTATAGGTACAGCAGTGGCCTGGACTTCCCTTGAACAAAGGTTATGGCTGTGTGGCAATAGGCGGAGAGCCAAGAGATAATGATCTTGTGGGGACATAAATCTGAAACACTCCATGAAAATGTTGAAAAATATTGTCAGAGTGCATTCAGTTAGGGCTCCCATTTTAAGCAGAGCACAAACAATGGGTCCCTTAGTCTTTGCAAGGCATTTGAGAGGGACGCATATGGGGGTGGAGTGTCACAGAAGGTGAAATGGAGTGGAAAAAAACCCAGAATCAACAGGTTTGTGACATTTGAAATAAACATTCATATTCAGAGACGCGAGTTTGATCCCTGGGTCAGGAAGATTCCCCTGGAGGAGAGCATGGCAACCCACTCTAGCATTCTTGCCTGGAGAATGCCATAGACAGAGGAGCCTTGAGGGCTACTGTCCATAGCATCACAAAGAGTCAGTCATGACTGAAGCAACTTAGCATGCACGTATTCATCTTGAAAGCTCTCTGTAGCCCATATTTTAGGGAAAAAAATATATTTTTTATTTTTGCATATGATTTTAGGGGGGGGATATAGACTTAGAGACCAAATATATTAGCATCAGGACTCAAGGTGCATTACCCAGAAAAAATGTGTAGCTACATCAGTGAATATACAAATTGAGTGAAAAATATGGAAATCAAAAAACTCCCATAGTGGCTAAACAGTATGCTGATGTATTTGGAATGGGGGCATTGATTCAGCAAGCTCTGTGGGAAAAACGAAACAAAACAGCTCTATGGATCAGATTCTGATTCATGAGGACTTTGAGATGAGCTCTGGTCTGACTGAAGTGAACTTTACTTGGAAAGACCTTAAATGATTTTCCTAAGGTCATGCTGCTAGTAAGTT